>NC_140994.1:86762528-87112000 GCF_052327205.1 Somniosus microcephalus | reverse complement strand
ACCTGCTGCCCTTGTCCTTCTAAGTGGAAGATGTCGCGGGTTTCAGAGGTGCTGCCGAAGAAGCCTTGGCGAGTTGCTACAGTGCATCTTGTAGATGGTACACACTGCAGCCACGGTGCGCCGGTGGTGGAGGGAGTGAATGTTTAAGGTGGTGGATGGGGTGCCAACCAAGCGGGCTGCTTTGTCCTGGATGGTGTCGAGCATCTCGAGTGTTGTTGGAGCTGCACTCATCCAGGCAACTGGTGAGTATTCCATCACATTCCTTACTTGTGCCTTGTAGATGGTGGAAAGGCTTTGGTAAGTCAGGGGGTGAGACACTCGCCGCAGAATACCTAGCCTCTGGCCTGCTCTTGTTGCCACAGTATTTATGTGGCTGGTCCAGTTAAGTCTCTGGTTAATGGTGACCTCCAGGATGTTGATGGTGGGGGATTCGGCGATAGTAATGCCATTGAACGTCAAGGGGAGGTGGTTAGACTCTCGCTTGTTGGAGATAGTCATTGCCTGGCACTTCTGTGGCGCGAATGTTACCTGCCACTTATCAGCCCAAGCCTGAACGTCGTCCAGGTCTTGTTGCATGCGGGCATGGACTGCTTCATTATCTGAGGAGTTGTGAATGGCACTGATCACTGTGCAGTCATCAGTGAACATCCCCATTTCTGACCTTATGTTGGAGGGAAGGTCCTTGATGAAGCAGCTGAAGATGGTTGGGCCTAGGACACTGCCCTGAGGAACACCTGCAGCGATGTCCTGGGGCTGTGATGATTGACCTTCAACCACCATAACCATCTTCCTTTGTGCTAGGTATGACTCCAGCCAGTGGAGCATTTTCCCCGTGATTCCCATTGATTTCAGTTTTTCTAGGGCTCCTTGATGCCACACTCAGTCAAATGCTGCCTTGATGTCAGGGGCAGTCACTCTCATCTCATCTCTGGAATTCAGCTCCTTTGTCCATGTTTCAACCAAGGTTGTAATGAGGTCAGGAGCTGAGTGGTCTTGGCGGAACCCAAACTGGGCATCAGTGAGCAGGTTATTCGTGAGTAAGTGCCACTTGATAGCACTGTTGATGACACTTTCCATCACTTTGTTGATGATTGAGAGTAGACTGATGGGGCAGTAATTGGCCAGATTGGATTTGTCCTGCTTTTTGTGGACAGGACATACCTGGGCAGTTTTCCACATTGTCGGATAGATGCCAGTGTTGTAGCTGTACTGGAACAGCTTGGCTAGAGGCGTGGTTAGTTCTGGAGCACAAGTCTTCTGCACGATAGCCGGGATGTTGTCGGGGCCCATAGCCTTTGCTGTATCCAGTGCACTCAGCCATTTCTTGATATCACTTTGGCTGAAGATTGGCTTCTGTGATGGTGGGGACCTCAGGAGTAGGCCGATATGGATCATCCACTCGGCACTTCTGGCTGAAGTTGGTTGCAAATGCTTCAGCCTTGTCTTTTGCACTCACGTGCTGGGCTCCACCATCATTGAGGATGGGGATATTCTTGGAGCCTCCTCCTCCCGTTAGTTGTTTAATTGTCCACCACCATTCACAACTGGATGTGGCAGGACTGCAGAGCTTTGATCTGATCTGTTGATTGTGGGATCGCTTAGCCCTGTCTACAGCATGCTGCTTCTGCTTTTTAGCATGCATGTAGTCCTGTGTTGCTGTTTCCCCAGGTTGGCACCTCATTTTTAGGTACGCCTGGTGCTGCTCCTGGCATGCTCTTCTACACTCCTTGTTAGGAGCAGGAGTAGGCCATTTGGCCATTCGAGCCTGCTCCGCCATTCAGTAAGATCATGGCTGACCTTCTACCTCATCTCCACCTTCCTGCACTATCCTCATATACCTTGATTCCCTTATTATTCACAAGTTCAAAGGCAGCTTGAGGGTATCCAAATCAGCAAAGAAATAGAGCTGCCTGTAATTTTATAAACTCCTTTGTAGTTGTTTCAGTATTTGCCTTAGATTCTATGGAGAGACCAGGCAAGTTTAAGTTTTGTGCACGGATCCCTTTCTGCATAAGCTGAAACACAAGCTGGCCTGTTCGTTCCACAAGTGCTGACTGATCTGCTGTTTGTTTCAAGCATTTTCTGTTTTAGTTTCAGATTCCCAGCATCTGCTTTCTTGTGATTTTTACATGCCTTAGTTTCTGTTGTCTCTCATTAAAACTCCTGGCCAGTAGATTTAAGCGATACAGTACTATGAAGCACTATTGATCCTTGGTTTACAGGAAGATATGCTGCAGTCCACAATAACACATTGATTTAAAGACTATCCAAATTCATATCTCATCACTACAGTCAGCATGTGTGAGTTACTATGTTCAGAATTCAATTTTTTTAAGTGCCTTACGGCTCCTACAGCAACCAAATACTCTCATGGAAGTAGCTGTCGATTGGATTAATGTGTTTCTCAAGTTTTTCACATACTAAGATAAATGATGTTCAGACAGAAAACATCCTCTTCTCTGATTAAGATATTAATACCAATATGAAAAATATACTTTTTTCCTTGTAATTGTCACTGCTGTTGATATACAAATGAGTACCCTTTTACTGTGTAGACACAGTATTTGTGACATACAAGTCAATATTTGATTTGTTTTGAGATGGTTGTCATAATCATAAAGCTAGATTCTTGTTTTTATACACACCTACCTAAACAAATATAGTGATATTTTGGCTAAAGTAATTGTTTAATAGACTCGAAGCTATGTAAATGACTCCTCTGATTATAACACTAAAGAAGCTCGACACCATCCAGGACAAAGCAGCCCGCTTGATTGGCACCCCATCCACCACCTTAAACATTCACTCCCTCCACCACTGGCGTACCGTGGCTGCAGTGTGTACCATCTACAAGATGCACTGCAGCAACTCGCCAAGGCTTCTTCAACAGCACCTCCCAAACCCATGACCTTTACCACCTAGAAGGACAAGAGAGCACCACCACCTCCAAAGTTACACACCATCCTGACTTGGAAGTATATTGGCGTTCCTTCATCATCGCTGGGTCAAAATCCTGGAACTCCCAACCTAACAGCACTGTGGGAGTACCTTCTGCCAGCCCAACCTATCAGAACTTCCCACGTGAACACTGCCGACAATTTCCTATCCTATGAAATCAATAGATGGACACTTGAAGACGTGTGATACTCTGGCAAGCAATGCTGCAGTATGAGGGTCCCCAGCCACCAGTGTGCACTGGGAGAATTGCCCCCTCAGTGCAACCACATGGTGCACTGCTCAGCAGGTAGGTGTGTTATGAAATCTCATCACGGTCACGTTTAGTGCTGAAATTAATAACAGGCATTAGGGGTGAACACTCAAGCAGAAAATAATCGATTAAGGCAATAATTTCAGTGATAAGCTATCTAATAACTCAGCAACATTACTGTGATGATTTGAGAGATTTCCACGTTATATTTCTTATATGACTTTAGATAGACAGGGTAAGTGTGACTTAAAAACTTGCTTTGGATATCTATATCTTTAAATCCATTCACATTGGTCTTCAACCACCAGCTCCCTTAGTGTGGGTCTCACGCAGCATGCACCGTGTTAAAATGCACTTACCCGTGTTTAAAGACCAGAATATATCTTTCTGACAACTGCCCGTCTTCCTGAGGCCAGTTAACATTCCTTTCTATTGGCACCTGCATGCTTTGATGGTTGCAGCCAATGTTTCCTTTAAGTGGCTGCGCAATGCTCCAGGGATGCCACACAGCCGGCTTTTCAATTGAAAAAAACACGTATGTGTGGAATATTGAATGGGCCATGCAGCCCATTAAAAGGGCCATGCGGCACAAAAAAAATGACAGGGAACATTGGTCGCAAGATTAAGTTATTATACTCTGTAATAACGTCACGATTCAATAACATCACTACTAGGGAAGCATGGCTAGCACTTTCAATTCCTTTCCCACTGAATGTTAACTGCAGCATGTTACAGCTACCCGTGTCACAGCTCCTCATGTCACAGATCCCCATGTCACAGCTCCCCCGTGTCACACCACCCCATGTCACAGCTCCATGTGTCACAGCTCCTCGTGTTATACTCCCCGTGTCACACCCCCATGTGTCACAGCTCCCCAGTGTCACACTCCTAATGCCACAGCACCGGTGTCACAGATGCCCCATGTCACAACTCCCTGTGTCACACATCCCCATGTCACAGCTCCATGTGTCACAGCTCCTCATGTCACAGCTCCCCGTGTCACAGATCCCCATGTCACTGCTCCCTGTGTCACACTCCCAATGCCACCCCCCCGTTTCACACCCCCATGTCATAGATCCCCATGTCACAGCACCCCGTGTCACAGCTCCCCATGTCACAGCTCCTTATGTCACACCCCCGTGCCACAGATGCCCCATATCACAGCTCATGTCACAGCTCCCTGTGTCACAGTTCCTCGTGTCACAGCTCCCCATGTCACAGCTCCCCATGTCACAGCTCCCCGTGTCACAGCTCCCCATGTCACAGCTCCCCATGTCACAGCTCCCCGTGTCACGGCTCCTTATGTCACACCCCCATGTCACAGCTCCCCATGTCACAGCTCCTCATGCACAGCTCCCTGTGTCACAGCTCTCTGTGTCACAGTTCCTTGTGTCACAGCTCCCCATGTCACAGCTCCCCATGTCACAGTTTCTCGTGTCACAGTTCCTTGTGTCACAGCTCCCCATGTCACAGCTCCCCCATGTCACAGCTCCCCATATCACAGCTCCCCATGTCACAGCTCCTTATGTCACACCCCCATGTCACAGCTCCCCGTGTCACAGCTCCTTATGGCACACCCCATGCCACAGCTCCCCCTGTCACAGCTCCCCATGTCACAGCTCATGTCACAGCTCCCTGTGTCACAGCTCTCTGTGTCACAGTTCCTTGTGTCACAGCTCCCCATGTCACAGCTCCCCATGTCACAGTTCCTCGTGTCACAGTTCCTTGTGTCACTGCTCCCCATGTCACAGCTCCCCTGTGTCACAGCTCCCCATATCACAGCTCCCCGTGTCACAGCTCCTTATGTCACACCCCATGTCACAGCTCCCTGTGTCACAGCTCCTTATGTCACACCCCCATGTCACAGCTCCCCATGTCACAGCTCCCCATGTCACAGCTCCTCATGTCACAGCTCCCTGTGTCACAGTTCCTCATGTCACAGCTCCCCATGTCACAGCTCCCCATGTCACAGCTCGCCATGTCACAGCTGCCCTGAATTTTTCAAAGTAGAATTGATGGCAGCCATGTAGCGAACCTACAGCCCATCCTTTGTTTCAATAAGTGGCCATACATCAGGAGGTAGGTTGTATTACATTATGTGTAACAAACTTAAAAGTTGTGCCAAGGGTATCAGTTGTAAATTGCAGCTGGAATGTGTGCCCTGCTGGAGAGGGGTGTGTATGGTAAGCAGTGAAAAAGTTGCACGGTTGCATGAAGATTTGGCAGGGCCATCAGTAAATGTGGAACAGATTGGCAGGCAGCACTTCATCACATGCATACCGGTCATGCAGCAGGTAAATGGTACGATAGGTAATCTTACCCTGATAGCTTCCATAAGGCGTGCCATCTGTAATGATCAGTAACCTGTCATTCTGGAATGGTACACTAGGTGGTGCTGTATGTATATAAGAGTGGGCTACCCACGATGCACCAGGCTACCCACAAGGCAGCAGTCAAGATGGATGCCTCTACAGATACTGCACCTAGTCCACATGTGCTCAATAAAGTGTCCAGCAAAAGCTAGCTGTACTTAATAAAAAATGACTAGTTATTAATGAACATAACATGGTACCAGGATTGGTAAGATCTGCTGAATATTGTGCAATGCGACATGGAGAATTTGAAGCCACCAGAGCGTTTCAAACTCACAGGAAATATCGACTACAATGGGCAGACTTTTAAACAACAATTCGAACTCTACATTGCTGCCATCGGGTACGGTACGAAGCCAGATGCAAGGAAAATAGCGTTGCTGCTCACGGTTGCAGGCCCACAGGCGATAGAGGTATTTAATACATTTGTATTTAATCCAGAGGAGAACAGAGGAAAATTAGACAATGTGCAAAAGAAGTTTGATGCACATTGTTCTCCCAAAAAGAATGAAACCTATGAGAGGTACATCTTCTGTTCTCGGACACAGCAGCAAAATGAGACTTTTGATAGCTTTATAACTGATCTGAAACTGAAAGCACAGACATGTAATTTCTCTGCGCTGAAAGCATCCATGATTCATGACCAGATTGTGTTTGGTATTCATGATAAAAAAGTCAGGGAACGTCTGTTGAGAGAAACCGAAGTAACATTGGAAATTGCTGTGAAAATATGCCAAGCCAGCGAGCTAGCTCGAAAGCACGCGAAGACTTTCAGTGAAATCAATAATGATGCGATTGTAATGAGTGATAATGCTGCTGTCGGTGCTGTGTCCTACAAGGGGAAGAAACGTGGGCAGAACAGAAATGAAAAGCAATCAGAGGATGAAATTTTTAATTGTAAACGCTGTGGTTACAAACACCAGTTAAGACAATGCCCAGCATTTGGAAAAATGTGCACAAAGTGTAATGGAAAGAATCACTTTGCCAAACAATGCTTTTCAAAAGTAAAAACAAAGAAAGGGCAATGAGTTAATGTGATTGAGGACACTGATTTAAGTGAGACATTTTTTGTACGAATGGTGTCATGTGATAATGTCAAAAATGATACAGAAAATGTGCAGCCCTCAGATATGGACAATGCTGAACATAAAATTAATGCAGTAAAAGAGGACAAATGGATGATCCCACTGCAGATAAATGGAGCATTAGTTACATTGAAACTGGACACTGGGGCAAAAGCAAACTTAATCAGTATGAGTGATATTAAAAACATGAAAGAAAAGCCCAAAATACAGAAAAAGTCAGTACTACTGAAGGACTATAATGGACAGAAAATAGATAGCTTAGGTGTATGCAGACTTAAAGTGACAGTCAAAGACAAAGTGCATCATCTCATGTTTTCTGTTGTGGCTGAAGGACTTGATTCACTACTGGGTGACAAAGCTTGTGAGGACTTAGAACTGGTCAAGAGAGTATACCGTATAAACTGTGCCATAAGCAGACCAGATGACTCAGTGGATTCTGTAGTGAATAATTTCCAGGATGTGTTCAAAGGATTTGGAGTTCTACCATTCACTTACAAGATCCAGCTAAAGGAGGATGCTCAGCCAATGGTACATGCTCCACGAAGAGTTCAAGCACCCCTGCGTGACCAGCTCAAGAATGAACTGGACAGAATGACCACACTAGGAGTCATCAGGAAAGCCGAAGAGCCAACAGACTGGGTTAACTCCATGGTATGTGTAAAGAAAAAGAACAATGATCTAAGAATATGCATGGATCCAAAGGACTTAAATGCAAACATAAAACGTGAACACTACCAGATTCCCAAGCGAGAAGAAATCACCAGTGAAATGTCAGGTGCCAGATACTTTACAAAGCTCGATGCCTCACAAGGATTTTGGCAACTAAAACTGGATGAAGAGAGCACCAAATACTGTACCTTCAACACACCATTTGGCAGGTATTGTTTCCTCAGAATGCCTTTCGGGATAATATCTGCATCTGAAATCTTTCATAGAGCGATGGAACACATAATTGAAGGTCTGGAAGGAGTTCGGGTCTATGTTGATGACATCATCATCTGGGGCTCCACACTGAAAGAACACAATGAGAGACTGACTAAAGTGCTACAGAGCATACGCCGGAATGGACTGAAGCTCAACAAAGCCAAGTGTCAGTTTGGCGCCCAGGAAGTCACTTTCCAAGGAGATAATCTATCTGGTAAAGGAATAGAGCCAGATATGGAAAAAGTAAACGCCATACTCAAAATGCCCCGACCTGTAATGTATATACCTTTAAGGGGGGAACTATCTTTTACAGCCCATGTATACTGCAGTACCGGCAGTGACCACACCTGTATATAGCACTGAGTAGTAATCTGTACAGATCAGTTCCAGTGTGAGCCACGTTGAGTAAACACCTGTTGTACCGTTCTCCTGCAGTCTGTGTCTTATTATACACGGACACAACATTGGCGACAAGGCAAGTTCGAACCTACCTGCAACTCTGCATCACCTCCCGGGGATTCGTTCCTGGAGATCAGTGGATTGGAGGTCAAGGCCAGAGACTCGGGCGTCGACCACGGGCAACCGCCCAGTCGTCCAGCAGAGACTCGAGAATTGCGGGGGAGGCTGTCGAGAGCCAGGCTTGGCTTTCCAGTCGAGGTGGTCCAGCGAAACGGGTTGGCAACAGGTAGTGTGCAGACCCTTCCCGGACAGCGGCGGGCTAGAGCCCGACCGAGCGGCACAGCAAAGGGCCGAGCAGCGTCGACGGGGGAGAGAGAGAGAGGGCAGAGCGCACAGGGCGCAGCCGGTGTTCAGGGGCTGAGCAGCGTTGAAGAGAGGGAGAGAGAGACACGCAGAAACCCGCGAGGCGCCGCCATTGCCACAAGGACTGCCGAGAGTGGCGTTGGCAGCAGCGCAGGAGAAGCGCGCAAAACCTACAGGGCGCCGCCATTGCCACGAGAACCACCGGGAGCGGCGTTGGCAGCAGCGGAGGAGGAAGGAAAGCGCGGGAGACGACATTTTAAGCCACACCCAAAATGCCGAGGAGTGGCAGTATCACCGCATTTGACAATGAAGTCAAAGATTGGACTACATATGTTGAACGAATAGAGGTATACTGCAAGGCAAATGAGGTGTCAGATGACAAGAAAGTGTCGGTATTGTTAAATTTAATGGGTGCAAAGACGTATGGTTTATTACGAAATCTAGTAACCCCAACGAAGCCAATGGAAAAGAGTTTTGAAGGCATAGTAACGATGCTACAGGAACATTTAAACCCCACACCGCTGCTGGTAGCAGAAAGATTCAAGTTTCACAAACGGAACCAGCATAAGGATGAAAGCAATGCTGATTATTTAACAGAACTGCGCAAACTATTGAAACACTGCCAGTTTGTAGCGGGACTGGCAGATACCTTAAGGGACAAGTTTGTGTGTGGGCTTCAAAGTGAAGGAACACAGAAACGGCTTTTATCTGAAAAGGACCTGATGCTGGAAAAGGCTTTCAGCATTGCGGTATCATATGAAGCAGCAGCACGGGGCGCTGCAGAGATACAACAGAGACCGCAATAATATGGCACAAACAAAATGTCATATGGAACAGAGAAGCGCTATCGCTGCGGCAGAACAACACATGACCAGAATGATTGCTGGTTCAAAGACAAAGTGCGCAGACAATGTGGAAAAGTAGGACACATAGCACGAGTCTGCAGGTCGGGAAAGAAAACCAGCAATAAGAAACCTACCAAAGAAAAGTACAAGAAGGTACATAAAATGACGGAGAATAGTTCAGACAAACAAAAGAGTGATAACGACTCCGAAAGCAGGGAACTGAGTTGTCTGAAACTACATAATGTGATCACAAGGAAGGATCACCGAACCATTTGGGTCACTCTCAAGATAGCAGGAGTCCAGGTAAAGGTGGAATTGGACACAGGATCAGCCCTAACAGTCATAAACCGACGGGACTATGAGCGGCTATTCTCACACATACACTTGAGAGACACAAAAATTATTTTGAAGACGTACATGGGGCAAAAAGTCTACCCCAAAGGAAAAATAAGGGTGATCGTTACATATAATGGTAAGGAAACACCAAAACTAGACCTGTATGTATTACAAGATGGAGGACCACCATTACTGGGACGTGAATGGATCCGGAAAATACAACTGGATTGGCATTCCATACAGGCACTGACTGTGGCTGAAAAAAAGGATGACGACATCACACCTGGGCGACTGTCAAAGATCCTAACCGACGCGCAAGAAGTGTTCCAGCAAGGACTCGGAACACTAAAAGGCATGACAGCGATGATTAAAATTGAAGAAAACGCAAGCCCAAAATTTTTTAAGGCCAGACCGGTACCTTATGCGATCCGTCCAGCCGTCGAAGCAGAGCTGGAGAGTTTGGAACGTTCAGGTGTACTGTCCAAGGTAGACTGGGGCGAGTGGGCTACACCCATCGTCTCTGTGATGAAAAAGTCATTGAGCAGCACGCCAGGGGAACCAAGGAAGGTACGCATCTGTGGGGACTTTAAGGTAACAGTGAACATGGATCTTCACACCGTACAATATCCACTTCCGCGGATTGAAGATATTTTCGCCTCGCCATCTGGAGGGAAACGCTTCACTAAGATTGATCTGGCCCAGGCGTATCTGCAAATGGAGGTAGAAGAAGCATCAGAAAAATACCTCACAATCAACACCCATAAAGGTCTCCACCAATACAACCGGCTGGTATTCGGGGTAGCATCAGCTCCGGCTATTTGGCAGAGGGCAATGGAACAAGTCCTGCAAGGGATCCCAGGGACCCAGTGTTATTTGGATGACACACTGGTCACGGGCGAAAATGACAGTGATCACCTTGCCAACCTGGAGCAGGTGCTCACTAGATTGCAGGAATATGGGCTCTGAGCTAACCGCCCCAAATGCGAGTTTTTTAGAAAACAGATCTCGTATTGTGGCCACGTTATCGATAAAGAGGGGTTACATAAGTCCCCAGAGAAGATTGAGGCAGTAGTCAAGGCTCCAGCACCGGAAAATGTGTCACAACTGAGGTCGTTCCTCGGGTTGGTAAACTACTACCATAAGTTCTTGCCAAATTTGTCTACAATACTACACCCACTGAACGCTCTACTGCAAACTGGGGTGCCATGGAAGTGGAGTGACGAATGTAGATGAGCTTTCCAGAAGAGCAAAACACTAATCACATCGAAAGAGGTATTGGCCCATTACAACCCAGCATTACCAATTCGGTTGGCATGTGATGCGTCACACTACGGCATTGGAGCGTTGCTGTCGCACAAATTCTCGGACGGCTCAGAGAGGCCAATAGCCTTTGCGTCACGATCACTAACCTCAGCCGAGCGTAACTACGCCCAGATTGACAGGGAAGCCCTCAGCCTAGTGTGGGGAGTGAAAAAGGTCAATCACTATCTGCACGGGCAGAAATTCACCTTGCTGACTAATCACCAGCCTCTTGTCTCCATTTTTAATCCGACGAACGGCGTTCCGGTGATGACTGCGCAACGACTACAAAGGTGCTCACTTTTTCTAGGGGTGCACCACTATGAGATTGAATATAAGGGCATGAAACAGCATGCAAATGCTGATGGGCTATCACGCCTGCCACTGCCTACTGCGGAGGAAGCACCAGCAGTGGATCCTGTCGAAATATTCCATTCGACTATCGTTGAATACCTACCGGTAACTAACGCTTGTATCGAAAAGGAAACCCGAAATGACCCGACACTGTCTTGGGTATATGATTTGACGGTGAAGGGATGGCCAGCACATGGCAACTCACTGTTGCCAGCATTCTCGACAAGGAGAGAACAGCTGTCAGTGTGCCGGGGGACCTTGATGTGTGGATCCCGAGTGGTAATTCCACCCAAATTAAGGGATAGAGTGCTCAATGAGCTTCATGAGGGTCATCTGGGAGGGGTAAAAATGAAAAGCCTTGCCAGGGCTTATGTGTGGTGGCCGGGAATCGATAAACAAATCGAGGACCTGACCAAGAGCTGCTCAGGATGCCAGAAAGTCCAAAATGTACCACCACATGCCCCTCTACACTCATGGGAGTGGCCCTCATCTCCATGGCAACGGGTGCTTATTGATTTTGCTGGTCCATTCATGGACTCAATGTTTTTAATAGCCGTAGATGCGCACTCGAAATGGCCTGAGGTCATCAAAATGTCCTCCACCACCATGGAGAAAACTATTGCAGTCCTACGGACCATTTTTGCCAGGAATGGCTTGCCAGAACAGATTTGCTCTGACAATGGACCACAGTTTGTGTCCGAAGAGTTCCGGAGGTTCTTGAAAAAGAATGGGGTAAGTCATTACACATCCACCCCGTATCATCCAGCCCCAAATGGATTGGCTGAGAGGTTCGTACAAACCTTTAAGAAGGCAATAAAGGCAATGTACAATGACAACATTCCGCTGCAGCACAAGGTGGACAATTTCCTGTTCGCCTACCAGAATGCGACACATGCAGTCACCAACCAGGCCCCAGCCATGATGTTCTTTAACCGAAGGTTAAGATCTCGCCTGGATTTGCTCAGACCAAACGTACGAAGAGATGTTGAGAGTAAGCAATTCCAGCACATCCATGAGAAGCCAACAAGGAGCTTCAATGTAGGGCAACCAGTCTTGGCCCGCGACTAACGACCAGAAAAATGGCAGCCAGGAATGATATGCACACGGCAGTGCCCACTAATGTACACAGTGGACGTTGGGGAGAGCATCGTGAGACGCCATGCTGACCAGATCCTAGAGTCACAGGAACAAGTCAACCCCATGCCTCGCCCATACGTACCTGGTGATGAACCCGACGTACAGGTCGCATCTACCCCAGAAACAGCAGCGTCGGAAGCTGATGAACCAACCGACGACAGGGTGCCAGAATCGCCTCCGCACCAAGAGCAAGACACTCGGGAAAGGCGCTATCCAGAAAGGATCAGGAAGCCTCCCCAAAGACTGAATATATAAATAGACTATTTTCAGCTAATGTTGCATGTTAAAAGTGTTAATTGTAATTAGTTTGATATATAATTGTTAAATGAGTGATTTGGTACTGTTAATCTAAAAGGGGAGGAATTGTAATGTATATACCTTTAAGGGGGGAACTATCTCTTACAGCTCATGTATACTGCAGTACTGGCAGTGACCACACCTGTATATAGCACTGAGTAGTAATCTGTACAGATCAGTTCCAGTGTGAGCCACGTTGAGTAAACACCTGTTGTACCGTTCTCCTGCAGTCTGTGTCTTATTATACACGGACACAACACGACCCACTGACAAAAAAGGAGTGCTACGCATCATGGGGATGATAAACTTCATTGGAAAGTTCATCCCTAACTTGTCAGCCAAGACAGCCTGTCTGCGAGACCTGCTACATAAAACAAATGAGATCGCATGGACAGTAAGACATGAACAAGAGTGGATAAACCTCAAAACAGTGCTGACAACCACACCTGTACTCACCTTCTTTGACCCAACAAAAAGAATCAAAGTGTCAACGGATGCATCAAAAGATGGCCTAGGTGCGGTCTTGCTACAAGCAGAGGGTGTAGATTGGAAGCCTGTTGCCTATGCCTCCAGGTCTATGACTGATACTGAGTGTCGATACGCCCAGATTGAAAAGGAATGTCTAGGCTTGGTAGTTGGACTAGAAAAGATTCATGGCTACATATATGGACTTCCCACCTTCACAGTTGAGACAGACCACAGCCCACTGGTTGCCATCATAAAAAAGAACCTGAATGAGATGTCTCCAAGGATTCAACGACTCATGATGAAGCTGCAAAGATATGACTTTGAACTGATCTACACACCAGGCAAATACATAGTGTTAGCAGATGCACTATCCCGAGCACCCACAATGAGTCATGTGAGCTCTACTGAAGAAGACGTGGATGTTCATGTGAGTATGGTCACTGCTGCGCTGCCCGTGTTAGACACAAAATCAAAGCAAATAGCAGAAGAAACAGTAAAAGATACAGTATTACAAACAGTAATAGAAAACATTCATCATGGTTGGCCAAAAGGTTCCTGTCCAAAATATTTTCACATAAGGTCAGAACTGAGTGTCGCAAGTGGACTATTACTAAAACAGAACATAATAGTCATTCCACAGGCCCTACGTCAAGACATGCTCAAAAGGATTCATGAGGGACACCTCGGAATTGAAAAATGCAAAAGGAGAGCAAGAGACACTGTTTATTGGCCTGGCATAAATAAGGACATTGAGAACATGATAGGCAAATGTGAGACATGTCAGAAACACCAAAACAAACAAGCAAAGGAACCAATGATAGTAGCTGACTTACCAACAGCACCATGGCAAAAGGTTGGTATGGACCTCTTTCATTTGAATGATAAATAATATCTATTAGTGATTGACTAGTATTCTAACTATCCTGAGATGGCGCTGCTCTCAAGCACCACAGCAAGCAGTGTCATAATGCATGTGAAATCCATCTTCGCCAGACATGGAATTCCCAGGATTGCCGTTAGCAACAATGGTCCGTGCTTCAACTGTAAGGAGTGGCAACAGTTTGCAGCACATTATGACTTTCAACACATCACATCCAGTCCTTTGTATGCTCAGTCGAATGGTAAGGCAGAGAAAGGTGTTCAAGTTCTCAAGCAACTACTGAAGAAAGCGACAGAAAGCAAGTCTGATCCTTATCTCGCCCTGCTGAGCTACCGAGCCTCACCTTTAGACTCTGGTTCTTCACCTGCTGAACTCCTAATGGGTCGCAAGTTGCGTACCACGCTACCCTGCTGTGCAAAAGAAAAGCAGAGTAAGGAACTGAGACAGAGACTTCGACTGTTAAAGCTGAAACAGAAATCATACTATGACAAGTCATCCAAAACTCTGAAACCATTGACAAGGGATGATGTTGTCAGGATTGAGGATCCAGATGCATGGAACAGGAAAGCTACAGTTCTTGAGGAAGTAGGACCAAGGTCATACACTGTTAGAACTGAGGAAGGACAGATTCTCAGGAGGAACCGCCGCCCCCTCCTAAAAACACAAGAGACTATCGAAAAGCAAATCGATGACAATGCCGCAACTGAATCTTGTCACTCACCACCAGAACAATCTAACACAAATACACATACAGGCTCTCATGAAAACACATCAGACTTACCTGTGCTGAGAAGATCCACACGTGAAATAAAAAAGCCTGATAGACTTAATCTTTGAGTACAAAGAAAACTACATTGAAAATGTATTGACTGTTGAAGATGTTTATGTTGTTATGATTGATTGATATTAATTGATACTGATTTTGTTTAACCTCAAAGAAAGGGGGATATAATGATCAGTAACCTGTCGTTCTGGAATGGTACACTAGGTGGTGCTGTATGTATATAAGAGTGGGCTACCCACGATGCACCAGGCTACCCACAAGGCAGCAGTCAAGATGGATGCCTCTACAGATACCGTACCTAGTCCACATGTGCTCAATAAAGTGTCTAGCAAAAGCTAGCTGTTCTTAATAAAAAATGACTAGTTATTAATGAACATAACACCATCTTCCTCCGGATTCTGCAGGTATAGCACACAGCTCTTGCCAGACATGTTGCATCAGGGCTCTGCAGTGCCAAACAAAGCAGCCCTCCTTGCATCAACCTCATGCACTTTACCAAAAAGTGGTAACTGACTCCGCATTACCCGACCACTGATTCCAATTATTCCCCACTTTACCTAGCCAATGACCCCAATTCTACCTAGCAATACGCAACTAGTGACTCCTATATTACTTCACAGTACCCAACCATTGACCCCAATTATACCCCACAGTACCCAGTCAGTGACCTAATTATACCCCACAGTACCCATCCACTAAACTCAATTATACCTCAACTGTGGCCCTTTTCAAGCCACCCTTACCACTTTCCTTATTTTCAGTTAATTGCTGTCTTATAGAATTATGGAACGACACAGCACAGAAGAAGACCATCCAGCTCATCGTGGCTGGGCCAGCTATTTGAAAGAGCTCTCCAATTAGTCCCACTCCCCTGCTCTTTCCCCATATCCCTGTAATTTTTTTTTGCTTCAAGCATTTATCCAATTCCCTTTTGAAAGTCACTATTGAACCTGCTTCCACCATCCTTTCAGGCCGTGCATTCTGGATCACAGCAAGTTTATCTTCATGTCGCCTCTGGTTCTTTAGCCAATCACCTTAAATCTGTGTCCTCTGGTTACTGATCCTTCTGCCACTGGAAACAGTTTCTCTTTATTACCCTATTAAAACCATTCATGATTTTAACACCTCTATCAAATCTCCTCTTAACCTTATTTGCTCTAAGGAGAACAACCCCAGCTTCTCCAGTCTAACCACATAACTGAAGTCCCTCATCCCTGGTACCATTCTAGTAAATCTCTTCTGCACCCTCTCCAAGGCCTTGACATCCTTCCTATGGTGTGGTGCCCAGAATTGAACACAATATACCAGCTGAGGCCTAACCAGTGATTTATAAAGGTTGAGCATAACTTCCTTGCTTTTGTACTCTATTCCTCTATTAATAAAGCCAAGGATCCCATATGCCTTTTTAACAGTCTTCTCAACTTGTCCTGCCACCTTCAAAGATTTGTGTACATACACCCCCAGGTCTCTCTGTTCCTGCTCCCCCTTTAAAATTGTACCATTAGTTTATAATGCATCTTCTCATTCTTCCTACCAAAATGCATCACTTCACACTTCTCTGCATTAAATTTCAACAGCCATGTGTCTGCCCATTTCACCAGTCTGTCTATGTCCTCCTGAAGTCTATTACTGTCCTCCTCATTGTTTACTATATTTCTGCATTTCTTGTCACCTGCAAACTTTGAAATTGTGCCCTGTATACCCAAGTCCAGATCATTAATACATATCAGAAAGAGCAGTGGTCCTAATACCAACCCGTCGGGAACACCACTGTATACTTTCCCTCCAGTCTGAAAAACAAGTGTTCACCACTACTCTCTGCTTTCTGTCCATTAGCCAATTGTGTATCCATGCTGCCTCTTTAATCTCATGGGCTTTAACTTTGCTAACAAGTTTATTCTGTGGCACTTTATCAAACGCCTTTTGAGAATCCATGTGCACAACATCAACTGCACTACCCTCATCAACCCTCTCTGTTACTTCATCAAAGAACTCGATCAAGTTAGTTAAACACGAAATAAAAACAGAAAATGCTGGAGACACTCAGCAGGTCAGGCAGCATCTGTAAAGAGAGAAACAGAGTTAACGTTTCAGGTCGATGACCCTTCATCAGAACTGGAAAAAGGCAGGAAATGGAACAGATTTTTAAGCAAGGGTAGGGGCTGGGAAATGGGGGAGGGGATGAAAGAACCAAAGAGGAAGGTCTGTGATAGGATAGAAGGCAGGAGAAGTTAAGGGACATTAAGAGATATTCAAAGCAAAAGGAGATGGTAATGGGACTGGTTAAGAAACAAAGGATGGCTCTAGATGAAGTCTAAATTGTGCTGGCAGAATGAAAGACAGCTGCCCTGTGGGAGAGAAGAACGGAAGGCACAAAGAAAATGTGTGGACAAAAAATATATATATGATAGGGGCTGAGGTTATGATCTGAAATTGTTGAACTCTATATTGAGTCCAGAAGGCTGTAAAGTGCCTAATCGGAAGATGAGGTGCTGTTCCTCGAGCTTACGCTGAGCTTCCGTGAACAATGCAAGAGGCTGAGGATGGTGAGGTCAGAGTGGGAGTGGAGCGGTTAAACATGATTTACCTTTAACAAACCCATGCTGACTTTCATTTATTAGCCCATACTTTTCTAAATGCCAGATAATTTTATCCCGGATTATAGTCTCTAAAAGTTTCTCCACCACCGACGTTATCTGACTGGCCTGTCGTTGCTGCATTTATCCCTCTCCCCATTTTTAAGCAGGGGTGTAAAATTTGCAATCCTCCAGTCCTCTGGCGGATTGGAAGATTGTGACCAGAGCCTCTGCAATTTCTATGCTTATTTCCCTCAGTAACCTAGAATGCATCCTATCTGGACTGGGTGACTTTTCTACTTTGAGGTCTGCCAATCTTTTAAGTACCTCCTCTTTATCTATTTTTATGCTATCCAATATCACTACTGCCTCCTCCTTTACTGTGACATTTGCAGCAGCCTCTTTAGTGAAGACAAATGGAAAGTACTCATTTGGTATCTCAGCCATGCCCTCTGCCTCCATAAGAAGATCTCCTTTTTGGTCCCTAATCGGCCCCACCCTTCCTTTGACTACCCTTTTACTGTTTATGTTATAAAAGACTTTTGTGTTCCCTTTTATTTTAACCACTAATCTATTCTCATACCCTCTTTGCCCCTCTTATTCCCTTTTATATTCCTCCTCTGTACTTTCTGTATTCAGCTTGGTTCTCTACTGTATTATGAACCTTACATTTGTCATAAACCTTCTTTTCCTGTCTCATGTTATGTTCCTGCTTTAAAACATTTAAGCAGAAATTTTCTGCTTCTTAAAGTAATTGGATGAAAAATCACAGGCTGGGAGTGTGCAGATTCCTGATATGCACCTGTTGTGCAGGTCAAGAACATTTAATGTAATATTGCTGGGTTTCCACTCTTAAACAGCTTTTAATAAACACATATTTCCATAAAGAAGCAGAAATGGCTACATAAAAAGCTCAAAGGTTTATTGTTTGTGCAGTTTCACCATAGATTTAGCCTAAAAAATAGTTTGGAAGAGATATTTCTTAATTGAGTTTTCAACAGCAATAAATGGAGAATAAATAATGTTCGCTATAAGCAGTTTCTTTGGCCTGGATATTAACAGGGGTGGGTTACATAGGTGGGGGCGGGGGGATGGAGTTTTGAACGGGAAACCCATAAGTCCGGATTTCCCCACACGCTGTCGTGCCTCTTTCCTCCTTGACAGGTTTCCCACCCGGAAGTGAGCCTGATTGACAGGGTTGGCTTCCACCCGGTCAGGGAGGACTCTGGTGCAGGCCGCAGGAGCAGGTAGCTCCGATCCCCGACCCCGGGGGGGAGGTCCGATCCCCGACCCTGCGGGGGGGGGTTAAGATCCCCAACGCCAAGGAGTGGTCCAATCCCCAATCCCAGGGGTCATGGCTCAGATCAGCCATGATCTTATTGAATGGCGGAGCAGGCTCGAGGGACTTATGTCCTTATGGGTCTTTGTATGGGGGAGGGATCTGATGGGAGAGGAGCTTGGTGGACCATGGGGGGTGGGGGGAAGCACTCCTGCTCCTCCTGGCCCACAAGCTGTGCTGTAAAGGCACTTACCTTCTACCCGCAGCTGTCCTCGCCTCCCTTCAGCTGCCGGGTTTCCCAAACCTGGCCGGCGACAGTAAAATCAGCAAAGCAGGTTAAATCAGAGGCTGCCACCTTCATTAAAATATTTAAATTGACAACCCATCTCCTGGGAGCGGATTGGCTGCCCACCCCTTATCCCGCCTCCATTACTCTCGGAAGTAGGCAGGTTGGAGGTTGGTTGGGGTCAGAGTTCAGATTTTTAAAATTTTAACACCGTGTCCCGATCCAAACCCACCCATTTTTGACTGTTAAAATCCAGCACATTGTTTTCATTTCTAATCACTAACAATTGATCTATAATTACAGGTGCTTCTGTTTATATGTGTTGTTCATAGGTGTTTTCTGTATGAGCAGTTCACAAAGAGAAACAGAATTGTTAATATAAATGTCATTGATTGGCAAGCGATTAAAGCTTTCAGGATTCATTCTCTACTGTTGTGCAAATGAAGCAAAAACAAAAGAATTTCTCAAACCCTCACAGGCTGAGAGGCTCACCCTTCCTACCCTCTCACCCTCCAATCCCTAATGATGCCCAGATTGCAGATATGCTGATGGGGTTAGATGAAGAGGGGTGGGTGGAGGCTCGTGTGGAGCATAAACGCCAGCACAGACCAGTAGGGCTGAATGGCCTGTTTCTGTGCTGCACATTCTATGTAATTCTATGTGGATTGGATGCTGGAAAAATTTGCCAGCTGCACATGCTCAGACTGCACAGATGTGGTTGGAAGCTCCCTCTAACTGCTGGGGGATTAAAAAAAATAATGACCCAGAAATTCGGGTTGGGGGCTTCCCGAGGGTGCAAGCCCCCGATCTGCTCTTACCTTGCGCGCCGGCCATTGAGCTCTGGGCCCCCGTGGAATTCCGATCCGGGGCCTGGTCCAGCTGCCGGCGCGCAGTGCTTGCGTATCCCAGGGGCGCAGTTAGTTCGATGCGTCCCCTGGGATCACGTGGACCATGGGGAGCCAATCGGAGCAGGGAATGCTCCATTCATAAGTCTGACAGGAAGTGCTGTCAAGACTTATAAATACTATGGCCCCAAAACATCAATAAATCTTCAAATAAATTTTAAGAAACATCACATTTTTTAAATAAACTATAAATTACATGAAATAACTATTTTAAACAATAATTTAAATTTAAAAAAAAATAATTTTATTTTCTAACGGGGCTAAAAATAAACTTACCTTGCTTTAAAGTATTTAAAAATAATAAACCTGTGGAAAAATGTTTTAATTTGAATTAATTCACCACTTACCTTGTAAAAAGCAGGCCTTACGCCTGCTTTTTACATTTCTAACTTCTGGAGACTTACCCTCCCGGGAAAACCTGTAAAAAAAAACCTAAGTTCGATACGCACGTGCAGCCTCTCCCGCGCACGCTTTCGACCTCTGAACCCCTTCGTTCAGAGGAACGGAAGTGCCGGTTTCCCGCGCATGCGCAGTGCATGCAGGAAACCGGCACTTCCATTAGGCCTATGGGTGAATACCTTGTGCGTACTCACCCGTGGAGACCCGAATTTCTGGGCCAATATCCAGTCAAAGCCCAGTCTTCTGAGGCAGGCTGAGGCCTTGAAACAAAAACATCTTGAAACTATTAAAAGATACAAAAGACAATTAATTGAGTAAATCTAATCATGTTATTGTAAACTATGCAGATTTTTTATTTCCTTTAAAAACAATTGGTTAAAACCTTATGCTGAACCGGGGAAATTTCAACTACTGAGAAAAGTGGCAAGTTAAAAATTTTCAGAAAATATTTTCAGTGATTTGTGGTAAAAGATAATACAGGTAAAAGTGACAGATCAGAGTTGTCATTTAACATTGGAATTCCCATTACAGCATCACATAGATTTACATAGAATATACAGCACAGAAACAGGCCATTCGGCCCAACTGGTCTGTGCTGGTGTTTATACTCCACACGAGTCTCCTCCCACTCTGTCTACCTCATCTCAGCCTTTCACCATATCTTTCTAGTCCCTTTTCTCTCATGTACTCATCTAGTTTCCTTTTGAAAGCATCTAAGCTATTTGCCTCAACCACTTCCACATTCTCACCACTCTGAGTAAAGAAATTTCTCCTTATTTCCCTAATGGATTTATTAGTAGCTATCTTGTATTTATGGCCCCTAGTTTTGGATTCTCCCGCAAGTGGAAACATTCTCTCCACATCTACCCTGTACAACCCATTCATAATTTTAAAGACTATCAGGTCACCTCTAAGTTTTCTCTTTTCTAAAAAAAAACCAGCCTGTTCAATCGTTCTCAATAGCTGTAATATCTCAGCTCTGGTATCATCCTTGTAAATCTTTTTGGAACTGTCTCCAGTCCTTCTATGTCTTTTTTATAGTATGGACACCAGAACTGTGCACCGTACCCTAAGTGCGGCCTGACCAGGGTCATAGAATCATAGAATTATAGAAATTTACAGCACGGAAGGAGGCCATTTCGGCCCATCGTGTCCGCGCTGGCTGACAAAGAGCTATCCAGCCTAATCCTACTTTACTGCACTTGGTCCGTACCCCTGTAGGCAACAGCACTTCAATTGTACATCCAAATACTTTTTAAATGTGGTTAGGGTTTCTGCCTCTACCACCCTTTCAGGCAGTGAGTTCCAGACCCCCACCACACTCTGGGTGAAGAAATTTCCCCTCAAATCCCCTCTAAACCTTCCCCCAATTACTTTAAATCTATGCCCCCTGGTTGTTGACCCCTCTGCTAAGGGAAATAGGTCCTTTCTATCCACTCTATCTAGGCCCCTCATAATTTTATACACCTCATTTAAGTCTCCCCTCAGCCTCCTCTGTTCCAAAGAAAACAAACCCAGCCTGTCCAATCTTTCCTCGTAGCTAAAATTCTCCGGTCCAGGCAATATCTTCGTAAATCTCCTCTGTACCCTCTCTAGTGCAATCATATCTTTCCTGTAATGTGGTGACTAGAACTGCACGCAGCACTCTAGCTGTGGCTTAACTAGTGTTTTATACAGTTGAAGCATAACCCCCCTGCTATTGTATTCTATGTCCCGGCTAATATAGGCAAGTATCCCGTATGCCTTCTTAACCACCTTATCTACTTGGCCTGCTACCTTTTGGGATCTGTGGACCTGCACTCCAAGGTCCCTTTATTCCTCTACAGTTCTCAGTGTCCTACCATTTAATGTGTATTCCCTTTCCTTGTTAGCCCTCCCCAAATGCATTACCTCACACTACTCCAGATTGAATTCCATTTGCCACTGTTCTGACCACCTGACCAGTTCATTGATATGCTCCTGCAGTCTACAGCTTTCTTCTTCATTATCAACCACACAGCCGATTTTAGTATCATCTGCAAACTTCTTAATCATACCCCCTTATCAAAAGCCTTGCTAAAACCCATATAAACTACATCAAACGCATTACCCTCAACGACCCTCCTTGTTGCCTCCTCAAAAAATTCAATCAAGTTAGCCAGACACGACCTTCCCTTAACAAATCCATGCTGACTGTCCTTGATTAATCCGTGTCTTTCTAAATGAAGATTTATCCTGTTCCTCAGAACTTTTTCCAATAATTTTCCCACCACCGAGGTTAGGCTGACTGGCCTGTAATTACTCTGTCTATCCCTTTCTCCTTTTTTAAACAAAGGTACAACATTAGCAGTCCTCCAGTCCTCCGGCACCACACATGTAGCCATAGAGGATTGGAACATGATGGTCAGAGCCTCTGCTATTTCCTCTTTTGCTTCTCTTAACAGCCTGGGATACATTTCATCCAAGCCTGGGGATTTATCCACTTTCAAAGCTGCAAAGACCCTTAATACTTTCTCTCTCACAATGTTTATTTCATCTAATATTTCGCACACCTCCTCCCTGATTGCAATGTCTGCATTCCCCCCTCGCTTTTGTGAAAACAGATGCAAAATATTCATTAAAAACCAGACCCATGTCTTCCGCCTCCACACACAGATTACCTTTATGGTCTCTAATAGGCCCTACTCTTTCTTTAGTTATCCTCTTGCTCTTAATGTATTTATAAACATCTTTGGGTTTTCCTTGATTTTACTTGCCAACATTTTTTCATGCTCTCTCTTTGCTTTCCTAATTTCCTTTTTAATTGCACCCCTGCACTTTCTATGCTCCTCCAGAGTTTCTGCAGTATTGAGCCCTCGGTATCTGTCATAAGCCTCCCTTTTTTTCTTTATCTTACCCTGTATGTTCCTTGACATCCAGGGAGCCATAGATTTGTTAGTCCCACCCTTTTTCTTTAAGGAAACATACTTGCTCTGAACCCTCTGGATCTCCTCCTTGAATGCCTCCCACTGCTCTGACACTGATTTACCTTCAAGTAGCTGTTTCCAGTCCACTTTGGCTAAATCCCATCTCAGCTTAGCAAAATTGGCTTTTCCCCAATTGAGAACTTTTATCTTTGTCCTTTTCAATAACTACCCTAAATCTAACTGAATTATGATCACTAGCACCAAAATGCTCTCCCACTGATACCCCTTCCACCTGCCCAGCTTCATTCCCTAAAACTAAGTCCAGAACTGCCCCCTCCCTTGTTGGGCTTGTTACATACTGGCTAAAAAAGTTCTCCTGAATGCATTTTAGGAATTCTGCTCCCTCTGTACCTTTCATACTAATTTTATCCCAGTTTATATTAGGGTAGTTGAAAGCCCCTACTATTACTGCCCTATAGTTTTTGAACTTCTCAGAAATTTGCCCACATATTTGCTCTTCTATCTCCCTCTCACTGTTTGGGGGTCTGTAGTGCACTCCCAGCAGTGTGATTGCCCCTTTTTTGTTCTTCAATTCAACCCATAAGGACTCATTTGATGATCCTTCTAACATATCATCCCTCCTCACAGCTGTAATTGTTTCTTTAATCAATACTGCGACCCCCCTCCTTTTTACCCCCTTCTCTATCCCGTCTGAAAACCCTGTAACCAGGAATGTTGAGCTGCCATACCTGCCCTTCTTTCAGCCATGCCTCAGTAATAGTTATAATATCATACTCCCAAGTGTCTATCTGTGCTCTCAGCTCATCTGCCTTATTCCCTATACTCCTTGCATTGAAGTATATACCATTTAGCACTACCAAACTCCCTTGTTGTCTATTTTCTAGCACTTGCTTCCTCTGTCTTCCAAATTCACTTTCTACTTTTCTGCTTTCTAATTTCAGCTTTGCTTCTCTCCCTTCTGAATCTATTCTCTGGTTCCCATCCCCCTGCCAAGCCAGTTTAAGCCCCCCCCCCCCCGCCAACAGCACTAGCAAACCCTGCCCCACCTTCCCCCCTCACCCCCGCAAGGATATTGGTCCTGGTTCTGTTGAGGTGTAACCCGTCCAGCTTGTACGGTCCCACCTCCCCCAGAAACGGTCCCAATGCCTCAGGAATCTAAAGCCCTCCCACCTGCACCATCTCTCCAGCCACGCATTCATCTGCTCTATCTTCCTATTTCTGTCCTCACTAGCACCTAGCACCAGGAGTAATCCAGAGATTACTACCTTTGAGGTCCTGCTTTTTAATCTCTTTCCTAGCTCCCTAAACTCTGCCTGTCCTATACAAGTTTAGCATAACATCACTACTTTTGAATTTGAAACCCCTAGAAATAAATCCCAGTACTTTGTTAGCATTTTTAATTGCTTTATTGACTTGTGATGCTACTTTTAATGATTTGCTCACCTGTATCCCTAGATTCCTATGCTTTTCTACCCCATTCAGTTTCTTATTTTCTAAGGTGTAGGTGATGTTTCTAGTTTTCCTACTAAAGTGCTTCACCTCACATTTATCTATGTTAAAGTTCATTAGCCACTTAACAGCCCAGTCTGCAAGTTTTCTAATGTCTTGTGTTATGACCTAGTGAAGATAGGTAATAGTTATAAGAAAGTGTAACAGGGAATCCCTGACATTTTAACATTAGAAGTGTTCACAGAGCAGGCTCCAATCAAGCATGTACCCAGGCAATACTTTTGATAAAATATTTAGATAGATAGCAATCTACTTCAAAGAGCCAGCACAAGCACGTTGGGCCAAATGATCTCCTTCTGTGCTGTAAGATTCTGTGGCCGAGAAATTGGTTTGCCGCTGAAAATGGGTGAGATGTGCGATCACCCCACGCCTGCTCAGAGGAATGCGCTCACTTCCATGATTGTAGCGTTTAGCCCAGTGCTGAACACACTGCTCAGTAGCTGAATGCTCAGCAGGGGGCCCAAATTCGTGCGAGGCTAGCACCTCTTAAAGCTAGCCTGCACTACTTAAAGGCAGTCTGCACCTCTTAAAGGGAAGGTACATTCTGCCTGCAGCAGATCATTGAACTGGCTGAGGAAGACAGTGGAAAAGAACCAATGATGGTACAACAGGGGAGAGAGTGTGCACCAAGGTTCTCAGATGCAGCACTGGAGGTGCAGGAGGAGAGAGGGCCTCTTTCCGCAGGGGCCAGGAGGCCCTCCAGGCAACACTGCAAAGTGCAGTAGGAGCAGATAGCCGCTGTGTTGAATGCCAGCAGTATAGCCCTGAGGATGTGGACGCAGTGTAGGAAGAAGTTTAATGACCTCACATGAGTGGTCAATGTCAGTGAATTCATCTTGAAATGCCATATCCTACCATCTGCATCATTAGCCTCACATACTGCTCAATGCATCATACCCCCATCACTCACCTACCAACAATCTCTATCAAACATGACTATACCTCACAATCATAGCTTCACCTCACCCTCACACTCTTACCACTGCTGCAAGCCTCACACCCACATCTCACACACGTGTGGTTGGGGTGTGGAGTGGAGTCATTAGCCAGCTGGTCAGCGGATAGCCCTTGTCACCCTGTAGCTACTCTCTTGTTTGTCGTGGTGGCTCAAAGACTAAGGGAACAGCAGACTGGCGCAGATTAAAAGCATCATGACTGCTACCGGGATACCGGGCATTCACCATCATGATGGGCTGAGCATGGTTGCATACCAACTGCACATTCAGCAAGTGATAAGCTTTGCGGTTGCGGTACATCTCAGCATTTAGATCTAGCGCATGAAAAGCCACGTGAATTCAGTCGATGGCGCCCTGCGCCATGGGGAAGCCCGCTATCCTGGCAAAGCCATGTGCACACTCCGTCTGCTTATCTCTGGTCAGAGAGAAGACAATGAACTCCCCTCTCCTGGCATAAAGAGCTCCTGTCCCCTCTCTTATACAGCAGTGGATGGCGAACTGGGAGATGGTACAGATGTCACCTGCTCCAGCCTGGAAGGATCCCGACGCAAAGAAATTCAGGACCACGATCACCATCACATTCACTGGCAGCACTGTCCTTGCCCTGGTGTGATGCTGCAGGTCTGGTTGCAAGAGGTGGCAGAATTCTGTGAGCACTTCCTTCATAAAGCGCAGATGCCTCACACACTGCTCCTGGCTCAGGATGAGGTAAGAGAATTGCTCTCGGAAGACCCTAGGTGGGTAAGGCCTCCTGCTGAGAGCCCTTCTCCCCCTCCTTCCTCTGCGAGCAGCTTGTCCTCTTCTTTGCTGCCTCTGCTCCATCTCCCTGTCATGCTGCAGGCCAAGGGGGATGACATCTAGAGCACCCATGACTGGGAGCAAGTGGTGTGACCAGAACCCTTGAAGTCAGAAGCAAGGCCTTCTCCACTTGCAGCACCACTCCCTGTCACCTCACCAACTTTAAACAACTCTAGAAAGCTGCAAACGCTTCCTCAAACTTACACAGAGCCAGCAGAAACCAATCAGTAACTGACCTGTAAGTAGGTGATGATCCCTTTAAATATTGCTGGCAGGGGTGAACACATGTACAGCTGTGCGAGGTTAACACAGAACATTAGTTCCAGCATTGAGTATGAAAATGGCAGCGCTGGGGTCAAATCAGTGTTGCACATTGATTGACGTCACGATCTGTCGACTCTACATAATTCTGGTGCACGCTCCCAGCACTGATGCTGACCCCTCACTGCGTCTGTCATGGCATGCACTAGGAGTGGGTGCGTGCAGCACAAACGCCATTCTCGTCACAAAATGGCACCCGTAGCGCTGAAAAATCGGGCATGGCAGAGCCGAATATCTAACCCGTACATTAAAATAAATACAAAGTACAATTTCAGATCAAAATAAAACACTTAAAAAAAAACTTCAATCTGCTTGCCCCATCTTCTACATCCTTTATGTCTTTCTCTTTATTTTTACTACTTGAACATTCATTTTATGTTTTTTCTCTCTAGTGTATCTATTTTTACATTCTGTAAAAGAAACTGCAGATCTGCATACTGGGTGAAATGCCTGTGTGGTTTTTTTGCGGTTCAGATTAATGAACCACTATCAAAATTACAGGAACACACATAACAATCCTTTAATGTTTCTCAAGCAGCTAATAAGCCATTTAACCACTATAAGTGCTGAAAAATTTGCTTTGGAGTGCACAATTACATTAAATAATGGCTGAAAAATCGAATTCCAGTGATGAGACACTGCAAGTCCTCCTGAACTCTCTAATGAAGGAACACACGGATATTTTTAGTGAGGGGAGGGTAGAGTGGGAACAGTCCTCAAATAAGCTAAGACGAAGCAAACATAGGAGTGCGTCACAGAGATGATGATGACTCTATGAGGGAGAAATTGGCTAGCCCCCGAAAATGGGCGTGGGGCGTGTGATTAACCCGTGCCCGTTCATTGCATTACAGACAGCACGGAAAATTCGTGCTGCCTGCCGCTTCATATGATTGCTGCGTGCAGCCAGCGCTACCCGCGCTGCTCATTGGCTGCACGCATCAGCAGGGGGCCAATATCGCGAGTGGCTAGCACTACTTAAAGGCAGCCTGCCCTTCTTAAAGGGGAAGTGCATTGTGGCTGCAAGAAGTGGTGGGAGTCTTTTAAAAACTGAATCTGTGCTCTGACACTTTGAGCAATGGCTGAACATGCGAGAGAGCGAGCACCAAGGTTTTCAGACACTGCACTGGAGGTCTTGGTAGAAGAAGTGGAAAGAAGGAGAGACGTCCTGTATCTGCAGGGGGGCAGGATGCCCTCCAGACATATGTTCAGGAGGCAGTGGGAGCAAGTAGCAGCAGGGGTCAATGCCAGGAGTGTAGATCTAAGAACATGGTGGCAGTGCAGGAAGAAGTTTAACAATCTGACTCGAGTTGTCAAGGTGAGTGAGTTCAATCTTCAAATGGCACATCCTACCAACTACACCACGAGCCTCATCCACGGCTCAATTCACTACAACCCCATCACCCACCTACCAACAATCTCTATCAATCAGTACTCAACCCTTCAATTCAAGTGCTTTGCCTCACCCTCACACACTGTTAGCACTGTTGCGAGCCTCACACCCACAACTCACAGCTTGCACACACTGGCAGCTATTCAATCATGACAGCCACATCACCCAAACATATTGCAGGACACTCACTAACACACTTCCCTCTTTCTTGCAGGAGAAGGTGGCGCATAACAGCAGGCAGCAGCAACGAACTGGAGGCTGGCAAGCTGGCATGTTTTAACTCCCATGGAGGAGACAGTGCTGGCCATCATGGGAAGGGGCATCGCTGAGGCCGTGGCCACTGGTGGGGCTGAAGCGATGGATGATGAGGGTATCTGCATACCTAACCCTCCTTCTCTCATCCTGCTTCTCCCTCATCCTTCAATTTCTTCTGCCTGAGAAGCTGCAAAGGGTGTAATCATGCACTTCTTACTTTCTCCTTTCCCCTCGCCATAATCCAACCCTTGTCCCTTTTTCATTTCAGATACCAAAGAACTGGAATCTGTCCAGCCAGTGAAGGAAGAGGAAGCAGACAGTGAAGATGAAGAGACACCATCACTCAATCTTACATTCACAGCCACCAGCTCAGACAGTGACACTGCACATATTTTAAAGGCTAGGATAGAGGAGGGATCTGCATGTGGTGAGACACCAGGCACAAGTGCACAGGAGCCAGGGCGAGGGGAAAGAATAGCGCAGCTGCCAGCTCACCAGAGGATGAGGTCGCTCACTAGTTCTGCTGCAGGGACTTCAGATGAGGACTTTGATGGGCCAGACAACAGAAGAAGGTTGATGGCTTTACACAACCAAATGCTTGGTGCACTGGAAAGCCTGCAGGAAAGCCTGCATTCAATGTCAAGGAGCATGGAGGCATCCGGCACCAATTTGGCACAGGGCTTTGTGAAGAGCTTGTAGCCCATCCTTTCCAACATGGAACGGATGGTCAACTACATCAACACACCTGTGGAACCCACCATGATGTAGCATCTGATGGCTGAAGTCACAGCTTCCATTGCAGCTCAGGCAGCTTCCATCAATGGTCTGAGTGCTGCAGTGGAAGCTCAGACTGCTGCCATCACGGCTCTGGGTATCACGGTTCAAAGGGGCTTCCAGGGCTTCACAGCAGTCCATCAATCTGTTCTTAAACAGATCAGTAGGATTGCTGAGGCACCGCCCCAGGAGAGTGGCAGTGGGTCCATGGAGCCCAAAACTGCTGCCCTCTCTCAGGATGACAGCATTCATCCTCCCACCCCTGCCACTCTGCCAGTTCCCTTGCAGTTGCCTGTCAGCCAGCCAGTCCAGACTGCTGCAGAAATGACGCAGTCTGAGGCCGGGCCCTCTAGGTTCAGAGCTGCTCGAGTTCATCCTCCAAGGCCATCTGCAGTCTCCTCAATTGGAGGTCCGCAGCCTTCCACCAGCCATGCTGCAGCCACTGGGGAAGCACCTCGTAGGAGCACCAGGATAGGCAAAGGCACACGGAAAACAGACACTAAGGGAATGCACAAGGGTGATTAGTGTATTTTTGTTTGCATTATGTCATGAGTGAACTTATAAATTTGGATTGGAATGTGCAATTTATGGTGGTTTTTATTTTTGTGTTGTCAGAAATTGGACGATGTGATGGTCAGTGATAGAGGAAAGGTAAGGAGTGTGTGACTGTTGGTGAATGGGGAGGTGTGGTTGAGGTTACTGGTATCGCTCATTAATTATTTCATCACATAGAGCCTGGCAGAAAGGGATTGTCTACATTGTAGCCTCCCTTCCTCTTCCTGTTTCTCCACTTCCTGTTACACTTCCTCCTCCTCCCTTCCTCTTCCTCCTCCTCCTCGTGCTCCTGCTCCTCAGCTGCTCGCCTGATCAGTGGTGGCAAGGGCTGTTCCCTCATAATGGCCAGGTTGTGCAGCATACAGCAAAACACCACAAATCTTGATACCTGCTCAGTTGAGTACCACAGGGCTCCTCCAGAGCGGTCCAGGCAGTGGAAGCGCTGCTTGAGGATGTCGATGGTGTGCTCTATAATGTTCCTTGTGGCAGGATGACTCTCATTGTGAGCCTGCTGTGCACCTGTACATTGGTTCTGGACCGGAGTCATGAGCCATGTCACCTTTGTCGCCCAGTAGCCAGCCTGTGACTTGCCGTGGTGGGTCAAATACAGGTGGGACAGAGGACTGCCGTAGAATGAAGGAATCGTGACTGCATGATGCGCTGCCTGTGGTCGCACACCAGCGGCACATTGAGGGAGTGGAATCCCTTTCGGTTCATGCAAGGCAATGTGCGTGCAATCAATGGCACCCGGCACCATGGGGAAGCCTGCAATCTGTGCAAAACCATGCAAAAGGTCTTAAAAATTATGAAGGGGTTCGATAAGGTAGAAGTAGAGAAGATGTTTCCACTTGTGGGGGAGTCCAAAACTAAAGGCCATAAATATAAGATAGTCACTAATAAATCCAATAGGGAATTTAGGAGAAATTTCTTTACCCAGAGATTGCTGAGAATGTGGAACTTGCTACCACAGGGAGTAGTTGAGGCGAATAGCATAGATGCATTTAAGGGGAAGCTGGATAAACACATGAGGGAGCAAAGAACAGAAGGATATGCTGATAAAGTTAGATGAAGTAAGATGGGAGGAGGCTCTTGTGGAGCATAAACACCAACATAGACCAGTTGGGCCGAATGGCCTGTTTCTGTGCTGTAAATGCTATGTAATTCTATGTAATATGTTGTGACATTAAAGTTATCCCATTGGGCAAAAAGAAAACACAGATGCATATTGGTCGGTCTGTCACGGGTTCTTGCAAAGATCACCTCTGTCTTCTGATCTCATTATTTGGCTAACAGTGACTGCACTTCTCTCATCATCCAGATGCCAGTGTTCGATTGAAAGCTAGAGGTGGATGTGAGCTGCCCCAGCCACCGCATCAGGGTGACTTTGCTTTTCTATTGCTGCTAGACAGAGTTGCACCTTGCAAGAGTTAGTCTCCTTCAGGGATCACACCAAAAAAACAAGCCAGTCTTATCAGCAGTCCCATCATTTCAGGAAGAGCTGCCTTGCTCCACCCATGTGCAGCTTCCTATTCTTTTCTCGCCATACGTCAGTTGGCACCATGGGCTGGGTCGTTTTTTCTGTAGTGTAAGCCATCCATTAATCTGCTGAAATAAATATAAGGCACTGCGCATTGAAACAAAAACAGAAAACATAATGAAAGGCTGTCATTAGCGATGATGTAGTAGGAAAAGAGTTTGGCGTGATTATTCATCATTTGCTGAAAGTCTCCAGTCAATAGCAAGCTATTAGCAGCAAAGTTAATAAAATACAAGGTTATATCTTGGGATCAGCTGCCTATAAATCAAGAGAAGATATTCTAACAGTGATGAAGCCATATTGGAGAGTGCTAACTCACACAGTAACTGGTTCCCTCTCCTCAGGTACTGTCACCTTCCCTTTCAAAACTACCCCCTCCTCAAATAAAACATCTGTCCTTGCAAATTACCCCCATCTCCAACCTCCCTTTCCTCTCCAAAATCCTGGAACATGTTATCACCTCCCAAATTCATGCACATTTTTCCTGCAACTCCATATTGAACATGAAATTCCAGCTGATCAAACTTAGTTTGTAATTGTGTAATTAACCATAGGAATAACAACAACTTGTATTTATAGAGCTGTCTCAATCCCTCCACTGCCTGTGTTGTCAGACTGCTTGTCCTACATCCAGTCATGGATGAGCTGTGATTTCCTGAAACTAAACATCGGAAAGAACAAAGCCATCGTCTTCAGTCCCTGCCATCAACTCTGTTCCCTCGCCACTGTTTCCATCCTCCTCCCGGTCACTGTCTCAGGCTGAAACAAACTGTTCACATTCTCACCGTCCAATTGGATCCCAAGCTGAGCTTCCGACCCCATATGCTCTCTATTACAAAGACCACCTCCTTCCACCTCCATAACATAACATCATCCTTCTCCGCCCCCGCCTCTTCCAATCTGCTGCTGAAACCCTCATCCAGGCCCTTGTCACCTCCAGACACGATCCGTCCACTGCTGTCCTGGCAGGCCTCTCATCCTTTACAGTCTGTAAACTACAGCTCATCCAAAACTCTGCACCAAGTTACGCTCACCCAATACCCCCATCCTACATTGGCTGCCGGGCCACCAGTGCCTCACCGAACTCTCCATTCCTCTGACCCGAGCCTCTTGTGCAAGCCCCCAACCCCCTCCACATTTCACCCCACCATTGGCAACCGTGCCTTCAGTCACCTTGGCCCCATTCTCGGGAACCCTCTCCACCTCCCTCTCTTCCTTTAGGACCCCCCTTAAAACCTATCTCTTTGCCCCTCCTAATATCTCCTTCTATGGATTAATGTCCTTTTTTTTTTACTTATGCCTCTGTAAGTACATTGGGACATTTTTTTCTACATTAACGGTGATAAATGAGTGCAAGTTGTTGTTCCTGTTGTTATTGGTAAGGTTAGTGACACTATTAACAAACTACATAGAAACATAGAAGATAGGAGCAGGAGTAGGCCATTCGGCCCCTCGAGCCTGCTTCGCCATTCAATGAGATCATGGCTGATCATCCAAATTCAGTACCCTGTCCCTGCCTTCTCCCCATATCCCTTGATCCCTTTAGCCTTAAGAAATATATCCAACTCCTTCTTGAATATATTTAATGAACTGACATCCACTGCCCTCTGTTGGAGAATTCCACTGGTTCACCACTCTCTGGGTGAAGAAATTCCTCCTCAGCTCAGTCCTAACTGGCTTACCCCTTATCCTTAGACTATGACCCCTGGTTCTGGACTCCCCTGCCATCGGAAACATCCTTCCTGCATCTAGTCTGTCCAGGCCTGACAGAATTTTATAGGTTTCGATGAGATCCCCTCTCAATCTTCTAAACTCCAGTGAGTATAAGCCCAATCGACACAATCTCTCCTCATACGTCATTCCTGCCATCCCAGGTATCAGCCTGGTGAATCTTCGCTGCACTCCCTCCATGGCAAGAACGTCCTTCCTCAGATAAGGCGACCAAAACTGCACACAATACTCAAGGTGCGGTCTCACCAAGGCCCTGTACAATTGCAGCAAGACATCCTTGTTCCTGTACTCGAACCCTCTTGCTATGAAGGCCAACATACCATTTGCCTTCTTAACCGCCTGCTGCACCTGCATGCTTATCTTCAGTGACTGGTGCACAAGAACACCCAGGTCTCTTTGCACTTCCCCTTCTCCCAATCTATTACCATTCAAATAATAATCTGCCTTCCTGTTTTTGCCACCAAAGTGGATAACCTCACATTTATCCACATTATAGTGCATTTGCCATGTTTCTGCCCAATCACCCAACCTGTCCAAATCGTACTGGAGTTTCACGACATCCTCCTCACAGCATACCCTCCAACCCAGCTTTGTGTCATCTGCAAATTTGGAGATATTACATCCAATTCCCTCGCCCAGATCATTAATATATATTGTGAACAGCTGGGGTCCTAGGACTGATCCTTGCGGTACCCCACTAGTCACTGCCTGACACTCGGAAAACGACCCATTTATTCCAACTCTTTGCTTTCGATCCGCCAACCAATTCTCTATCCAAGTCAATACCTTGCCCCCAATCCCATGTGCCTTAATTTTGCACGCTAATCTCTTATGCGGGACCTTATCGAAAGCTTTCTGAAAGTCCAAATGCACCACATCCACTGGTTCTCCCTTATCTATTTTACCAGTTACATCCTCAAAAAATTCCAGTAGATTAGTCAAGCACGATTTACCTTTTGTAAATCCATGTTGACTTTGTCCGATCCTGTCACTGCTTTCCAAGTGCTCTGCTATTACATCTTTTATAATGGACTCTAGCATTTTCCCCACTACCAATGTTAGGCTTACCGGGCTATAATTCCCCGCTTTTTCTCTACAACCTTTTTTGAATAGTGGGGTAACATTAGCTACCCTCCAATCCATGGGTACTGTTCCAGAGTCTATCGAGTTCTGGAAGATGACCAGCAATGCATCTACTATTTCTAGGGCCACTTCCTTAAGTACCCTAGGATGTAGATTATCAGGCCCTGGGGATTTATCGGCCTTCAGTCCCATCAATTTTCCTAACACCATTTCCCTACAAATACTGATTTCTTTCAGTTACACCCTTTCATCAGACCCTATGTTCCCCGGCATCTCTGGGAGGTTATTTGTGTCCTCCTTTGTGAAGACAGAACCAAAATATGTATTTAGTTGGTCTGCCATTTCTTTGTTCCCCATTATAAATTCCCCTGATTCTGACTTCAAGGGACCTACACTTGACTTCACCAATCTTTTTCTCTTCACATATCTATAAAAGCTTTTACAGTCAGTTTTTATGTTCCCTGCAAACTTACTCTCATATTCTATTTGGTCTTCCTCAGGGAAGCGTGCTTTTACCGCTGCTGTACAACATCTACACGAATGACCAACCTGTAGACGGTGTTACACGCCGTTTTATATATGCTGATGACTTATGTGTCACTGCCCAAAGCACTGATTTTAACACCGTGGAGAAATCGCTTTCTGAGGCCTTGGAGGGACTAAAATCCTGCTATGAAGAAGAAAACCAATTTCGCGCAACCCCATCAAAGACGCAAGTTTGTGCATTCCACCTCAGAAACCGTGAAGCCAAACGCCAGCTGAAAGTAACCTGGTGTGGAGCAACACTGATGCATTGCGAGCACCCTATCTACTTAGGAGTCACCTTTGACCGATGCCTCACCTTCAAGAACCACATCGAGAAGACAAAGGCAAAAGTGAGCGTACGAAACAACATCCTGAATAAGCTCACTAACACAGGATGGGGAACAAGCCCAAAAACATTGCGAACCAGTGCACTTGTTCTTTGCTATTCCACTGCCGAATATGCCTGCCCTGCATGGGAAAGGTCTGCTCATGCCAAGAAGATGGATGCCGTTCTGAATGCAAGCTGCTGATTTATCACAGGCTGCTTAAAACCAACAAACACCAACAGCCTATATATCCTGGCGGGTATCGCTCCCCCTGATATAAGAAGAACGGTAGCCAGCAAGAAAGAGCGACTCCGTCAAACATCAGATGAGAGACACCCTCTGCATTGTCATACACCTACACCTAGCTGTAGTGTATGTACCTTTAAGAGGAACTATGTTTTTGAAGCCCCTGTATACTGTAGTACCAGTAGTGACCACTCGGATATATAAGCCTGTGTAGCGTCTTGTGTAGTTAGTTCACCTCCAGACTTTGTTCAGTAAACACTTGTTAAATCAACTCCTGCATTCCGTGTCGCCATTAACACACGGATCTAACAGTGGCGACGAGTTAGAAATGAACTTACCTGCAATTCGGCAGCACCTCAAGGGGATCGATTCCTCAGACGAAGGTAGAAGCCAGAGAAAAAAAATTAAAATAACTCGAAGAAACTCAAAAACGAGGGCCAGGCTTGGTTTCCCCAGCTAAACGGGCTGGTGGCAGGTAGTGCACTGATCCTTCCTGGGCTGCGGCGGGCTAAAGCTCGATCGGGTGGCTCTGCAACGGGGCCGGGCAGCGAGTCGGGAAGCAGAAGCAAAGAGAGAGAGAGCGTGGAGCACTCAGGGCGCGGCCGGTGCTGCAAAGCAGGTCGGCGTTCGGACCGAGCAGAGGGAGGGGAGAGTCCCAGAGGGTCTGCTCCACGACGGGAACGGTTCTCCAAGTAATGGAGAAACTATTGAAGCGATATATAAAAAAAAATAGAAATACCGCGAAAAGCTGCAGGTCACAACGGGAACCGTGGAGAACAGCGTTGGCAGCAGCGGCAGCGGCGGGAAAGTGCGGGAGGCGCCATCTTAACTCGGCGGGGAAGAAAGAAAAGCGCGGGAAGCGCCATTTTAGATTTTCAAGATGCCGAAGACTGGCAATATTACTGCTTTCGATAGTGATATAGAAGATTGGACCACATATGTGGAAAGAGTGGAGGTATATTGCAAGGCGAATGAAGTAGCGGATGATAAAAAGGCATCGGTACTTCTAAATGTGATGGGCGCAAGGCCATACAGGCTGTTACGAAACTTGATCACTCCAGCCAAACCGATGGACAAGAATTTTAAGGAGATTGTTGATACCTTACAGGACCACTTAAACCCAACATCGCTGCTGATAGCGGAACGATTCAAATTCTTCAGGAGGAATCAGCACAAGAATGAAAGTAACGCTGATTACCTCACCGAATTACGAAAGCTGTCAAAGCACTGCCAATTTGGGGCAGGACTGGCAGGTTCTCTACGAGACAAATTCGTCTGCGGTCTCCTAAGCGAAGGAACACAGAAAAGACTACTTTCTGAGAAAGATTTGACACTGGACAAGGCTTTCAGTGTGGCTGTATCATATGAAGCAGCAGCAAGAGGAGCTGCAGAGATGCAGCAAAAGCCACAGGACTTCGGCACCCATGAAATGACACGGGGTTTCGAGAGATGTTATCGCTGTGGCAGATCCACCCATGACCAGAAGGACTGCTGGTTCAAGGACAAAGCATGCAGGCAATGCGGAAAGATTGGACACATTGCACGTGTATGCAGATCTGGAAAGAAATCCGCTGACAGTAAAAAGGTCAATAAGGAAAAGTACAGAAAGGTACAAATGATGACGGACAGTAGCTCCGAAGACCAGAAGAGCGATAGCGACTCCGGAAACAAGAGACTAAGCTGTCTCAAATTACATAATGTAATTGCCAAGGAAGATTACCAGACCATTTGGGTTACCCTCACGATAGCGGTGTCCCCAGTCAAAATGGAGCTAGATACAGGATCAGCTCTGACCGTCATGAGTCGACGGGATTACGAGCGGCTATTTCCGCATATACCTTTGAAAGATACATCCATTGTCTTGAAGACATATACGGGGCAGAAAGTATACCCTAGAGGGAAAATAAGGTTGCCTGTTGTATACAACGGCAAGGAAATACAGAAGTTGTATTTATACGTTCTGCAAGATGGTGGTCCGCCGTTGTTGGGACGTGAATGGATCAGAAAGATACTTTTAGACTGGCACTCCATTCAGGCACTGATGGTGACCAGTAAGAATAAAAATGATGATGATGTCATACCTGGACGATTAAAAGAAATCTTGGCTAACGCCAAAGAAGTGTTTCAACAGGAATTAGGAACCCTGAAAGGCGCCACCGCCTCAATAAAAGTGGAAGATGCGGCAATTCCCAAGTTTTTTAAGGCAAGGCCGGTGCCATACGGAATTCGTCCAGCCGTCGAGGCAGAGCTGGAGAATTTGGAAAAAGCAGGCGTGTTATCCAAGGTAGATTGGAGCAAGTGGGCAACACCCATCGTCCCGGTCATGAAGAAAACGTTGAATAATGATAAATCTGAAGAACAGAGAAAAGTTTGCATCTGTGGGGACTTCAAGGTGACTGTAAACCCGGTTCTTCACACGGTACAGTATCCTCTTCCGAGGATAGAAGATATTTTTGCCTCACTATCCGGAGGGAAACGTTTCACCAAAATTGACTTAGCACAGGCATATCTACAGATGGAGGTTGAGGAGGCCTCTAAAAAGTATCTCACGATAAACACACACAAAGGCCTGTACCAGTACAATCGATTGGTTTTCAGAGTGGCATCAGCTCCGGCTATCTGGCAAAGAGCTATGGAGCAAGTCCTGCAAATGATTCCGGGGACTCAATGCTACCTAGACGACATCCTTGTAACAGGAGAAAACGACAATGAGCACCTTGCCAACTTGGAGCAGGTGCTCATGAGGCTGAGAGAACGGGGCCTACGAGCAAATCGCCCCAAATGCGAATTTTTCCAGAAACAAATATCATATTGTGGCCATGTCATTAACGAAGAAGGGTTGCATAAGTCACCTGAAAAAATTGAAGCGGTCGTAAAGGCCCCAGCGCCTGAAAATGTCTCACAATTATGGTCGTTCCTGGGATGAGTAAATTACTATCATAAATTTTTACCAAACTTGTCGACGGTTCTGCACCCACTTAACGCACTGCTACAAACGGGAGTAGTTTGGAAATGGAGCGAAGACTGTAAACGTGCCTTCCATAAATGAAAAAGCTTGATCACGTCCAGGGAAGTGTTGGCTCATTACAACCCATCACTGCCAATCAGACTGGCGTGCGATGCATCCCCTTACGGCGTGGGAGCGGTATTATCGCATAGATTCCCTGATGGCTCGGAGCGGCCGATAGCTTTTGCGTCATGCTCATTGAACTCAGCTGAGCGTAACTATGCCCAGATCGACAGGGAGGCACTCAGCCTGGTGTGGGGGCTGAAGAAATTCAACCATTACCTACACGGACAAAAGTTTACCTTGTTGACTGACCATCAACCCCTTGTCTCCATATTCAACCCTAAAAAGGGCGTTCCCATTATGAAAGCGCAAAGGCTACAGAGGTGGTCCCTTTTCCTAGGGGCACACCAATATGACATAGAGTACAAAGGAACAAAACAGCATGGGAATGCTGACGGGTTATTGCGCCTATCATTGCCAACGGTGGAAGAGGCGCCTACAGTGGACCCAGTGGAGATATTCCACTCGATCATAGTGGAATGTCTACCGGTGACAAATTCTACCATTGAAAAGGAAACGCGAAATGACCCGACTCTCTCACGAGTCTACGATTTAACGGTGAAGGGATGGCCAGCACATGCCGAACCACTGTTGCCAGCATTCTCGCAAAGAAGAGAACAGCTGTCAGTGTGCCGAGGAACCTTGATGTGTGGATCCAGAGTGATGATTCCACCCAAACTCAAGGATAGAGTGCTAAAGGAGCTTCACGAGGGGCATCTGGGTGGAGTGAAAATGAAGAACTTAGCCAGAGCATTTGTGTGGTGGCCAGGTATCGATGGAGACACCGAAGAAATGACCAAGAGCTGTCTAGGATGCCAGAAGGTCCAAAACGCCCCACCACAAGCCCCTCTACATCCATGGGAGTGGCCCTCATCTCCATGGCAAAGGGTACATATCGACTTTGCTGGTCCATTTATGGACTCAATGTTCTTAATCGCGGTGGATGCACACTCCAAGTGGCTGGAGGTAATAAAGATGTCCTCCACCACCACGGAAAAAACCATCACAGTATTAAGGACCATATTCACCAGGAATGGGCTGCCTGAACAGACCTGTTCTGATAATGGACCGCAATTTGTATCCGAAGAATTCAGGAAGTTCTTAAAAAATAATGGGGTTAAGCACTACACGTCCGCCCCATACCATCCCGCCACCAATGGATTGGCTGAACGGTTTGTCCAGACCTTCAAGAAGGCCATAAAGGCCATGGGTAATGAAGACATAAATCTACAACATAAGGTAGATAACTTCTTGTTTGCGTACAGGAATGCAACACATGTGGTTACAAACCAAACCCCTGCTATGATGTTTTTCAATAGAAGACTAAGATGCCGGCTGGATTTGGTCAAGCCAAACGTCAGAAGGGACGTAGAGAACCAGCAATTTCAAAGCATGAATGAAAGGCCAACTAGAACCTTCCAGATAGGTCAACCAGTTTTGGCCCGGGACTACCATACCGAGAAATGGCAGCCTGGAACTATTTGCACACGACTAGGACCGCTGATGTATACCGTGGACATTGGAGAAAGCATAATAAGGCGCCATGCTGACCAGATCATAGAGTCATCCGAAAAAGGATAGTATCTACCTCCGATCCGGTGATACTGGAACCAGATGAACCCGACACTAGCATTGAAGCCGAATCGACCTTGCCAAAAGAACGTACTACACCACCGAGGCGTTATCCGGACCGAGTCAGGAAGCCTCCAGAGAGACTGAATTTGTAATTGATTAACTTCAGCAAATGTGTATATTATTGTTCTTGTAAAAATGTTATTTAATGATTACTTAAAATGTTATGTACTATTTATCTAAAAGGGGAGGAATTGTAGTGTATGTACCTTTAAGAGGAACTATGTTTTTGAAGCCCCTGTATACTGTAGTACCAGTAGTGACCACTCGGGTATATAAGCCTGTGTAGCGTCTTGTGTAGTTAGTTCACCTCCAGACTTTGTTCAGTAAACACTTGTTAAATCAACTCCTGCATTCCGTGTCTCCATTAACACACAGATCTAACACTAGCCGCCTAAAGTCAAGAAAGAGCTTCATGAACAGTGTTGTTCCATTACAATCAACCTCGTCTGACGCCCGCATCGCCTTGTGGAAAGACCGGCTCGCCAGTCTTGAACAACCCCCAGCGATGGAAATTTTACTTGATGAAAGCCTTCCCCCAGGAGCTAATTGCAACTGGGCAACCTGGAAGTGCCTTAACAGACTTAGGACTGGTGTAGGTTGCTCAAAGGTGTCACTTATCAAATGGGGATATTCAACCAGCCCGACAACTTGTGAATGTGGAACTGAGGCACAGGCTATGCAACATCTCCTGCAATGCCCATCGTTAGAGGAACCCTGCATTGTTGCAGATTGTTGTGTCCGTCAGTAGTAAGACACAGACTGCAGGAGAACGGTACAACTCACGTGGCTCACTCTGGAACTGAACTGTACAGATTGCTACTCAGTGCTATATACAGGTGTGGTTACTGCCGGTACTGCAGTATACATGAGCTGTAAAAAGTAGTTCCCCCCTTAAAGGTATATACATTACAACTCCTCCCCTTTTAGATTAACAGTACCATAACACTCATTTAACAATTAAATATCAAACTAATTACAATTAAAACTTTTAACATACAACGTTAGCTGAAAATAGTCCATTTATATATTCAGTCTTTGGGGAGGCTTCTTGATCCTTTCTGGATAGCGCCTTTCCCGAGTGTCTCGCTCTTGGTGCGGAGGCGATTCTGGCACCCTGTCGTCGGTTGGGTCATCAGCTTCCGATGCTACTGTTTCTGGGGTAGATGCGACCTGTACGTCGGGTTCCTCACCAGGTACGTATGGGCGAGACATGGGGTTGACTTGTTCCTGTGACTCTAGGATCTGGTCAGCATGGCGTCTCACGATGTTCTCCCCAACGTCCACTGTGTACATTAATGGGCCCTGCCGTGTGCATATCGTTCCTGGCTGCCATTTTTCTGTTTGGTAGTCGCGGGCCAAGACTGGTTGCCCTACATTGAAGCTCCTTGTTGGCTTCTCATGGATGTGCTGGAATTGCTTACTCTCAACATCTCTTCGTACGTTTGATCTGAGCAAATCCAGGTGAGATCTTAACCTTTGGTTAAAGAACATCATGGCCGGGGCCTGGTTGGTGACTGCATGTGTCGCATTCCGGCAGGCGAACAGGAAATTGTCCACCTTATGCTGCAGCGGAATGATGTCATTGTACATAGCCTTTATTGCCTTCTTAAAGGTTTGTACGAACCTCTCAGCCAATCCATTTGTAGCTGGATGATACGGGGCGGATGTGTAATGCCTTACCCCATTCTTCTTCATAAATCTCCGGAACTCTTCGGACACAAACTGTGGTCCGTTATCGGAGCAAATCTGTTCTGGCAAGCCATTCCTGGCAAAAATGGTCCGTAGGACTGCAATAGTTTTCTCCGTGGTTGTGGAGGACATTTTGATGACCTCAGGCCATTTCGAGTGCGCATCCACGGCTATTAAAAACATTGAGTCCATGAATGGACCAGCAAAATCAATATGCACCCATTGCCATGGAGATGAGGGCCACTCCCATGAGTGTAGAGGGGCATGTGGTGGTGCATTTTGGACTTTCTGGCATCCTGAGCAGCTCTTGGTCAGGTCCTCGATTTGTTTATCGATTCCCGGCCACCACACATAAGCCCTGGCAAGGCTTTTCATTTTTACCCCTCCCAGATGACCCTCATGAAGCTCATTGAGCACTCTATCCCTTAACTTGGGTGGAATTACCACTCGGGATCCACACATCAAGGTCCCCCGGCACACTGACAGCTGTTCTCTTCTTGTCGAGAATGCTGGCAACATTGAGTCGCCATGTGCTGCCCATCCCTTCACCGTCAAATCATATACCCGAGACAGTGTCGGCTCATTTCGGGTCTCCTGTTCTATACGAGCGGTAGGTATTCAACTATAGTCAAATGAAATATTTCGACAGGATCCACTGCTGGTGCTTCCTCCGCAGTAGGCAGTGGCAGGCGTGATAGCCCATCAGCATTTCCATGCTGTTTCGTGCCCTTATATTCAATCTCATAGTGGTGCGCCCCTAGAAAGAGTGACCATCTCTGTAGTCGTTGCGCAGTCATCACCGGAACGCCCTTCTTCGGATTAAAAATGAAGACAAGAGGCTGGTGGTCAGTCAGCAAGGTGAATTTCTGCCCGTGCAGATAGTGATTGAACTTTTTCACTCCCCACACTAGGCTGAGGGCCTTCGTGTCAATCTGGGCGTAGTTACGCTCGGCTGAGGTTAGTGATCGTGACGCAAAGGCTATTGGCCTCTCTGAGCCGTCCGAGAATTTGTGCGACAGCACCGCTCCAATGCCGTAGGGTGATGCATCACACGCCAACCGAATTGGTAGTGCTGGGTTGAAATGGGCCAATAGCTCTTTCGATGTGATTAATGTTTTGCTCTTCTGGAAAGCTCATTTACATTCGTCACTCCACTTCCATGGCACCCCAGTTTGCAGTAGGGTGTTCAGTGGGTGTAGTATTGTAGACAAATTTGGCAAGAACTTATGGTAGTAGTTTACCAGCCCGAGGAACGACCTCAGTTGTGACACGTTTTCCGGTGCTGGAGCCTTGACCACTGCCTCAATCTTTTCTGGGGACTTATGTAACCCCTCTTTATTGATAACGTGGCCACAATACGAGATCTGTTTTTTAAAAAACTCGCATTTGGGGCGGTTAGCTCGGAGCCCATATTCCTTCAATCTAGTGAGCACCTGCTCCAGGTTGGCGAGGTGATCACTGTCATTTTCGCCCGTGACCAGGATGTCGCCCAAATAACACTGGGTCCATGGGATCCCTTGCAGGACTTGTTCCATTGCCCTTTGCCAAATAGCCGGAGCTGGTGCTGCCCCGAATACCAGCCAATTGTATTGGTAGAGACCTTTATGGGTGTTGATTGTGAGGTATTTTTTTGATGTTTCTTCTACCTCCATTTGCAGATATGCCTGGGCCAGATCAACCTTAATGAAGCGTTTCCCTCCAGCTAGCGAGGCGAAAATATCTTCAATCCGCGGAAGTGGATACTGTACTGTGTGAAGGACTGGGTTCACTGTAACCTTAAAGTCCCCACAGACGCAAACCTTCCTTGGTTCCCCAGGCGTGCTGCTCAATGACTTTTTCATCACAGGGATGATGTGTGTAGCCCACTCGCTCGAGCCTACCTTGGACGGTACTTGTTCTGGACCGATGGACATTATGTGACATTCTGGACATTTTTACATGCAATAGCACCCTCTGGTGGTGGTTATTGTGTTAACAGTTTGTATGCTGGTAAGATCATCTGATCTTTCTTCCTGTGTGAGGTCATTTGACCTTTGTTCCTTTCTTCCTGTGAGCTGTCATTTGACCTTCCTACCTTTCTTCCTGTTGACCCCAGGAAGCAGTTTTGCCAGGAAGAACCTGACTTGAGTAATGGAGAATCTGCCATGAGAGGTTCCATTTACAATCCAACGTAATCTGATTTCATATGTTAGGCCAAGCGCAATATCTGTGAGTATCTTTGGCTCTTAGCATAATAGCAATGTTGTCAGAGTAATATTTTGATAATACTATGTTTATAAAAGGTTAATATTTAATAGTTACAGAAGTTAGTTCAAATGTTAGTTAGTTATACAATTAGTCCATTCTACTGTTGTAAATATGTTTATATCTTATGTAATATCGAATGTATAGTAACCAGTTTATGTACAAAACATACTTTGTCTTTGTTTACAGTTTCACAAATTCGTTCAATTAAAGCTTCAAAACAGCAACCGCTTCAGAAGAATTATTGTTGAATGAGTGTTTAACTTGCTGGATAGCAAGATAGGAGCACGTCTAGCGCCGCCAGTACAGTGAAAAGATATCAGTGAAAAGATAGCAATACGGCTAGCTGTGAAGAGCGGAGCAGGAGGAATCCAGAGTAAGCCTTAACCTCATAGAGTACATCTACCTCACATCAACATGTCAGAAGATAATAACGAAAATGCTTTGCAGCAAGTAGAAGACCTTAAACAGGCAGACGAAACTGTGGAACGTGACAATCGGTCTATAAGCACCGGTTACTACAGATCGCAAGTTGGTTCACGGTCATCGGGTGGTTCTAGAGTAAGCATAGCCATCGCCAAAGCACGGGCTAAACTAGTAGCCGCTCAAGCCAGAGCTGCGCATACGGACAGTGAGATAGAAATAAAAGTAGAACAGGCCCGACTCCAAGCTGAATCCCAAGTAGAACAGGCCCGACCCCAAGCTGAATCCCAAGTAGAACAGGCCCGTCTCCAAGCTGAATCACAAGCCGAACAGGCCCGATCCCAAGCCGAACAGGCCCGACACCAAGCTGACCTGGCCAGTCACCAAGTGGAACGCCAGGCTGAACAGACCCGTCACCAAGTGGAACGCCAGGCTGAACAGGCCCATCTCCAAGCCACATTAGAGGCTCTGCAGCAACAAAAAGAGATAGATGCTGCATTAGCCGAGACACAAGTATTCGAGGCAATTTTGGAGGGAGCTGATCCCGAGACAGCTTACAAACCTTTTATTCCCGTTCCGTGGCAGAGTCCACGACAGTGCAACATAGATTATGTGAGTGACCATGCCGACATACAGTTTGCAGGAGAAAGGGATGGAGGCCCGCACATCTCTACAGACGCAAACACTTCGCATAACATGCCACAAGTTGCCAACCAAGGTCAAAGCAGACGGCGTGCCTCAAGCCGCAGAGTCTCCGCCAGCAGAACGGAAGACACGGTGCAAAGGAATGGGACGCCAAATAGAGAAAGTCAGAGGCAAATCCCCTCTCGGTCCCTTGAGACCCCCAACAGAGCCCCTAGCCAAGGCAACCCTGGCATAGGTCCCAGCACCTACAACCTCGCCAAATACCTTGCACGCACCCAGCTGGTGACTTCGGGGTTAATCAAGTTTGATGACAGGCCGGAGAATTATCGGGCTTGGAAGTCCTGCTTCCACGATGCCATATCGGGCTTAGACCTGTCAGCAGGAGAAGAGCTCGGCCTCCTTATCAAATGGTTCGGCCCAGAGTCCGCCGGACAGGCCTGCAGGATAAAAGCGGCCAATGTGGGACAGCTGCCAGAGGGGTTGAAGAAGGCTTGGGTGAGGCTGGAAGAAAGCTACGGCTCGCCCGAAGCCATTGAAAGGGCTCTCTTTTACAGGTTGGAGAACTTTCTGAGGTTGACGAGTAAGGAACCCCAGAAGCTCCGCGACCTTGGAGATCTGCTGTCGGAACTCGAAGCCGCAAAGCAGGACGGCTACCTACCCGGTCTATCGTACTTAGACACTTCCAGAGGGGTAAGTCCCATCATTGAGAAGCTTCCATTTAACCTGCAGGAGAAGTGGATAATGTTTGGATCAAAGTTCAAGCTAAAGCACAACGTGGCGTTCCCACCATTCTCGGCGTTCGTTAAATTCATCCGTAAAGAAGCCAAAGCCAGGAACGACCCCAGCTTCAACTTCTTCTCCTCCCACCCAGCACTTGCCAGAAGAGACAAGTTCGACAGACATGGAAAGACACCAATATCTGTCCACAGAATGCAAGTGTCCTCAACTGAGCACACAAAGATTCAGAAGAAACCTAAGGATATGAGCAAACAATGGCCTATCCACAACAAGCCCCATCCTTTAAAGAAGTGCAGAGGCTTCAGGGAGATGTCCCTGGAAGATCAGAAACAATATCTTAAAGAGAACTTTATATGTTTCAGGTGCTGCTTGTCTACGAGCCATCTCGCCAAGAACTGCAAGGTGGATGCAAAATGCACTGAATGTGAAAGTGATCGGCACGTTTCAGCACTACACCCAGGCCCAGCTCCTTGGAAGTCAGAGCCGCCTCCTCCCGCATCAGAGCATGGTGGGGAGAGAGAGGGAGCTGCTGGTACGGAGATTACATCAAGGTGCACCGAGGTGTGTGGAGAAGGAGTGTGCGCAAGAGCATGCTCCAAGATATGCCTCGTTAATGTGTACCCTGCAGGATGTCGCCAAGAATCTGAGAACAAGCCATCTCAGGTGAGCACACTCAAGACTTCCATCTTGGAGAATGGTCGTCCAAGCTACCTTACCCCATGCAGTAGTCAGATCCGAGTGACAGAGAAGTTCAGTCATACGGCTCAGCCTCAGAAAACCCCGGCGCTGATCTCTGCAGACAGCACACAGATGATGCTCACTGGAGAGAACCTGGGTCAGTCAGTCTTCTGCCGCACCGCCAACGACCACAAACTTGCTCCATCGATCGATGACATGAGGTTCCTCCAGATTATGGACAATGAGGTCTCTCGTGACAGCTCTAACAGCTGGGTTGCACCCTTACCCTTCCGGAACCCCAGACGATGGCTGCCGAACAACAGGGGTTATGCCTATAATCGTCTTAACTCACTCCGTCGCACACTAGAGAAGAAGCCAGAGATGAAAGCACACTTCCTAGAATTTGTCATGAAAATGCTTGTCAACAATCATGCAGAGATAGCTCCTCCACTCCAGGAAGGCCAAGCGTGTTGGTACCTCCCTTCCTTCGGAGTCTATCACCCCAAAAAGCTGGAACAGATCCGCGTGGTGTTTGACTCCAGTGCACCATATCAGGACGTCTCTCGCAATGACGTACTCCTCACAGGGCCCGATCTTAACAACAGCCTCTTGGGAGTGCTCATGAGATTCAGGAAAGAGCCCGTCGCCATCACTGCTGATATCCAGCACATGTTTCATTGCTTCGTGGTGAGAGAAGACCACAGAGACTTCCTCCGCTTCCTGTGGTATCGGGACAATGACCCTAATAGAGACATTGTGTACTACAGAATGCGTGTCCATGTCTTTGGGAATAGCCCATCCCCTGCTGTCGCCATATACGGACTAAGGAGGGCTGCCAAGGAAGAAGACGACGACTTTGGCAGTGATGTGAGAGGGTTCATCGAACGAGAGTTCTATGTCGACGACGCACTGAAGTCATTCCCGACCGAAGCAGAGGCCATCAGTACCCTCGGACGGGCCCAGGAACTACTTGCACTGTCCAACCTCAGGCTGCATAAGATAGCCTCTAACAGACCAGCAGTGATGGAGGCATTCCCCCCTGAAGATCGTGATAAGGACGTCAAGGACCTAGACCTCTTCACTGATGACCTCCCCCTACAGCGTAGCCTAGGGGTGTCATGGAACATAGCAACAGACACGTTCACGTTCCAAGTCCTAGACGCCAAGAAACCCTTCACATGTAGAGGAGTGCTCTCTACAGTCAACAGCCTATACGACCCTCTCGGCTTCTTAGCCCCTGTCACCATACAAGGCAGGCTGCTCCTCAGGGAACTCTCCACACGCGCTGAAGAGTGGGATTCACCTCTCCCTGAAGAGATGGAAGCAGAGTGGGACAGATGGAGAGACTCACTCCAAGGCTTACAGGAGATCCGAACACCTCGCTGCTATTTGTCTTTCTCTCCCTTAAATGCCCAATTCAAAGAGCTTTGTGTCTTTGCAGACGCATCCGCTAAGGCCATTGCAAGTGTGGCTTATCTGAAGGTCACCACTCAAGAAGGACAAAGCAAAATCGGCTTCGTCTTTGATAGAGGCAAGTTGGCGCCCCAGCCAGACCTCACCATACCCAGATTGGAACCGTGCATAGCAGAACGCAACCTACCCCCTCACAGCAGTCTACGGAAGCTGCATCCTATCACCGACACCAACGGACCGCCTCCAAGGTGGTTCTTATTTTGTCGCCAGAGGACTCCAGTGACAAGTAGAGTTCGGACTATGTGGAGTCGTTAATGACCCCAGACGGGGAGTGTTCTGGACCGATGGACATTATGTGACATTCTGGACATTTTTACATGCAATAGCACCCTCTGGTGGCGGTTATTGTGTTAACAGTTTGTATGCTGGAAAGGTCATCTGATCTTTCTTCCTGTGTGAGGTCATTTGACCTTTGTTCCTTTCTTCCTGTGAGCTGTCATTTGACCTTCCTACCTTTCTTCCTGTTGACCCCAGGAAGCAGTTTTGCCAGGAAGAACCTGTCTTGAGTAATGGAGAATCTGCCATAAGAGGTTACATTTACAATCCAACGTAATCTGATTTCATATGTTAGGCCAAGCGCAATATCTGTGAGTATCTTTGGTTCTTAGCATAATAGCAATGTTGTCAGAGTAATATTTTGATAATACTATGTTTATAAAAGGTTAATATTTAACAGTTACAGAAGTTAGTTCAAATGTTAGTTAGTTATACAATTAGTCCATTCTACTGTTGTAAATATGTTTATATCTTATGTAATATTGAATGTATAGTACTCAGTTTATGTACAAAACATACTTTGTCTTTGTTTACAGTTTCACAAATTCGTTCAATTAAAGCTTCAAAACAGCAAACGCTTCAGAAGAATTATTGTTGAATGAGTGTTTAACTTGCTGCATAGCTAGATAGGAGCACGTCTAGCGCGGCCAGTACAGTACTCCTGAACGTTCCAAACTCTCCAGCTCTGCTTCGATGGCTGGACGGATCGCATAAGGTACCTGTCTGGCCTTAAAAAATTTTGGGCTTGCGTTTTCTTCGATTTTAATTGTTGCTGTCATGCCTTTTAGTGTTCCGAGTCCTTGCTGGAACACTTCTTGCGCATCGGTTAGGATCTTTGACAGTCGCCCAGCTGTGACATCGTCATCCTTTTTGGCAGCCACAGTCAGTGCTTGTATGGAATGCCAATCCAGCTGTATTTTCCGGATCCATTCACGTCCCAGTAATGGTGGTCCTCCATCTTGCAATACATACAGATCTAGTTTTGGTGTTTCCTTACCGTTATATATAACGGTCACCCTTATTTTTCCTTTGGGGTAGACTTCTTGCCCCGTGTACATCTGCAAAATAATTTTTGTGTCTCTCAATGGTATGTGTGAGAATAGCCGCTCGTAGTCCCATCGGTTTATGACTGTTAGGGCTGATCCTGTGTCCAATTCCGTTTTTACCTGGACTCCTGCTATCTTGAGAGTAACCCAAATGGTTCGATGATCCTCCGTTTTGATCACATTATGTAGTTTCAGACAACTCAGCTCCCTGTTTTCTGAGTCGGTATCACTCTTTTGTTCATCTGAACTATTCTCCGTCACCTTATGCACCTTCTTGTACTTTTCTTTTGGAGATTTCTTATTGCTGGTTTTCTTTCCCGACCTGCAGACTCGTGCCATGTGTTCTACTTTTCCACACTGTCTGCACACTTTGCCTTTGAACCAGCAATCATTGTGGTCGTGTGTTGTTCTGCCGCAGCGATAGCACTTCTCTGTTCTGTATGACATTTCGTTTGTGCCATATTCTTGCGGTCTCTGTTGTATATCTGCAGCGCCCCGTGCTGCTGCTTCATATGATACCGCAATGCTGAAAGCCTTGTCCAGCGTAAGGTCCTTTTCAGATAAAAGCCGTTTCTGGGTTCCTTCACTTTGAAGCCCACACACAAACTTGTCCCTTAAGGTATCTGCCAGTCCCATTCCAAACTGGCAGTGTTTCGATAGTTTGCGCAGTTCTGTTAAATATTCAGCATTGCTTTCATCCTTATGTTGGTTCCGTTTGTGAAACTTGAATCTTTCTGCTATCAGCAGCGGTGTGGGGTTTAGATGTTCCTGTAGTATCGTCACTATGTCTCCAAAACTCTTTTCCACTGGCTTCGCTGGTGTTACTAGATTTCGTAATAAGCCATACGTCTTTGCACCCATTAAATTTAACAATACTGGCGCTTTCTTGTCATCTGACACCTAATTTGCCTTGCAGTATACCTCTATTCGTTCGACATATGTAGTCCAATCTTCGACTTCATTGTCAAATGCGGTGATACTGCCACTCTTTGGCATTTTGGGTGTGGTTTAAAATGGCGTCTCCCGCGCTTTCCTTCCTCCCCCGCTGCTGCCAACACCACTCTTGGCGGTCCTCGTGGCAATGGCGGCGCCTCGCAGGTTTCTGCGCATCTCTCTCCCTCTCCTCGACGCTGCTCGGCCCCTGAACACCGGCTGCGCCCTGTGCGCTCTGCCCTCTCTCTCTCTCCCCCGTCGACGCTGCTCGGCCCTTTGCTGTGCCGCTCGATCGGGCTCTAGCCTGCCGCTGTCCGAGAAGGGTCTGCGCACTACCTGTTGCCAGCCCGTTTCGCTGGACCACCATGACTGGAAAGCCAAGCCTGGCTCTCAACAGCCTCCCCCACAATTCTTGAGTCTCTGCTGGATGACTGGGCGGTTGCCCGTGGTCGACGCCCGTGTCTCTGGCCTTGACCTCCAATCTACTGGTCTCCAGGAACGAATCCCTGGGAGGTGATGCAGAGTTGCAGGTAGGTTCGAATTTATCTCATCGCCAATGTTGTGTCCGTCAGTAGTAAGACACAGACTGCAGGAGAACGGTACAACAGGTGTTTATTCAATGTGGCTCACTCTGGAACTGAACTGTACAGATTACTACTCAGTGCTATATACAGGTGTGGTTACTGCCAGTACTGCAGTATACATGAGCTGTAAAAAGTAGTTCCCCCCTTAAAGGTATATACATTACACAGATCTTGCTGAATTCAACAACAAGGCGCAAAAATGTGTCCAGTTCTGGCTGGGCTATGTATAGACTGTCCGTGGACACGATAAGAAGAAGTCAGTTTTTATGTTCCCTGCAAGCTTACTCTCATATTCTATTTTCCCCTTCTTAATTAATCCCTTTGTCCTCCTTTGTTGAATCCTAAACTGCTCCCAATCCTCAGGATTAATGCTTTTTCTGGCCAATTTATATGTCCTCTCCTTGGATCGTATGCTATCCCTAACTTCCCTTTTTAGCCACGGTTGAGTCACCTTTTTTGTTTTATTTTTATGCCAAACTGGGATGAACAAATTCTGTAGTTCATCCATTCGGTCTTTGAATGTTTGCCATTGCCTATCCACCGTCAACCCTTTGAGTGACATTCCCCAATCAATCCTACCCAACTCGCGCCTCAGGCCATCATAGTTTCCTTTATTTAAATTTAGGACCAGTCTCTGAGTCAACTACTTCATTCTCCATCTTAATGAAGAATTCGATCATATTATGATCGCTCCGACCCAAGGGGCCTCGTACAACAAGATTGCTAATTAATCCTTTCTCGTTACATAATACCCAGTCTAAGATGGCCTGATTTCTGGTTTGTTCCTCAACATATTGGTCCAGGAAACCATCCCGTAAACACTCCAGGGATTCCTCCTCCACAGTATTGTTACTAATTTGGTTAGCCCAATCTATATGTAGATTAAAGTCACTCATGATGACTGCTGTGCCCTTATTGCATGTTTCTTTAATTTCCCTTTTAATGCCATCCCCAACCTCTGCCCAACTGTTTGGAGGTCTATATACCACTCCCACTAACATTTTCTGCCCCTTAGTATTTCTCAATTCTACCCATACAGATTCCACATCATCAGTGCTAATATCCTTCCTTACAATTGTGTTAATCCCTTCTTTAACCAGTAATGCTACCCCACCTCCCTTTCCTTTTTGCCTATCTTTCCTGAATATCGAATACCCCTGGATGTTGAGTTCCCAGCCTTGTCCATCCTTGAGCCACGTTTCCGTAATCCCAACCAAATCATATTCGTTTATCTCTATTTGTGCAGCCAATTCATCAACTAAAGTGACCAGCTAGAATTGCATGGTCTTTGCAAGTCTATCTATCTGGCTGCTGTTTCCATCTTCAGTTCTTCTCCCACGATTGAAATTAGCATCAACTGGTCCTTAGTCTGGAGGAGTAAACATTGCCTAAAAGTCTTATAGAACCATACAGCACCGAAGGAGGTCATTCGGCCCATTGTGCCTACGCCGGCTCTTTGAAAGAGCTATTTAGTAAAGTATCCACAAAAGGTTGTGTCTAGAATTTTCACTAATTTCATAGAATTACACAGAATTTACAGCACAGAAACAGGCCATTTGGCCCAACTGGTCTGTGCCGGTGTTTATGCTCCACACGAGCCTCCTCCTACCCTACTTCATCCAACCTATTAGCATATCCTATTCCTTTCTCCCTCATGTACTTATCTAGCTTCCCCTCAAATGCATCTATGCTATTCACCTCAACTACTCCTTGTAGTTCCACATTCTCACCACCATTTCATTCAAAGTTTTATGCTATTGACTGTTTTTAAAGCACACATGGATGCAGAAAGCCGTTCACCAATGCTGATACATGGAACCCCACTGTCCCCCTTAAACTACAATTTCATGTCCTGTGAAAATTGCCACGGATGTTTGGTGCGCAACTTTGTGATACGGTTGTTAGTGTCTCAGGCCCTGCTGTGGTACAGATTGACTGATGCAACCCCTGGACATAAGAAAAGAGCTCATGACACATGCTGTCAAATGCAACACAGTATCTATTAGGTTTTGCACTTCAAAAGAAAAATACCTTGGGGAAAGCACTACCTGGGCTATCTTTCGACATCTCTGGAAAGGGAAGGACTGGAAGAAACAACCCAAGTTAGTTCGGGATAGTGGAGCCTCTGAAACTCCAGCAGTGAGCGGGGCAGCAGACCACGAAGCAGCACAATGGATTGCATCTCATTTCCTTGAGTATTCAAGACCGTAGTCCAGTTGGACCTGATGAATATTCCGGGGTTTATTAAAATAACCATGTCATAGCAGTGCCTCTGTAAAGGGAACCCAGGTGCATCACCCACCCTTCCAATTATTGGTGAAGGGCACACCACTCCTTTCAAACATAGAAACATAGAACATAGGAGCAGGAGTAGGCCATTCGGCCCTTTGAGCCTGCTCCGCCATTCAATGAGACCATGGCTGATCATCCAAATTCAGTACCCTGTCTCTGCCTTCTCCCCATATCCCTTGATCCCTTTAGCCTTAAGAAATATATCCAACTCTTTTTTGAATATATTTAATGAACTGGCCTCCACCGCCCTCTGTGGCAGAGAATTCCACAGGTTCACCACTCTCTGGGTGAAGAATTCCTCCTCATTTCAGTCCTAAATGGCTTACCCCTTATCCTTAGACTTTGACCCCTGGTTCTGGATTCCCCGGCCATCATAAACATCCTTCCTGCATCTAGTCTGTCCAGGCCTGACAGAATTTTATAGGTTTCAATGAGATCCCCTCTCAATCTTCTAAACTCCAGTGAGTATAATCCCAATCGCCCTGTACTACTGTTGCAAGACATCCTTGTTCCTGTACTCAAACTCTCTTGCTACGAAGGCCAACATACCATTTGCCTTCTTAACCGCCTGCTGCACCTGCATGCTTACCTTCAGCGACTGGTGCACAAGGACACCCAGGTCTCTTTGCACTTCCCCTTCTCCCAATCTATTGCCATTCAAATAATAATCTGCCTTCCTGTTTTTGCCACATGACAATACTGTAAATACTGCTCCCACCATTTTATCTTCCTCTCCCACTGTCTCAACTCGTATTTGCTGTGGGGCACAGTTAAGGGGGACATTTAGCTTCTGGAACAATCGCATTAACATAGATGTACATTATTATTTTTGATTCCCCCCGCCCGCCCTCCATATCCCATAAAATTTCCTATTCCATGATTGGTTTTCACCTGGATCACCTGGAGCAGTTTTTAATTTAGTTTGAGATACTTTCCAAAACCCAGATTCACAAAGTATTTTCAGATATAAAATATTTCACCTGTCTGAATCAGTATATAATTCAGACCATATTAAAAACACAATACCACGGCCTCAGGATGTCCCAAAGCACTTCACAGCCAGTGAAGTACTTTTGAAGTGTAGTCACTGTTGTAATGTAGGAAACACGGCAGCCAATTTGTGCACAGCAAGCTCCCACAAACATCAATGTGATAATCAGCAAATAATCTGTTTTTAGTGATGTTGGTTGAGGGAGAAATATTGACCAGGACACTGGGGAAAACACTGCTGCTTTTCTTCGAAATAGTGCCGTGGGATCTTTTACGTCCACCTAAGAGGGCAGACAGGGCCTCGGTTTAAAGTCTCATCCAAAGGATGGCACCTCTGACAGTGCAGCGCTCCTTCAGCAATAGGCTTTGAAATGGGAATTGAACCCACAACCTTCTGATTCAGAGGTTAGAGTGCTACCACTGAGCCGTGTGAATAATGATCAGGCCACCTTAGACTGGGTATTAATGTAACGAGAAAGGATTAGCAATCTTGTTGTATGAGGCCCCTTGGGTCGGAGCAATCATAATATGATCGAATTCTTCATTAAGATGGAGAATGAAGTAGTTGACTCAGAGACTAGGGTCCTGAATTTAAATAAAGGAAACTACGATGGTCTGAGGCGCGAGTTGGGTAGGATTGATTGGGGAATGTCACTCAAAGAGTTGACGGTGGATAGGCAATGGCAAACATTCAAAGACTGAATGGATGAACTACAGAATTTGTTCATCCCAATTTGGCATAAAAATAAAACAAAAAAGGTGACTCAACCGTGGCTAACAAGGGAAATTAGGGATAGCATAAGATCGAAGGAGAGGACATATAAATTGGCCAGAAAAAGCAATAATCCTGAGGATTGGGAGTAGTTTAGGACTCAACAAAGGAGGACAAAGGGATTAATTAAGAAGGGGAAAATAGAATATGAGAGTAAGCTTGCAGGCAACATAAAAACTGACTGTAAAAGCTTTTATAGATATGTGAAGAGAAAAAGATTGGTGAAGTCAAGCGTAGGTCCCTTGCAGTCAGAATCAGGGGAATTTATAATGGGGAACAAAGAAATGGCAGACCAACTAAATACATATTTTGGTTCTGTCTTCACAAAGGAGGACACAAATAACCTCCCAGAGATGCCGGGGAACATAGGGTCTGATGAAAGGGTGGAACTGAAAGAAATCAGTATTTGTAGGGAAATGGTGTTCGGGAAATTGATGGGATTGAAGGCCGATAAATCCCCAGGGCCTGATAATCTACATCCTAGGGTACTTAAGGAAGTGGCCCTAGAAATAGTAGATGCATTGCTGATCATCTTCCAACATTCGATGGAATCTGGAACAGTACCCATGGATTGGAGGGTAGCTAATGTTACCACACTATTCAAAAAAGGTGGTGGAAAACAGGGAATTACAGACCGGTAAGCCTGACATCGGTAGTGGGGAAAATGCTAGAGTCCATTATAAAAGATGTAATAGCAGAGCACTTGGAAAACAGTGGCAGGATCAGACAAAGGCAACATGGATTCACAAAAGGTAAATCGTGCTTGACTAATCTACTGTAATTTTTTGAGGATGTAACTGGTAAAATAGATAAGGGAGAACCAGTGGATGTGGTGTATCTGGACTTTCAGAAGGCCTTCAATAAGGTCCCACATAAGAGATTAGCGTGTAAAGTTAAGGCACATAGGATTGGGGCAAGGTATTGACTTGGATAGAGAACTGGTTGGCAGACAGAAAGCGAAGAGTTGGAATAAACGGGTCTTTTTCCGAGTGGCAGGTGGTGACTAGTGGGGTGCTGCAGGGATCGGTCCTTGGACCCCAGCTATTCACAATATATATTAATGATCTAGACAAGGGAACTAGATGTAATATCTCCAAATTTGCAGATGACACAAAGTTGGGTGGGCATGTGTGCTGTGAGGAGGATGTTGTGAAACTCCAGGATGATTTGGACATGTTGGGTGATTGGGCAGAAACATGGCAGATGCAATATAACGTGGATAAATGTAAGGTTATCCACTTCGGTGGCAAAAATAGGAAGGCAGATTATTATCTAAATGGCAATAGATTGGGAGAAGGGGAAGTGCAACGAGACCTGGGTGTCCTTGTGCACCAGTCGCTGAAGGTAAGCATACAGGTGCAGCAGGCGGTTAAGAAGGCAAATGGTATGTTGGCCTTCATAGCGAGAGGGTTTGAGTACAGGAACAAGGATGTCTTGCTGCAGTTGTACAGGGCTTTGGTGAGACCACATCTTGAGTATTGTGTGCAGTTTTGGTCGCCTTATCTGAGGAAGGATGTTCTTGCCATGGAAAGAGTTCAGCAAAGATTCACCAGGCTGATACCTGGGATGGCAGGAATGACGTATGAGGAGAGATTGGGTCGATTGGGCTAGTATTCGCTGGAATTTAGAAGAATGAGAGATGAACTCATTGAAACTTATAAAATTCTGACAGGACTGGACAGACTAGATGCAGGAAGGATGTTCTCGATGGTTGGGAAGTCCAGAACTAGGGGACACAGCCTAAGGATAAAGGGTAGGCCTTTTAGGACAGAAATGAGGAGGAATTTCTTCACCCAGCGAGTGGTGAACCTGTGGAACTCTCCACCACAGAAAGCGGTGGAGGTCAGTTCATTAAATATATTCAAGAAGGAGTTGGATATATTTCTTAAGGCTAAAGGGATCAAGGGATATGGGGAGAAAGCAGGGACTGGGTACTGAATTTGGATGATCAGCCATGATCGAATTGAATGGCGAAGCAGGCTCGAGGGGCCGAATGGCCTACTCCTGCTCCTATCTTCTATGTTTCTATGTTTCTATGGGAGCTCTCTAGCAGCTGCGCATTTAAAAAGCAGTCACAAGGCCTGCTTTTAACAAGGTACGTGGTGAATTAAGTAAAATTTAAAAAAAATTTCCACAGGTTTATTATTTTTAAATACTTTAAAGAAAGGTAAGTTTATTTGTAGCCCCGTTAAAAACTGTAATTCATTTTTTCAAAAATTTACATTATTGTTTCAAATAGTTATTTTATGTAATTTATAGTTATTTTAAAAATGTGATTTAAAAAAAAATGTGTTTGAAGTTTTAGTTAGGTTTTGGGGCCGATCTCCATTCATAGATTTGACAGGTCTTCCTGTCAAATCTATGAATAGAGATTCCCTGCTACGATTGGCTCTCCATGGCCCACATGACCCCAGGGGACGCTTCGAACTAACTGCGTCCCTGGGATACGTGAGCACTGCGCGCCGGCAGCTGGAGGAGGCCCAGGGTCGGAATCCCACGTGGGCCCTCAATACAACAGCAGGCGCGCTATGTAAGTGCAGGTCGGGGGTTTGCACCTGTGGGACGCCTCCGACCCAAATTTCTGGGCCAGTATCTTTCCTACCACCTGCGTTAAGCTAACTGGTCTTTAGTTCCCTGGGCTTGTTCTATCTCCATTTTTAAATAGAGGACATGTTGTGCAGGGGCGGGGGGGTGCGATTTCCAATTACAATGTAAGTTAGGTGGTCACCTGCCCTATGCAACTGGCAAGGGGCACCCTAGCTATTTTCCTGGTCGGGTTTCATTTAAATATAATCGGCAAGCTGCCAGTGCCAATAGGCTTCCAATAGGCAGCTCACCAATTGGCAGGGCAGGAAATCTGGTGGAGCAGCCTCTATTTAAAGGCAGCTCACAGCCCCTTTAAGGGGAGGAGCAATTTCCAATGGTGGATAGCGGACAGCAATATTCTGGAGCAGGGTGAGTTGAACCAGAGCCCCCAGATTCCATGATGAGTGGTGGAGATGCTCATAGAGCAAGTCAAAAGCATGAAGGAGGTCCTCTTCCCTTCCAATGGGCACTGGATACCCAGACAAATTTCTCAGCAGCAATAGAGACAGGTGGCAGAGCAAAACATTGCCGCAAGCATTTGTCCCAGGACCTGGCTGCAGTGTAGGTGAAAATGTAATGATCTCACCAGGACTGCCAAGGTAAGACTCTCCTTCACATTTCTATTACCCTCTGTACAGCCCTACACTAACCTACTTTAGCCCCAGCACTCTCAATCCTTCACTCCCCCGCTTCCCATGGCTCTCCTCCAATCAGAATGGGAAACTTCATTGCACTACTTTTCTCACACTCTCAAAAGTTGCGACTGCCTTCACAGCTATTTCCTCCCACTTGGCCACACTTGCCGCTTTGACCTGTCATCATGCAGTACTGTAGATATTAGGTCACCTCCAACGGTTTCTCCTACCTTGCCTACATAGTCATTTCTGAAGTCAACCTTGGCTCAGTCGTAGGGTCTCACCTCTGAGTCACAAGGTCATGGGTTTAAATCCCACTCCAGAAACTTAAGCACATAATCCAGCGTGAGACTTCAGTGCAGTACTGAAGGAGCGCTACTCTGTTGGAGGTGTCGTGTTTTGGAGGAGAGGTTACCCTGTCTGCGCTCTCAAGTGGATGGAAAAGATCCTTTGGCACTATTTAGAGAAGAGATGGGGAGTTCTCCCAGTATCCTGGTCAACATTTATTCCCTCAACCAACACGTAAACAGATAATCTAGTCATTAATTTTATTGCAGTTTGTGAGATTGTGCTGTGTGCAAATTAGCTGCCACATTTCCCTACATTGCAACAGTGACTACACTTCACAAGTACTTCATTGACTGTGAAGCACTTTGGGACATCCTGAGGTCATGTGTGGAGCTATACACCATCCTGACTTAGAAATATATCGCTGATCCTTCATCGTCACTGGGTCAAAATCCTGGACCTCCCTACCTAACAGCACTGTGGGAGTACCTTCACCACACGGACTGCAACGGTTCAAGAAGGCGGCTCACCACCACCTTCTCAAGGGCAATTAGGGATGGGCAATAAATGCTGGCCTTACCAGCGATGCCCACATTACATAAAATGAATTTTAAATATATATATAAATGTAAGTTCTTTCTTACCCCAAGGCTCTATCATTGGCTCCTTACTCTCCGTTAATTATGTGTTATTCTTCAAGGACATCATGTAGAATGTTGTGTCGGTACCTTTCTACCTAGGCACAATTTAGGACTCAGAACTCAGAGATTCAAACATGAAGTGCTTTATTGGAAGGAAAGGAAGTTCTGGAAAGTTCCGAACAAAGTGAGCTAAAACTTAACAGAGAACACCCAACCATTTATCTCCTGTGACAGCGCTGCCACAGGTGGGAGGAGAACACACAATAGAACACACAATACATAACATTTCCTCCCCTCTTAAATGGAAGGTCCACATTATTCCTCAACAGGTAAGTTACTTTCAATGCACTCAACGAACCTAGGGTAGAGGTAGACTGCCTCAAACCCTAACTTTACCCTGGGGTTTATTCTGCCCCAGCCTTGTGGGTAAGTCCCTAAGCCTACAGATCCAAGCGTCTTGGAGACCGCCGCTCTCTGGCAGGATACCGGCGGTCATCGCTGGCTTCCACAGCAGTAGGCATTGACACAGGCCTGGATGGAGAAGGTGCCTGTGTCAGTTGAAAGTCAGGAGTTTGCACAGGTGGAACAGTCTCTTTGACTTCCTGTGTTGGAGAAGAGCACTGTGGCAAAGGATGCTGGTTTGCGGTATCATCCGGAAACAGTTCAGGCCAACCAGCTGTTGGAGCCTCTGTGGCTGTCTCTGCAACAGTTGATCTGTGTGTCTTCTCCAGACGACGTCCTCAGCAGTCTCAACCGTGTAAGACACAGGGCCCGTCTGCGCGATCACCGTAGCAGGAACCCATTTCGGTCCAGTGTTGTAGTTTCGAGCTAGGACGTGCTTTCCCGGATGAAACCGTCTCTCCTTGGCTCTTTTCTCTCTCTTTTCAACTTGAGCTTGTTGTTGACAATGGACAACCTGTTCTGCCCATCGAGGTTTGAGTAAGTCAAAACTTGTCCGCAACTGCCTCTTCATCATGAGCGAAGCGGGGGAAGTTTTGGTTGTGGCATGCGGCTCGTTCCTGTAGGACAACAGGAAGCTGTTCAGAGGTTGGTGGATTGAGCCCTGACCTTGCGATGCCTTCAAGGCGTGCTTCAAAGTTTGCACAAACCTTTCTGCCTGGCCGTTAGTAGAGGGATGATAGGGCGCAGACCTGATGTGTTGGACACCATTCACATGCAGGAAGGTTGCAAACTCCTGTGATACAAATTGTGGACCGTTGTCACTTACGAGTTGTCCTGGTGAGCCATAACGGCTGAACATCTCACCAAGTTTCTCAATTGTTTTCTCTGCCGTGGTAGACCTCGTCACAACGACCTCCGGCCACTTGCTACGAGCGTCCACAACCACCATAAACATCTTCCCTTCGAAAGGACCGGCGAAGTCCACATGTACTCGCTGCCACACTTCTGCAGGCCAATCCCAGGGGTGTAGGGTTGCCAGCTGTGGAACATTCCGGACCCTTTGACATGGGGAACATGTTTTGGCTATCTCCTCAATATTCCCATCGAGACCTGGCCACCAGAAGTAGCTTCTTGCCATTTCCTTCATCCGAACCATCCCACTGTGGCCTGTATGAAGTTGTTGCAGTATAGGTTCCCTCAGAGGTGGCGGAATGATGACACGGCATCCCCAAAGAAGACAACCTGCCTGGACGGAGAGCTCATTTCTTTTTGAAACGTAAGGTTTCAAACTAGGAGAATCTCCTATCGTTCTCCCTCGAATGACATCGCCCATTACCTCAGACAGGACTGGATCGTTGCGGGTGTACCTTCGCACCTGAACTGCAGTGACAGGTGCTCCCTCCACTTGTCTAAAGTAGAAGATGTCTATCTGACGAGGCTCTGGGGGAGTAACAGGCAAGGGTAGCCTCGAGAGACCGTCTGCGTTGCCGTGCAAGTCTGATTTGCGATATTTGATGTCATATGTGTGTCCTGACAACAGTAAAGCCCACCTTTGCATCCTGCTTGCAGCGAGAGACGGAATTCCGGTGTGGGGCCCGAAGATTGAAGTCAATGGACGGTGGTCCGTCAGGATTGTGAACCTTCTCCCAAACAGGTACTGATGAAATTTTCGAATTCCAAAAACGATTCCCAAGGCCTCACGCTCGATCTGCGCATAGTTACTCTCGGCCTTGTTCAAGGTGCGTGATGCGAAGGCGATAGGTTTCTCTTCACCCGAAGGCATGATGTGGGATATGACTGCTCCCACACCATATGGTGATGCATCACATGCTAGCTGCACGGGTAGCTCTGGGTCGAAGTGAGTCAGGACCTCCGAATTCAGCAATGCTTTCTTTGCTTGGGCGAAAGCTTCGTTGCACAGTTCAGTCCATTTCCATGTTTTGCCTTGACATAGCAACTGATGTAACGGCTTCAGCAATGTTGCTAAGTCTGGAATAAACTTCCCATAGTAGTTAAGTAGCCCCAGAAATGAACGTAACTGGCTCACATTCTGGGGTGCTGGGGCCTCCACGATCGCCTTGACCTTTGGCGGCGCCTTATCCAGGCCAGTAGCGTCAATCACATGCCCCAGGTACTCAACTGAAGACTGAAAGAATTCACATTTGTCTTTACGAACTCTGAGTCCATACTCTTTCAGTCGTTGTAGTGTCGCATCCAAGTTCAGAAGATGATCCTCCTCATTTGTCCCAGTGACAAGGATGTCGTCCAGGTAGCACTGGACTCCTGGCAGTCCACTCAAAATCTGATCCATTGCCCTTTGGAAAAGAGCAGGGGCCGACATAATTCCAAACGGAAGGCGGCAGTACCTGTATAGCCCCTTGTGTGTCACAATTGTCAGCAGCTCCTTTGATTTGTCATCGACATGCATTTGTAGATAAGCCTGGCATAAGTCTATTTTGCTGAACTTTTGCCCTCCGGCCAGGCCCGTAAAAAGATCATCAATGAGGGGAAGAGGGTACTGTTCCACAGACAGCACCGGGTAAATAGTCACTTTAAAATCCCCGCAGATTCGAACAGATCCATCCTTTTTCAGGACAGGAACAATGGGTGTGGCCCATTTGCTCACGCTCACAGGCTCCAGGACTCCATTCTTGACTAAGGCCTCCAAGTTAGCCTCAACTTTTGGCCTAATTGCATAGGGTACAGGTCGGGCTTTGTGAAACTTCGGCTTGCTGTCAGGTTTAATGTCCAGTCTCACGCTGATCTTTTTCATGCTCCCAAGTTCTCCATTGAAGAGTTCTGCATGTTTGTTTAACACTGCAGTCAGACCTGACTCCCCTTTTGACATCATGCGGACTGCAGGCCAGTCCAGCATGATTTTCTCTAGCCACGCACGTCCCAGTAGCGATGGGTAATTTCCCTTTACCACATATAGTGGCAGTTTCGCAGTCTGTCCGTTCAATTTAACTGTCACCTCAATGACGCCTCTCATGGCCACAGGTTCGCCGGTATACGTCTTTAGCACAATGTTTGTTGGCTGAAGGGTAAGATGCTTTAGCATTTTGTTGTAGACAGTGTCTGAAACAAGGGACACAGCCGCACCTGTGTCCACCTCCATCCGCACTGATTGTCCCTCCACCAGTGGTGACACCCAGTAGCCATTTGAACCACCTGCAACCATCAGTATGTGCACCTCTTCCTCCTCAGAGGTGTCGCTCCCCTCTGTTTTGCTTGTTCCATCATACTGCACTAAATGAACACTCTTTTCCCTCTCTTGTCCAAATACAGACATTTTGCTTCCATGCTTCCCAGCTCTGTCTGTTCTTTTTTTACCTCTACAGGCGCGTTCAATGTGACCCTTTTTGCCACAATTTCGGCATTCCAGCTCCGTACACCAGCAGTCATTAGCGTGATGGCCCGTTTTCCCACAACGGTAACATGCCATTCCGCGCACCTGTAGGCTCAGACGACACCTTGTGAACTCTCCCTGTTGAACTCAACTGGTGAGCCTCCTTTTCCGCCATCTCCATGGAGACACTAACTTCAATGGCCTTTTCAAGAATAAGGTTGTCCTCAGTAAGAAGGCGCTTCTGTGTGGCTGCATTTTGCAGACCACACACAAGTCTGTCTCTAATGGTGTCATTCAGCACCTCCTTGAACTGGCAGTGTTCCGACAACCTTTTTAAAGCAGCAATAAACATCGTCACTGATTCCCCCTCCTCTTGATTCCATTTGTGAAATCTAAATCTCTCAGCAATAACCAGAGGTTTTGGTGAAAAATGTGCTCCAAGAATTTCCACTAGTTGCTTATATGTTTTAGTTCCTGGCTCATCTGGCTGCACGAGGCTGTGAAGTAAATTGAAAGTCTTCGGCCCGATTACACTCAAAAAGGTAGGCACGACCTTTTCATTTGCCACCGCATTCGCCAATACAAAATAGTCAAAACGTTCCGTATATGCGCTCCATTGCTCCACATTTTCATCAAAATCACCGATGTTTCCTAATATAGTAGCCATCTCACATTTCAAATTAAATTTTCTGTTTACTCACTGCACCCGTAATGTATGCAGATTCATCCGCTCCTCGTTGCCACTTGTTGTGTCGGTACCTTTCTACCTAGACACAATTTAGGACTCAGAACTCAGAGATTCAAACCTAAAGTGCTTTATTGGAAGGAAAGGAAGTTCTGGAAAGTTCCGAACAAAGAGAGCTAAAACTTAACAGAGAACACCCAACCATTTATCTCCTGTGACAGCGCCACCACAGGTGGGAGGAGAACACACAATAGAACACACAATACATAACATAGAAGTTATGTGGTTAGTTTGCACATCAATACCACCAACTCTAGTTCAACCTCCCTGAGTCTTCTATCAAGCCCAACGCCCTTCCTCCAAATGCTGTCCAATATTAAGACCGCCTCCCATAAAATGTCAGAAAACTGGAACTTGTTTTGGACAAGTTCACACCTGAATTACACCCTATGGTCTGTGTCAATGTGAAGCCAAAACAATTTAGAGTTATAATTTTCTTCATTCTCCGGAGGTGGGCATTGTTGTCAAGGCCAGCAGTTATTGCCCATCCCTAGTTGCCGTGAAAAGGAGGTGGTAACTGAGTGGCTTGTTAGGCCAGAGGGCAGTTAAGAGTCAACCACACAGGTATGGGACTGGAGTGACATATGTAACAAACTAAGTAAGGATGGCAGGCTTCCTTCCCTAAAGGACATCATTAAACCAATTGTTATTTATGACAATCAGACAGTTGTACGGTCACTTCTACTGAAGCCAGCTTTTTATTTCCAGAATTTTTTAGCTGAATTCCAATTCTCAATACTACCACTGAGAGATTTGAACTTATGTTCACTGCATTATTGGTCCAAGCCTCTGGAGCACTAGCCCATGAACATAGCCATTACACTACCCCAGACCTTTCTGACTCACAGGCAAGACTGCTACCACTGAGCCAAACTGACACCAAAATGCAATGAAAATCTTGTCAGGAAACAAAATGAGAGGGTGTCAAAGACAGGCAGAATGGAAAAGGAGGGGTGGGGTAGCCCTGATAATAAAGGATGACATAAGGACATTAGTGAGAAAGGATCTTGGCTCAGAAGATCAGGAAGTAGAATCAGTATGGGTGGAGATAAGGAATAACAAGGGGCAGAAAACACTGGTAGAAGTAGTATATAGGCCCCCTAACAGTAGCTATACCGTTGGACAGAATATTAATCAAGAAATAGTAGGAGCTTGCCACAATGGTAATGCAATAATCTTGGGGGACTTTAATCTTCATATAGACTGGACAAATCAAATTGGCAAAGGTAGTCTGGAGGACTTGTTCATGGAATGCATTCGGGAAAGTTTCCTAGAACAATATGTCATGGAACCAACCAGGGAACAGGCTATTTTAGATCTTGTACTGTGTAATGAGACAGGGTTAATTAGCAATCTCAGAGTAAAGGATCCTCTGGGGCAGAGTGATCATAATATGATAGAATTTTACATTCACTTTGAGAGTGACTTGCCTAAGTCCAAAACCTAGGCCTAGATTTTCAGTATAGACAGTTTTGGGGCGCTAACCTTAGCGCCCGCCCGAAGTTAGCGCCCGCCCCAAAGTAGCGCCCCGTTGCCAGAAATTCAGTGGCTTCGCCCTAAGAGGTTGGTGGAGCGCTAAAAGAGGCGTTCCACTACTATCTTTAGGCGCTAAGCCGGCGGTGCAGAGCGCAACACCCGAGCTCGGGCGCAGCGCACGGCAGACACTCTGGTGCCAGTGAGCTCTTAAAGGGGAAGGGTGCATGTGTTTTTTTCAAAGGCAGAGTCTGGGGGCGAAAAGAGGAAGGAGGAAGGAAGGAGGAGGAGGAGGAGGAGGAGGAGGAGGAGGAGGAGGAGGTGGTGGTGGTGGTGGTGGTGGCCGGAAACATTAATACACCGTTCACAACAACACACTGGAGCCTTCCACTCCACACAACACATGCAGACTGCCTTCTATAGAGGAGGCGGAGGGCCCTTTAATTTGCGCTCCTCAGGGTGTGTTGCGTTCCATTTTACGAACGCTCTGGACGCCAGCCGCACAATGGGGCGATCCAACTGAAGTTTGGATTCGGGGCGGCCAAAGGGCGTTGCACGAGGATGTGACGTCATTTTCTGCGCGCGCATCCGGGCGGCCGCTAAACTTTGCGCCGGCGCTAACGGGCAACTTAATTTGGGGCGGGGCGCAAATTGCGCTGCGCCCGGCCGCTACACGCATAGCGCCCGAAAATCACTTCTCTTAAGGCGCTAACTGCTGGCGCAAGCAACTGAAAATCTAGCCCCTAGAGTCTTAAACTTAAATAAAACCAATTACATAGGTATGAGGGGTGAGTTGGCTAAGGTAGATTGGAAAAATAGATTAAAAGGTATGGCGGTAGATAAGCAGTGGCTAGCATTTAAAGAAATATTTCATAATTCTCAACAAAAATACATTCTATTGAAAAACAAAAACTCCACGGGAAAAGTGATCCAACTGAAGAAGTTAAGGATAGCATTAGATTGAAAGAAGAAGCTTATAATGTTGCAAAGAATAATAGTAAGTCTGAGGATTGTGAGAGTTTCAGAAGCCAGCAAAGGTTGACCAAAAAATTGATAAAAAGGGAAAAAATAGAATATAAGAGAAAACTAGCAAGAAATATAAAAGCAGATTGTAAGAGTTTCTACAAGTGTGTAAAAAGAAAAAGAGTAGCAAAAGTGAACGTTGGTCCCTTAGCGGCTGAGACAGGAGAAATTATTATGGGGAATAAGGAAATGGCAGAAACGTTAAACAAATATTTTGTATCTGTCTTCACAGTAGAAGACACAAAAAGCATACCAATAATGGTGGGGAACCAAGGGTCTAATGAGGGTGAGGAACTTAACGTAATTAATATAAGTAGAGAAAAAGTACTAGAAAAGCCGACAAATCCCCTGGACCTGGCAGCCTACATCCTAGGGTTCTAAAAGAAGAGGCTGAAGAGATAGTGGATGCATTAGTTTTGATCTTCCAAAATTCCCTAGATTCTGGAGAGGTCCCAGTGGATTGGAAGGTCACAAATGTAACACCGCTAATCAAGAAAGGAAGGAGAGAAAAAAAGGTGAACTACAGGCCAGTTAGCCTGACATCAGTCGTCGGGAAAATGCTGGAATCCATTGTTAAGGAAGTGGTATCAAGTCACTAAAAGATTATTACACAAGATTAAGGCTCATGGGGTTGGGGGTAAAATAGTAGCATGGATAGAGGATTGGTTAACGGACAGAAAACAGAGATTAGGGATAAACGGATTTTTTTCAGGTTGGCAGGCTGTAACTAGTGGGGTGCCACAAGGATCACTGTTGGGGCCTCAGCTATTTACAATCTATACTAATGAGCTAGATGAAGGGACTGAGTGTAATGTATCCAAATTTGCTGATGATAGTGTGGTAAACCACTGTTATACCTGTCTGTATGTGTATGTGTATTCCACTAGGTACAGGTCTGGACATGCCTCGGCTGACTCCTCCCACTATTCCAGGTATATAAGTGACTACCTCCCAGTCCCTTAGTATTCTGGACGGGTCGACCACTCGAGACTAGACCTTCATTCGTTAGTTAATAAAAGCCTGGTTGTTACTCGCTTAACCTCAGTCTTTTGAGTAATTGATGGTGCATCAGATAGAAAGCTAGGTGGGACAGTAAGCTGTGAGGAGAACACAAAGAGTCTGCAAAGGGATATAGATAGACTAAGTGAGTGGGCAGTAAGATGGCAGCTGGAGTATAATGTAGGGAAATGTGAGGTTATTCACTTTGGTAGGAAGAATAGAAAAACAGATATTTCTTAAATGGTGAGAAACTTTCAAATGTTGGTGTTAGAGAGATTTGGGTGTCCTCGTGCAAGAAACACAGAAAGCTATCATGCAGGTACAGCAAGCAATAAGGAAGGCAAATGGCATGTTGGCCTTTATTGCAAGGGGGTTGGAGTATAAGAGTAAAGAAAGTCTTGCTACAATTGTACAGGGCCTTGGTGAGACCACACCTGGAGTACTGTGCACAGTTTTGGCCTCCTATCTAAGGAAGGATATACTTGCCTTGGAGGCGGTGCAACGAAGGTTCACTAGATTGATTCCTGGGATGAGAGGGCTGTCCTATAATGAAAGAGTGTGTAGAATGGGCCTATACTCTCTGGAGTTTAGACGAATGAGAGGTGATCTTATTGAAACATACAAGATTCTGAAGGGGATTGACAGGGTAGATGCTGAGAGGTTGTTTCCCCTGGCTGGAGTGTCTAGAACTATGGGGCATAGTCTCAGGATAAGGGGTCGACCATTTAAGACCGAGATGAGGAAGAATTTCTTCACTCAGAGGGTTGTGATTCTTTGGAATTCTCTGCCCCCGAGGGCTGTGAATGCTAAGTCTTTGAGTATATTCAAAGCTGAAATAGATAGATTTTTGGACTCTATCGGAATGAAGGGATATGGAGATCGGGCGGGAAAGTGGAGTTGAGGTCGATGATCAGCCGTGACCTTATTGAATGGCGGAGTAGGCTCAAGGGGCCATATGGCCTACTCCTGCTCTTACTTCTATGTTCTTGTGTTCTTATGAAAAGAATGTATGTGTGAAAATAAATCGTATTATTGGCATCAGGAATCGGAATAATGGAGATGGTATGATGATGGGGTTGGAGGTGGAACAACATTGTTAGCTTTCCCATCATGCCCATTGTTATCAATTTATTATTTATATTTTACAGTTTAATTAAATCTAAAATTGAACAAAAATTAGTTTGTACTGCAGCAAATCTAGCACCTGGTGTGAAATTATTCAGTCAGCTAATAGAGTTTTATAGTACTAGATCCTTCCGTTACTCTAGAACTCCCTGAATCAGACTCATTTGCTTTGAAAACAATGGGCTAGATTTATGTTTTATTTTCCAAAATGCAGGAGAAGTACTCAATCTCCATCACAATTTCTAACTCACTAACAAAGCCACGAAAGGGTTGTCTTGAAAGATGCGATTTAAAAATGCGATTTCAATAGCAGGGGTGAAAAACTGGCAACCAATCATCATGCAATTTTATCCTTAAATATTTCTCAAAGCTAATGAGCAACTTAGTCAGTATGAATGCTGAAGGGGCTGTTAATGCAGCTGCGGAGAGTGCGATTTTTGTGAATAATGGTACTGTGACTATTAGAAAAAGATGGGTTTTTTTTACTGGCTAGTCCCTGCACACGTTGATAGCCTCGATAATGGAGAAACACAGATTATTTTGTGTGGGGGAGGACAGCTCCCAAATAGGCAAAGGAGGTGCCAAGTTGAGCTATAAATTATTGACAGGGTAAACGTGGTGTCAACTACTCAGGGGGCCTGTCTCTAGGTCTGGGAGAAGCTGCAAGAGCACAAAGTCAACAAAAGTAAGAGCAAACCAGGGCAGATATGGACCAATGTTTCCTTTAAGCTGCGAGGCCGCACTGTGCTCTAGGGGTCCCGCACAGCCAGTGAAATGGCTTTTAAATTGATAAAACGCACATGTACAGAATTTTGAATGAGCTGCATGGCCCATTAAAGGGAACATCGATATGGACACGAAGATACATGCAAAACAGGATACAATGATACTTGCAAAACCAGGTGAATAGGGACATGGTGATACTTGTAAAACAGGTCCGATAGTGTCGCTGAAGAAAAGCGGGCGAGTTTTCTTTCAACTGCTAACCACCACCCGCCCCGCCCCATCCCGCCCAGCCCCACTTTCACCGTGGCTTGTGTGGGTAGGCAGGTGCTCTAGATGGGCCCCTCGTGGTGCATTTACTGTCATGCACATGTAAAACAGGGTAACCTCCCACTTTGGCAGTCAATAGTGGAGGTTGCAGTTGAGTACATGTCAAAGCTTATTCTGATAAGCACTGCCCCTCTCTCCGGGGGATTTTCAGCCCCATATTACAAAGTCTTGCAGTTTATTGGAGTGTGTAAGAAACATGGTCTGGAGAAGATACTATTAAAATCTTGTGGACTGTTCTAAATCTTTATTGTTTTATAAATATTAGTACTTCATTGTCAATTTAATTCTTGTAATAAATTCGGCTTGTAAATTTAGCCTGATTGATATCGTCTAATAGTATGGTGTCGTTTTGCCTATCAGAAAGAACAGCAATATAAAGCTGGCATCCCATGTGACACCTGGTGCAAAACATTCCAAAGGGGCAGATGTTAATCCTAAAGTTTATGGCAAGCTTCAGATTTCAGATCAGAGGGGACTTGGGACTAATTAAAACCGCATGCCTGAATAAAAAGAGTCAGGAGAAAACCCAAATTGTAACATGGCACTGTTTCTTATCTGCATATTTTTGTCATTGTTTTTGTACTTGTTTTGCAGGGTATGTGACAGAAGCAGAGCTCCATTTCACTTCAAACTGTACAATTTCCATAATTTAGAATTTCATGTCAATTTTTAGCTGGGACTAGCTGTAGGCCAGAATATCCTTGGAGATGGTCCTGCTCCTTCACCGTAACTTCACCATAAGTGCGGCGCAAGCCTCGTTTATAGGTAAAAAAGAGTTTCCGGCAAAGTTACAGCGGCGGATCAGGACTCATCCCTAGGAAATCCCGGCCCTAATGTGTAAAACCTACCCCAATAACAGTACTGATTCTATAATAAAAACAGAAAATGCTGGAAATACTCAGCAGGTCAGGCAGCATTTATGGAGAGAGAAACAGAGTTAACGTTTCAGGTCGATGACCCTTCGTCGGAACTGATTCTATAATGCCTGGTCCATGTCCTGTACCAAGGTTTTAACATCAGGAAAAAACTAACGCCATCATCAACGTGCCAGACACATCAACGTGTCCTGCTCAATTATCTTTCGACATCCAACTTGGAGAAACACTGACTGAATATCTCCAGTTGCTGCTGTGTATCTATGCAGAACACTTAATATTTCTGATTTAGAACTGTGAGCTGTTCCCAAGGGAGAGCACTGATCCAAAGAACTGAACTGGAAATTATGACCACAAAATTCGGCTCCTTAGCGCCCTTTTTTTGTCGCTACGAGTGGCGTGTTGGTGCCAAAATGCCGTCGGCGGCCCGTGCACACTTCTGATGTGAGCCGTGCCGAACGCCATCTTGGTGAGGGCATTAGCGTCAGCGCAGGCAGCGCCTGCCGGAAGTGTGCAGAGTAGGCAGCTCGTGATGTCAGTCAGCGTGTAAAGCTGATTTGATGGCAGCACTGCCATTTTAGCGCTTAATGCTCCAGCTACCGTCCGCTCTTAAACTCGCATGGCTGAAATCGCATGCAGCAGCAGGAAGGACCCCCACCAGCGCTATTTATAGGGATCATCAACTATTACACGTTAGTTGCTGATTGTGTTCTACTGGCTCTTGCTGCAACTGTAGAAGTGTTTGGTAGTTTCTAGAGTGCTTTAAAGTTGTTAAAGTCTACAGGGAGTGGTGTGGCAGGTACTGAAGGACTTTGTCCTGACTTCAAGGATTCTGCTCAGACCACTTGCTCCCAGACTAACGTGCAGTAGTAGTTCCCCTTGGATTACAGCATGACAGGAAGAATGTTGTATTTGGATTTTCAAAAGGCTTTCGATAAGGTCCCACATAAGAGATTAGCGTGTAAAATTAAGGCACATGGGATTGGGTGCAAGGTATTGACTTGGATAGAGAACTGGTTGGCAGACAGAAAGCAAAGAGTTGGAATAAATGGCTCTTTTTCCGAGTGGCAGGCAGTGACTAGTGGAGTACCACAGGGATCGGTCCTTGGACCCCAGCTATTCACAATATATATTCATGATCTGGACGAGGGAACCAGATGTAATATCTCCAAGTTTGCAGACGACACAAAGCTGGGTGGGCGTGTGTGCTGATCGGAGGATGCCGAGAAACTCCAGTATGATTTGGACAGGTTGGGTGATTGGGCAGAAGCATGGCAGATGCAATATAACGTGGATAAATGCAAGGTTATCCACTTTGGTGTCAAAAACAGGAAGGCAGATTATCTAAATGGCAATAGATTGGGAGAAGGGGAAGTGCAACAAGACCTGGGTGTCCTTGTGCACTAGTCGCTGAAAGTAAGCATGCAGGTGCAGCAGGCGATTAAGAAGGCAAATGGTATGTTGGCCTTCGTAGCGAGAGGGTTTGAGTACAAGAACAAGGATGTCTTGCTGCAGTTGTATAGGGCCTTGGTGAGACCACATCTTGAGTATTGTGTGCAGTTTTGGTCGCCTTATCTGAGGAAGGATGTTCTTGCCATGGAAGGAGTTCAGCGAAGATTCACCAGGCTGATATACCTGGGATGGCAGGAATGACGTATGAGGAGAGATTGGGTCGATTGGGCTTGTACTCGCTGGAATTTAGACGAATGAGGGGGGATCTCATCGAAACTTATAAAATTCTAACAGGACTAGACAAACTAGATGCTGGAAAGATGTTTCCGATGGTCGGGGAGTCCAGAACCAGGGGTCACAGTCTAAGGATAAGGGGTAAGCCATTTAGGGCAGAGATGAGGAGGAATTTCTTCACCCAGAGAGTGGTGAACCTGTGGAATTCTCTGCCAAAGAAGGCAGTAGAAGCTAATTCATTAAATATATTCAAGAAGGAGTTCGATATATTTCTTAAGGCTAAAGGGATCAAGGGATATGGAGAGAAGGCAGGGACAGGGTACTGAATTTGGATGATCAGCCCTGATCTCATTAAATGGCGGAGCAGGCTCGAGGGGCCGAATGGCCTACTCCTGCTCCTATCTTCTATGTTTCTATGTTTCTATGAGCAGAGGTGACACAGAGCAGGACAAGCTGCTAGAAGAGCGAGAATGAGGAGGGGATAAGGGCTCTCAGCAGGTGGCCAAATCCACCCAGGGTGTTCAGGGAGTAATTCCCCTACCTGAACCTCAGTGAGGAACAATGTGTGAGATGTCTGTGCTTTAGTCAGGACGTCCTCACCGAAATCTGCCACCTGTTGCAGCCATGACTGCAACCTCCGAGCAGGGCAAGGACGGCATTGCCAGTGGCTGTGCAGGTGACAGTGCCCATTAACTTTTATGCGCGGACTCCTTCCAGGCTGGAGAAGGTGATATTTGCAACATCTCCCAGTTTACCATCCACTGCTGTATAAGGAAGGTCACTGAGACTCTGTATTCCAAGAGAGCTGAAAACATTTCATTCTCTCTTGCCAGAGAGCAGCAGGCGGAGCGATAATATCATCACGAAGACTGCAGGCTTCCCCATGGTGAAGGGTGCCATTTACTGCACGCACATGGGGGGGGGTTGGGGGGAAGCAAGAGGTGCATGCTTACACCATCTGCAGCTTGTGAATCAGAAGAGATTGTAGGATGAGGGGGAAGTGGGTTGTGAGAAGAAGGATTAGGTATGAGGATACCGTCATCTTCGATGGTTTCAGCCCTGCTGCTGGCCACGACCTCAGGGATGTCTACTCCAATGATGGCGACCACCTTCTCCTTCTTGGGTTAAGGACATGCAGCTGTGTCTGTCCCCCGCCAGTTAGCTGCTGCTGCCTCTGGTTATGCGCCAACTTGTCCTGCAAGGGAGAGAAAGGTGTGTCAGTAATTGTGGTGCAATCTGTTTGGGTGATGTGCCTGTCATGGTTGAATAGCTGACAGTGTGTGCAAGCTGTGAGGTGTGGGTGTGAGGTTTACCACAGAGGTAAGTGTGTGAGGGTGAGGTGAAGCTCTGAATGAGTGGTGATAGCTAGCGATTGTTGATAGGTGAGTGATGGGGGTCTGGTGCATTGAGCAGTGTGTGAGGCTAGTGGTGCAGTTGGTGGGATATGGTATTTGAAGATGAATTCACTGACCTTGACCACTCGTGTGAAGTCGTTGGACTTCTTGTGGCACTGCATCCAGGTCCTCGGGACTTGACTCCTGGCATTGACCATCATGGCCATCTGCTCCCACTGCCATCTGAGCATGTGCCTGGAGGGACTTCTGGCCCCCAGTGGATAGAGGACCTTGCTCCTCCTCTCCACCTGTAGGAGTTTCGCAAAATTCCCCTGAAAACAAGAGAAACATTGGTCCACATCGTGGATGAAGATTTATGTGTTTTGAATTGCCTCTGGGTCAGATCAATGTTTTGAAGCATGCTCAGAGCCACGAAAGACTGCTGGGCTGGACTACAACAGAGTCGAGTAAATTTGTAGAAGTATTCACACACATTGAGAAGGAACATCTTGATTAAGGCTTGTGCATTTGAGCCCGGTCAAACACAGAGGTTTACAGCTTGTAATGTGTTTGTGTGAAAGACCTGTCAATCAAACCAGGGAGGTCAGGAGTTGCCCACTTGACCCGAGGCCACAGAGACAGGTTGTTATGGCTGGCTATGATTCAGCAACCAATCGCAGTCCTTTTTTTGTGTACTGGCCAGACAGAACGGCAGGAGCATGAAAGACCTGTCAATCAAACCAGGGAGGTCAGGAGTTGCCCACTTGACCCAAGGCCAATTATGGCTGGCTATGTTTAAACAAGCAATTCAGCAACCAATCACAGTCCTTTTGTTTGTGTACTGGAACTTTAGGCGGGAATTTTTCCAGACAGAACGGCAGCAGCACACAGGTATAAAGATAGCTACTGAGAAGCTACCTGCTCCCTCTTTTACTTCGCTGGACCACAGGTGAGCAGAGTGTTCTAACTCCTCAACAAGACAACCTAGCAAGGAGTTTGGGGTGGTTATTTAAGGGAATTGCTAAGGTTGTTTAAATAACATTGTAGCCATTGTATCCCTCGTTATTGCCGTCTGTACCCCCTTGTTATATACTTTTACTGCATTTACTGTGTTTGTGTGGTACAGTTTATATTTGATTATTGTTCTTTAGTTTAATAAATTTTGACTTTGCTCATATCCAAACCAATTGTCCGCTTTAACATCATTAATTATAAGTCCTCCAGTCAGAACTGAAAAGTGGGGTAGCGATTCGGTACCGCTGTTAAAATTGGTTTACAGTGCAGCAGGCAAAAAGGCTGCTGGCCAGGTATGTTACCATAAACCAGGTAATAGATGCCCCCCTACAACCGCCTCAACCAAGGCCTCTGGTGCAGCGTCAGAGAACCTTGGAGCACACCCTCTCCCCTGGTGCTCCATAATTCTCTCTTCCTCCAGCTCAGATTCTTTTCCACGAACAGTTCCAGCACCTGCTCCAGCCAGAATCCAAAGGCTGCCTTAGAGTTTTTTGAACTTTAGTGTGATATCCAAGTGGTAAGGTCCGAAACTGAGAGAAGCAAGATATAAGGAACAAAACCCAACTGTTTATTACACGGTGTAGCAGAGAAACATCTCTTACAGGCTGCAAGCAAAACATTTCTAACTGCACGATGCAAGATGGAGGATTCACCTCCGCATCATACCCATAATGCAATGCCACATTACCTTAATAACTGGTGTACTAGGACATTGACTACATGACCCATTACCTTAAACACTGGTGAATGTGATACCTTAATCTTTGGCTCCATCTGGTGGATAACTTAAACATTACATCCCAGATTACTATATTTAGAAAGACATCGGGGTTTATTTTCCTGTAGGGCGATTGCCCAGTGTAAATCGTGACATACACATGCCACACACACGGCTTGCTCACTGAACTGGGTGATATCTCTGGACGGGAATGGATTCTGATGGCTGAAAAGAGCCATCTCTCCTGTCAGTACTTTCCAGTTAACAGCAATTTCACCAGCAGTCAGGGGCTGGTGAACAAATCTCTCTGCAGAATTGACTATTCATGTACAAGTTTTGCCTTTTCCCAGTCAAATTAGGCAAAGCCTGTTGTATAGCAATGTGTGTATTCGCTCTGCATGGAACAGTACAACTGGGATATCAATATCTGGTACCTCATTATAGACTACTCTGCTCTTACCAACATGTAGACTGTGTGTGAACAAGGTGGAGGGAGTTATGTGTGTGTGTGTTTGTGAGTGCCTGCATATGCGTGTGTATGAGTGTGTGTTCTGGTCACCACATTACAGGAAAGATGTGATTGCATTAGAGAGGGTACAGAGGAGATTTACGAGGCTGTTGCTAGGACTGGGGAATTTTAGCTATGAGGAAAGGATGGCTACGCTGGGGTTGTTTTCTATGGAATAGAGTGTGTGAGTAAGCACATGTGTGTATGCACATGTGTGATTGTGTGTGTGAGTGTATGCATGCGTGTGTGAGAGAGAAAGATGCAGAGAAGGACAAGATATTTGGACTGATTAGGCTCAGCTATTTTATTTCCAGTTATCATCATCTTATTTATTTTCAAATCAGAATACATATATTGGTTCTGGTGGACTGATTTTTTCCTTTGACGTTTTTACAGCTTTCCTAATTGGCTTTATAGGAGCGTAAGAATTGCTAGATGAAAACAGACCAAGGTCCATCTAGTTCGCCCTCTACCATCCTGGTAGTCGCATGTTACAATGATAATGGAGATGTTGACTAATCATAGCAATCACCAGTTAGACTATAAAACACTGGTTAGGCCACAGCTAGAGTACTGTGTACAGTTCTGGTCACCACATTACAGGAAAGATGTGATTGCACTAGAGAGGGTGCAGAGGAGATTTACAAGGATGTTGCCAGGACTGGAGAATTTTAGCTATGAGGAAAGATTTGATAGGCTGGGGTTATTTCCTTTGGAACAGAGGAGGCTGAGGAGAGATTTAATTGAGGTGTACAAAATTATGAGGGGCCTAGATAGAGTGGATAGGAAAGACTTATTTCCCTTAGCAGAGAGGTCAATAACCAGGGGGCATAGATTTAAAGTAATTGGTAGAAGGATTAGAGGGGAGTTGAGGAGAACTTTTTTCACCCAGAGGGTGGTGGGGGTCTGAAACTCACTGCCTGAAAGGGTGGTAGAGGCAGAAACACTCATCACATTTAAAAAGTACTTGGATATGCACTTGAAGTATCGTAACCTGTAAGGCTACAGACCAAGAGCTGGAAAGTGGATTTAGGCTGGATAGCTCTTTGTCGGCCGGCACAGACACAATGGCCTCCTTCTGTGCCATAAATTTCTATGATTCTATGATTCTATCAATCTCTATCAATGAGTTTACAACAGTTCCAGATATGAGTCGAGGGAAACCCCAGTGGTGGAGAGCTTTGGGAATCATAGGTCCAAAGTCAATTGTATCATATTGATGTATCCTTCAATTGAAAAATCAACTCATGATAAAATGACTAAACTATATATTATTAAAAATATTGAGTAGGGTACACACTTCCTGTATACAAACCTTACTTCCTGTTGTCACAACTTTTGGCCATGCTTTTGTGTCGACATTTAACCTTCAATTTCTCGATGACAAGTCATCAAGCTGAAACGTTAACTCTGTTTCTTGCTCCACAGATGCTGCCTGGCCTGTTGAGTATTTCCAGCATTTTCTGGTTTTATTTCAGATTACCAGCATCTGCAGTATTTTTGTCCCGTTCAATTTCTCTATGTCAACTGTCACAATGTACTTGCAGGCTCTGGTCACTAGGCAAAGCAGTGAAGCAGGTTTCTGAAGTCTTTCTCTTAACTCAGGGGCAGCCTTGTATGTAAAAAACAACGATATTCATCAGCTGACAGTGGGCAATGCTACGGGCGATTTACGTTAGACCTGACACCCGTAAAACATTAGTACACAAATGTTTCTGGACGTGCATAGAAGAACATAGAAGATAGGAGCAGGAGTAGGCCATTCGGCCCCTCGAGCCTGCTCCGCCATTTAAAGAGATCATGGCTGATCATCCAAATTCAGTACCCTGTCCTTGCTTTCTCCCCATATCCCTTGATCCCTTTAGCCTTAAGAAATATATCTAACTCCTTCTTGAATATATTTAATGAATTGGCCTCAACTGGCTTCTGTGGTAGAGAATTCCACAGGTTCACCACTCTCTGGGTGAAGAAATTTCTCCTCATCTCAGTCCTAAATGGCTTACCCCTTATCCCTAGACTGTGACCCCGAGGAGCAGGAGTCGGCCATTTGGCCCCTCGAGCCTGCTCTGCCATTCAATAAGGTCATGGTTGATCTTCTACTTAATCTCCATTTTCCTGAACTATCCCCATATCCCTTGATTCCTTTGGAATGGAGAATGGGGTTGGGTGGGGTGGGGTGGGGTGGGGGGGCAGGGACAAGACAGTGAAAGCTCCGATGGAGCAGAGAGCACAGCAAACCAGTCGACTACCCAGAACAGTGCAGTTTCACTATGGATATCTGGAGGGTGCAGCCCTCGGCTCCAATGTTACAACCTCAGGATGTCATCCTTACCTTCCCAAAGTGCCTTTATCGAACGATTCTGTGAAATTCACTTCTCCAATTGGAACAGGGGCTCTGTACGTGACCTGCAAAGGTAATGACTGTACACAAGTAGAAGACCATGGACGGTAAAAATAACGGATTGGGTGTCAACAAAGAAACCACAAGCACACAAATGAAGTTGGAGCGGCTTACAGAAGTGCATGTGTGTCAGCTGTGGCTCTTGCCCCTGAGTCAAGAGGCTGTCGGTTCAAATCCCGCTCCAGAGACTTGAACACATAATCCAGGCTGACTCTCCAGTATAAAGTAGTGCTGCACTGTCGGAGGTGCCTATTTTCCAATGAAACCTGCTGCGGGAAATAGTCCAGCTCCTCTGCTGAGCCCACCGGCAGGATAAGTCTGGGAGGGGGGATGGTTGGGCTGGCCAGCAGTGGGCCGGAGTTTTTGGGAGGCTCAGGAGGAGCCCTCCTGCTTTTCAGGGGACAGCAAAAGTAAAAACCGAAAATTTGCCAAACATTTTTTTTAGCAGCCTCCAGCGGTCTCTTTAAGCATCGCTGGTTAGGCCGCTCATCACCTGATACAACTAGGTGGAGCTTGCACTGAACCTGCTCTGCCCATTTGTGACTAAATTTCACAATCATAGCGCTACAACCCGTGTGGGACCCCGATTTACATATCTAAAGAGCCGAAGCCCTGCATCAGGTGGGCATCATGATGGGCGACTAAAAATCACCCGAGCCAATATGGCTTCCGGCGCAATTCCAGCGTAGTGCGGGCACGGTCTACTGCCGATTATATGGCAGAGAAACAGGTGCCCGTCAGCTGAATTTCTCCTCCCATGAGCTCAAATGTGTTCCGTGAATTAATTCTGCAGACTTAAATCCGTAATAAATGATGTCAACTGAAATCTTAACTGAAGTAATAACAATTACTCTCACTCTGCATTTTTCTCATCACCAAGCACCCAGGACTGTCGATGCAGTGCGAGAACATGCTGACAATAAGCAGGACTTAATTCCCCGGCAGATCTCAGTAATTCATGAGCGTTCACGGTCTGTTTCACACAAAAGTGAATGAAAACCAGTTTATATCTGACATACTCACAGGATTTGATGAACTCCACATTTTGTTTGGATGACTAACTATGATCTGAATTGGTGTCACTCCGTGTCAATGAAGAAGCATGCAGATGCTGCGACAAAAGATGTATCCAGAATACACTTCAGAAATACACTGAATCAACCCTCAGTAAAGGGCCCGTGGCCGGTGGAGCCCAATCGTCTCCAGTAGAGAAAGTTGGCTGTGATGACCAACCTACTGAGGTCCAATACGGCGGAGAGTCAGTGCTGCATGGCAACGGTCAGAGCAGTCAGCACAGGCTCCATCATGGTGGCTTCCTCTGTGGGCACATTGCCCTTTAGCATTGACATGCTCTGACATTTGCTCGCACCGTCTCCTAAGTAGATGCCTGAAAAGTTTCCTGGCCATTGGAGGAAGAGGATGTCACTCCTCCAGGGATGCACCATTCCCTGAACAACCCCCCAGTGCACAGTCCAACTCCGAAACACTCCGACACAACACACCCCGAACCATAAACACTCTGACCCCTACACATCCCGACCCCTACACAGCCTGACCCCTGTAAAGTGCTGTAGGGGGTTTCTCTTGCTCGTTCTGGTCTCCTACCAGGCTTTGTGCAATAATTACCCTTGAGTGGTTCGACCCACTCTTCCCTACGGTTCTAGACCTTGGACTTAGGTGCAGGGAACTGTAGTGCAGAGAAAAACTCAATAGACCAGGTTGAATAGCACAAAATGGATGCTTTTATTATTAAACAGTTTGCAGCATTATAAAATACATGTCATAAGCACAGATTAAAGTAACTACAAGTATGCACGTATCTATAAACTTAACTCTATGGAAATGGGGAACACACGGCACATCGTAAAAGGGGAAACACATTACGATTACCCTTAACCCCCTCCCCTAGACCTAAAGTAAGTTTCGACTTGAGGAACTTGGGATCATGCTCACCACTTTCAGATTCACGAAAAGGGGGTTCGCAGCCTTTTTGGCACAGCTTTCCGTCGTCACGTGGATTTGGAAACTTCTGGCGCAGTTTGTTTTTCTTACGCGATGGAGCAGCAGATACAGCCTTGATGAGCGCTCGTCATGGATGAATCTGTTACCGACATGACTTTAAGAACTGGATGCACATGGAAGAATCTGCCACCGATGTGATGTTGAGACACTGGAGTGTTGGATCCTGAGTGTCTTCTTCTCCGACCTTGGTCGTCGGTCTCTCGATGGTCTTCCACGGGGCGGGACGCTAGTCCCACGAAGTCTTATACAGTCATAATAATTGCCCTTCTGGTTTTAAACAGAGCTGGAGTACAGGGTGTCTTCTCCTTCGGCCTGGGTCGTCGATGATCTCCCGACAAAAGTACCCGGGCCACCCTCGTCGTCTTTCCGTCATGGCCGGGCCTTGCCTGGCTGAGCTGGCATCCAAGCCGAAGTCTTCTCATCGTCTTCCGTTCCTCACCGAAGTTACGAATTGTACCGAAGAAGTGAATCGTCCTACAAGTGAAGCGTAGCCGTCGAGGTGAAGCGTAGCGTCCTGATGGACCTTTCAAATCCATAGTTATACCCTTTTGGGACAGTCTTATCTCCCGCCAGATCATAGTCCTGTCTTTGTAATATTTTTGGCGGGCAGAAATCTCTGCAGGGGCGCTTTGTCTTGTAACGGGAGCCAGTGATAGCTTAACTGGCCTTCCTGGGCCGATAATGTCTTTTACTTTGTCACCGTAACTCGGTTCGTATATTGATCGGTCTGGAGATTGCCCTTGATGGCTGTTAAACGGTTTTCCTTTGTACAGTAAATGGGTTTAAGTGTTCATTCAATTGTCCGCCCATTTCTTGATGGGCCTCATCCTGTAACCCAAGACTGTCCTGTACTTAGAATCCAATTAAATATGTATGCTCAGTTCCCTGAGTTTCGTTTTCCCGATACTGGCTTTCGCAGGCTTACTGTCCTCAATCCACAAGCCTGTCTGGCTTGCAGTAACAGAAATCAAATGGTCCCAGAAACTGATCACGAGGTCCGGTGGCCATTTTGTATGCCCTTTTATCAAAGGTTTTTCTGTACAAGCTTCTTTTGGTCAATAAAACTGTCTTATGAACCCTATTTTCTTGCGTGATTATTGCTGAATATTTTGAATCTTACAGTCTACACCTTAATAATACACGGACTTCGGGAGAACAGTTTAACAGGTACTTTACTGAACAGGAGGGCAACGTCAGACTGAAGTACAGACGCCTGCTAGGGCCTTTTATACAGGGGTGGTCACTGCCGGTACTGCAGTCTAAAACCAGTTCTTCCCTTAAAGGTACATACACAACAATTCCTCCCCTTTTAGATAAACAGTATATAACATTCATTTAACAACTAAATAATAACTAATTACAACTTTCTGGATATTATATACATCAACTGAAATAATCATTTATATGTTCAGTCTTTGAGGAGGCTTCCTGATCCTGACTGGATAGCGCCTTTCTCGAGTATCCTGTTCTTGCGGCGAAGCTGATTCTGGTTTATGGTCACTGGTTGGTTCGTCAGCTTCCAATACCACTGCTTCTGAGGTAGACGCAATCTGTACTTCAGGTTGATTACCAGGTGCACCTTCTCGTGGCACGGGTTTGGCTTGTTCCTGTGACTCTAGAATCTGGTCAGCATGGCGCCTCACAATGCTCTCTCCAACGTCCACTGTGTACATTAGTGGTCCCTGCTGTGTGCATATCGTTCCTGGCTGCCATTTTTCTGTTCGGTAGTCACGGGCCAAGACTGGTTGCCCTACCTTGAAGCTCCGGGTTGGCTTCTCATTTATGTGCTGGAATTGCTTATCCTCAACATCTCGTCTTATGTTTGGTTTGAGCAAATCCAGGCGACATCTTAGCCTTCGGTTGAAGAACAGTACGGCTGGAGCTTGGTTGGTTACTGCATGTGTCGCATTCCGGTAAGCAAACAAGAAACTATCCACCTTGTGTTGTAGTGGTATGTCGTCATTATACATTGCCTTTATGGCCTTTTTAAAGGTCTGAACAAACCTCTTAGCCAATCCATTTGTGGCTGGATGATATGGGGCAGATGTGTAATGTTTCACCCCATTATTCTTCAGGAACCTCCGGAAATCCTCAGACACAAACTGTGGCCCATTGTCGGAGCAAATCTGTTCTGGCAACCCATTCCTGGCGAAGATGGTCCTTAGGACTGCAATAGTTTTTTTCGTGGTGGTGGAGGACATTTTAATGACCTCTGGTCATTTCGAATGGGCGTCCACAGCGATTAGAAACATTGAGTCCATAAATGGACCAGCAAAATCAATGTGTACCCGTTGCCATGGAGTTGAGGGCCACTCCCATGGATGTAGCGGGGCCTGTGGTGGAGCGTTTTGGACCTTCTGGCATCCTGTGCATCTCTTGGTCATATCCTCGATTTCTTTATCAATTCCCGACCACCACACAAACGCCCTGGCTAGGCTCTTCATTTTTACCCTTCCCAGATGACCCTCGTGAAGCTCATTGAGCACTCTATCTCTCAACTTGGGTGGAATTACCACTCAGGATCCACACATCAATGTTCCCCAGCACACTGACAGCTGTCCTTGGCGAGAATGCTGGCAACAGTGAGTCGCCATGTGCTGGCCATCCCTTCACCGTCAAATCGTAGACCCGAGAGAGTGTCGGGTCATTTCGGGTTTCCTTCTCTATACTCGAGTTTGTAACAGGCAAACATTCGACTATGGTCGCATGGAATATCTCAACAGGGTCCACTGCCGGTGTTTCTTCTACCGTAGGCAACGGTAGGTGCGACAGCCCATCAGTGTTTCCATGCTGTTTCGTACCCTTGTACTCTATGTCGTACTGATGTGACCCTAGAAAAAGTGACCATCTTTGCAGCCATTGCGCCGTCATCACTGGAATGCCCTTCTTTGGGTTAAAAATGGAGACCAGGGGCTGATTATCAGTCAGTAGGGTGAATTTCTGCCCGTGCAGATAGTGATTGAACTTCTTCACCCCCCACACCAGGCTGAGGGCCTCCCTGTCAATCTGGGCGTAGTTATGCTCTGCTGAGGATAGCGAGCGCGATGCAAAGGCTATTGGCCTCTCTGAACCGTCACGGAATTTGTGTGACAGTACCGCTCCAATGCCGTAGGGTGACGCATCACATGCCAACCGAATCGGTAGTGTTGGGTTGTAGTGGGCCAATACTTCTTTTGAAGTGATTAGGCATTTACATTCCTGAAAGGCACGCTTACACTCATCACTCCATTTCCATGTCGCTCCAGTTTGCAGCAGGGCGTTCAGTGGGTGCAGAATTGTAGATAAATTCGGCAAGAACTTATGGTAGTAGTTCACCAACCCGAGGAACGACCTCAGTTGCGGCACATTTTCCGGTGCTGGAGCCTTGACTACAGCCTCAATCTTGTCCGGCGACTTATGCAACCCTTCCTCATCAATCATGTGGCCACAATACGAGATTTGTTTCCTGAAGAGCTCACATTTGGGGCGGTTGGCTCGTAGCCCATATTCCTGTAATCTAATGAGCACCTGCTCCAGGTTGGCAAGGTGTTCATTGTCATTTTCGCCCATAACCAGGATGTCGTCCAAATAACACTGGGTCCCCGGGATCCCTTGCAGGACTTGTTCCATTGCCCTCTGCCAAATAGCCGGGGCCGATGCTACCCCGAATACCAGTCGATTGTACTGGTAAAGGCCTTTGTGAGTGTTTATCGTGAGGTATTTTCTAGATGCTTCTTCCACCTCCATTTGTAGATACGCTTGGGCCAGATCAATCTTTGTAAAACGTTTCCCTCCAGATAGTGAGGCAAAAATATCTTCCATCCGTGGAAGTGGATACTGTACTGTGTGCAGGACTGGGTTCACAGACACCTTGAAGTCCCCACAGATGCTAACCTTCTTTGGCTCCCCAGGCGTGCTGCTCAATGCTTTCTTCATTACAGGAACGATGGGTGTGGCCCACTCGCTCCAGTCCACCTTGGACAGCACACCCGAACGCTCCAGACTCTCCAGTTCAGCTTCAACAGCTGGGCGGATCGCGTATGGCACCGGTCTGGCCTTGAAAAAATTTGGGCTTGCGTTATCCTCAATCTTTATGGTTGCCTTTACTCCTTTTAGAGTCCCAAGTCCTTGTTGGAACACCTCTTCCGCGTCAGATAGAATTTGTGACAGACGTCCAGGTGCGACGTCATCATCCTTTTTGTCAGTCACAGTTAGCGTCAGAATGGAATGCCAATCCAATTGTATTTTTCGGATCCATTCACGTCCCAATAATGGTGGTCCTCCATCTCGTAGTATATACATATATTGTTTCTGTGTTTTCTTGCTGTTATATTTAACTGGCACCCTTATTTTTCCTCTGGGGTAGACCTTTTGCCCCGTGTATGTCTTCAATACAATGGACGTGTCCTTTAAGGGTATGTGTGAGAATAGCCGCTCATAGTCTCGTCGATTCATAACAGTTAGGGCTGATCCTGTGTCCAATTCCATCTTTACTGGGGACTCTGCTATCATGAGGGTGACCCAAATGGTTCGGTGATCTTCCTTTGCGATCATGTTGTGTAACTTTAGACAACTTAGTCTCCTGCTCCCGGAGTCCTTATCACTCTCCTGATCTTCCAAACTACTGTCTGTCAGTTTCTTTACTTTCCTGTACTGTTCCTTAGTAGTTCTTGTCGTGTTGGTTTTCTTTCCCGACCTGCAGACTCTTGCTATATGTCCCATTTTTCCACATTGCCTGCATACTTTGTCCTTAAACCAGCAGTCCTTCTGCTCATGGGTTGTTCTGCCGCAGCGATAGCACTTTTCTGCTCCATACGTCATTTCGTTAGCGCTGTATTCTTGTGGTTTCTGTTGTATTTCTGCAGCTCCCCGTGCTGCTGCTTCGTAGGATACTGCCACGCTGAAAGCCTGTTCTAGCGTCAGGTCCTTTTTTGAAAGTAGTCGTTTCTGGGTTCCTTCACTCTGGAGCCCGCAGACAAACTTATCCCGCAAGGTGTCTGCCAGTCCTGCTCCGAACTGGCAGTGCTTTGATAACTTGCGTAGTTCCGTAAGATAGTCAGCATTGCTCTCATCTTTGTGCTGGTTTCTTTTATGGAACTTGAATCTTTCTGCTACCAGCAGCGGTGTAGTGTTTAGATGTTCCTGTAAGGTATTAACAATCTCCTCAAAACTTTTCTCCATTGGTTTAGCTGGGGTAATTAAATTCCTTAATAGGCCGTACGTACTCGTGCCCATCAAATTCAATAATACCGACGCCCTCTTTCCATCGGCCACCTCATTTGCCTTGCAGTACACTTCAATTCTTTCCACATACGTGGTCCAGTCTTCTACCTCGTTGTCGAAAGCAGTGATACTGCCACTTTTTCGCATCTTGGGTGATTTAAAATGGTGCCTCCCGCGCTTTATCTTCTTCTCCAATGGAATAAAATGGCGCCTCCCGCGCTTTTGCTTCTTCCCCAACGGGATAAAATGGCACCTCCCGCGCTTTTCCTTCTTCCCCTTGCTGCCCCGCTGCTCCTAGCATTCTACGGGGTAATGGCGGCGACCCGCGGCTTCGGCGTGTCTTGCTTTCCTTCCCCCCCGTTTATTTTCTCTCCGCTGCCCGGTTCTTGAGCACTGACCGTGCCCTGTGCGCTCCACCCTCTCTCTCTCTTGTTTTCTTTCCCGGCGACGCTGCGCGGCCCGTTTTGTAGAGCTGCTCGATCGAGCTTGAGCCCGCCGCAGTCCGGAAGGGTCAGCACACTACCTGCTACCAGCACGATTTGCTGGAACACCTTAACTGGGGATCCAAGCACAGCTCTCCACAGTCTCTCCCGCAATTCTTCGAACACCGATGAATTCTTTGGGCGGTTGCCCGCGGTCGACGCCCATTGTTCAGTCTATGACCTCCAAGAACCCTCCTCTCAGGGCGAGATCCCCGTGAGATGATGCCACACAGCAGGTGAGTTCGAAGTTACTCGTCGCCACTGTAGAGTCCGCGCCTCAATAATACACGGACTTCGGGAGAACAGTTTAACAGGTACTTTACTGAACAGGAGGGCCACGTCAGACTGAAATACAGAAGACTGCTAGGGCCTTTTATACAGGGGTGGTCACTGCCGGTACTGCAGTCTAAAACCAGTTCTTCCCTTAAAGGTACATACACAACAACCCCTACACACTCCGACCCGTACACACACCGATCCGTACGCACTCCGAGCCCAACACGCTCTGAAACAATACACTCACCGACCCCTACACAATCAGTCCCCTGCACACCCTGACCCCTACACACCAAGACACCTACACTCCCCAACCACAACACACCCCGACCGCAACCCCAACCCACACCGACCCTTAAACAGCCCGACCCATACACAGCCTGACCCCTACACACTCCAACACAACACACCGAAACATACACACTCCGTCCCCTACATACCCCGACCCCTACACACCGACCCCTACACTCCCCGACCCCTTTTCACCCCGACTCCTACACTCATCGACCCCAAAACACCCCGTCCCCTGCACACCCCGACCGCTACGCACCAGGACCCCTACACTCCCAGACCCCTAAACACCCCAACCCCTACATGTCCCGACCCCTTCAGACCCCGACCTTTCCACACCGACCCCTACACTTTCCGACCCCTACACACCCGACCACTACACAGCCCTACCCCTGCATACCCCAACCCCTACACACTCCCCGACCCCTAGACACCCCGACCCCTACACACCCCGACCTCTACAGAACCCATCCCCAACACACCCCGACCCCTACACACTCCGACCCCTAAAAAACCCAACCCCTACACACCCTGACCCCTACACACCCTGACCCCTACACACCCCGACCCCTACACACCCCGACCCCTACACACCTCAACCCCTACACACCATGACCTCTACACAGCCCGACCCCTACACTCCGACCTCTAAACACCCCGACCCTTACACTCCCCGACCCCTACACACTCCGACCCCTGCACACACCGACCCCAAAACACCGCGGCCCCTACACAACCCGACCCCTACCCACCCCGACCCCTACACACCCCGAACCCTACACGTCCCGACAACTACTCACCCCGACCACTCCACTCCGGTCCCTACACACTCCGACCCCAAACACCCCAACCTCTACACACCCCGACCCCTACCCACCCCGACACCTACACACCGACCCCTACACTCCCCGACCCCTATACACCCCGACTCCTAAACTCATCGAACCCAAAACACCCCGTCCCCTGCACACCCCGACCGCTACGCACCCGGACCCCTACACTCCCAGACCCCTAAACACTCCGACCCCTACATGTCTCGACCCCTTCAGACCCCGACCCCTCCACACCGACCCCTGCACATTCCAACCCCTACACACCCCGACCTCTACATACCCCGACCACTACACATCCCGGCGCCTACACTCACCGACACCTACACACAACGGCCCCTACACACGACGACCCTTACACACACTGACCCCTACACACCATGACCACTACACACCCTGACCCCTACACTCCGACCTCTACCCACACCGACCCTTACACACACCGACCCCTACACACCCCGAGCCCTACACACACTGACCCCTACACACTCTGAGCCCTACACACACCGACCCCTACACACACCGACCCCTACACACCCAGACCCCTACACACACCGACCCTTACACACCCCAACCCCTACACACCGAGACCCCTACACACTCCGACCTCTACACACACCGACCCCAAAACACCCCGACCCCTACACAACCCGACCCCTACCCACCCCGACCCCTACACACCCCGACCCCTACACGTCCCGACAACTACACACGCCGACCCCTCCACTCCAACCCCTACACACTCCGACCCCAAACACCCCAACCTCTACACACCCCGACCCCTACCCACCCCGACCCCTACACACCGACCCCTACACTCCCCGACCCCTATACACCCCGACTCCTACACTCCTCGACCCCAAAACATAGAAACATAGAAACATAGAAGTTAGGAGCAGGAGTAGGCCATTCGGCCCTTCGAGCCTGCTCCTCCATTCAACGAGATCATGGCTGATCATCCAAACCCTAGCACCCGGTCCCTACACCGACAGCCATCCCACCCAAGCCCTCTCCCCGTAACCCCGTAACCCCACGTATTTAATCCCCCCTAACACTAAGGGTCAAATTTTTATCATGGCCAATCAACCTAACCCACACATCTTTGGACTGTGGGAGGAAACCGGAGCACCCGGAGAAAACCCATGCAAACACGGGGAGAATGTGCAAACTCCACACAGACAGTCACCCGAGGCCAGATTTGAACCCGGGTCCCTGGCGCTGTGAGGCAACAGTGCTAACCACTATGCCACCATGTTGCCCCATCCCCTGTACACACCGACCACTACGCACCCGGACCCCTATGTATTGATTTCTATGTGGGTTCAATGATGACACATTCATGAAAGAGAATGTCTTTTAATCTAATGTTTGTTCATCTAAGTTAACAGCATTACAGGAGACACCATGTTGGCGATCCATCTAAAATGAAACTAAAACTAAACTCTGCCTCTCTCACATGCCCTCTGCTGGTAAGGCATAAATAATCAAACAGGCAAATATGCTGGTAAGGCATCATAATCAAACAGGCAAATACCATCACTATTTGCTGATATCATTACATCTCCCTTTCTTAAAACAAAAGTATTTTACTTTTATCTAACAACATGTTTTCTTTGAATTACTCTGCATTTTAACTGTAACACTTAATGAACTTACATTATCATTGTCATTATCAAAGTTAGTTAACCTTGTTTTGTGTGTTCACATGAAATATGAAAATACACTAGAACTTGAAGAGAGAATAAGATAACATTACTTCCTTCTATAACAAGAGTCCTTAAACTTGCTCAATGAGTCTCTCAGGAGGCTTTACACGTCTTGAGGATTTTCTGATTGATTGTCCTTGAATCTGAGTTGTTGCCTCAGATGATGAGTTCTCAGCTGTGTGATCAGGTTGTGCAACAGTATCAGTCTTTTGACCTGCTGTGGCTGGTCCCATGAGAAGATCCCATACGATTTCTTCGCAGAACAGCACCCTCATCTGCCTGAATGGTGTATGATCTTGGTTGGACTTCACTCAGGACAGTTCCCTTCTGAGTCCATATGTTTGTTTTGTCTTTGAACCTTACTTGGTCACCAGTGTGGAGTTCAGGTAGGTTTTGTGTTCCTCTGTCATAGTAGTACTTTTGCTTTTCTTTCTGTTGTTCTTTGAACTTCCTCACTTTCTCCCCCTCTTTTGTTTTCAGGAGGTTCGCCGGGATGGGTAGGTTTGACCTTAGCAGACATCCCATAAGGAGTTGGGCTGGTGACATACCACACTCGAGCGGCGTTGTGCGGTATACAAGCATGCTCTGGTAGAAGTCAGTTCCACTGTCTTTTGCCTTGTACATCAGTCTTTTCACTGTCTGGACTGATTTTTCCACTAGTCCATTGGACTGTGGAAAGTGAGGACTTGATGTTGTGTGGACAAAGTCCCACTCTTTGGCAAAGTGTCGGAAACTTGCATTGTAAAACTGGGGTCCGTTGTCTGTGAAGACCTCGCTTGCCATGCCATGTCTGGAGAATATGGCTTTCATACATGTTATCACAGCATCTGCAGTGGTGGTGTACAGTCTACAAACCTCTGGATGCAGGGAGTAATAGTCTGTGACTACAAGATAGTCCTTCCCTTGACATACGAATAGGTCAGCGCCTACCTTCTGGTAAGGTCTGTCTGGCGCTGGGTGTGGCTTTAGTGGTTCTCCCAGATTGTTTGCTCGATATTTCAGGCATATTGTGCAGTTTGACACCCCATTTGTCACATCTTGGTTGATTTGTGGCCAGTACATCACCTCTCGTGCTCTTTTCTTACACTTTTCGATTCCCAGATGTCCTCCATGGATCCTTTTTAGCATCTCTTTTCTCAGCCTCTTTGGGATAACTATTTTACTTCCTTTGTAGATGATGTCTTCGACCACTGATAGTTCCACCCTGCAGTTCCAGTACTCTGCCATGTCAGGTGAGCAGTCTTGCTTTTGTTGGGCCATCCATCCAAGATGCTTTTCCTCAGTTGTCTCATTGTTTCATCTTTGTTTGTCTCAGTCTTTATGAGCTCCATTATTGCATCTGCTATGGGCAGTGCACTTGTGATCATGTCCACGTAGGTGTTCACTTTTTCATCCATTTTGGTGTTTGTGGGCTCACTTGGGTCAACAGCTCTGGACAACGTGTCTGCTGTATACATCAGCTTACCTGGTGTGTACGCAACATTCAGTGTATAGCGTTGCAGCCTGATCATCATTCTTTGTATTCTAAGCGGACAACAATTTAGTCGCTTTTGGAACAATGCAATCAAGGGCTTATGGTCAGTCTCTACACTGATTGCTTGTCCTGACACAAACTGGTGAAATCTTTCACAGGCGTATGTGATGCTGAGCAGCTTCTTTTCTATTTGAGCATATCGCGTCTCCGCGTCTGTCATTGAGCGCGATGCATATGCAATAGGTTGCCAGTAGTCATATTTTTGCAGAAGAACGGCACCGAGCCCACTCTATGATGCATCTGATGCTACCTTGATGGGTCTTGCTGGGTCATAAAACCTCAGAACTGGTTCCTCTGTGAGCAGTTTCTTTAGATCGCTCCATGACTTCTCATGCTCATGATTCCATTCCCATTCTATGTTCTTTTCAGTTAGTCGTCTCAGTGGCGCCATCTTTGCTGAGAGGTTGGATATGAATTTACCCATGTAGTTGATCATTCCATTAAACCTCTGCACGTCCTTTTTGCATTGTGGCTTTGGCATATTCTCAATGGCGGGCACCTTTCTGGGATCTGGTCTGATGCCCTCACTGCTAAGGATATCTCCCACGAATGTCAGTTCTGTCACCCCGAGCTGGCATTTCTCTCTATTCAGCTTCAGGTTTGTTTTCCTTGTTGCTTCCAGCACTTTTTTCAGTCTCTCGTCATGCTCAGTTCTCGTGGTTCCCCATACTATGATGTCATCCATTGATGTATCAACTCCCTCCAGGTGCTCATAGATCATATGGATAGTTTTGTGATACACTTCAGGAGCTGAGGCAATGCCAAATGGTAACCTTAGGAATCTGTATCTGCCAAATGGACTGTTGAACGTGCACAGCCTTGAACTTGCCTCATCCAATTTCATCTGCCAAAATCCTGATGATGCATCTAACTTGCTGTAATACTTTGCATTTGCAAACTGTGACATGATTTCCTCACGTGTAGGAAGCTTGAAGTGCTCTCTCTTTATTGCCCTGTTTAGATCTCTTGGATCCAGCCAAATTCTGAGCTTTCCTTTCTTTTTGTCCACAACGATGAGGGAACTCACCCACTCAGTTGGCTCATCTATCTTCTGAATCACGTTCAGGCTTTCCATCCTGTCCAACTCTGCCTTCAGTTGCTTTTGAAGAGCAAAAAAACTTTTCTGCATGGATGTATGACCGTTGGCATACTTTTATCTACACTGATCGTGTGTTCTCCTGGAAGGCAGCCTAGACCCTGAAATGGGTCGTTGTACTCTTTCATGAGTTCATCATAGACTGTCTCTCCTTCGCTTTCCACAACGAGGACTCTCTTTACCAGGTTCAGTCTCTCACAGGCTTTTAAACCTAGTATGGCCTGCATATCCTTTGGCACCACGATTAATGCTAGTGTGTGCTCTCTGTCCTTGTATGTTACTTTGACAATGCATCTTCCTTTCACTGGTATATCAGTACCTGAGTATCCTGTCACTTTCACTTTTATTCCATGTATCTTTGGTCTGGGTCTAATTTTCTTAAAATCAGTCTCTGATATCACATTAACTTGTGCTCCAGTATCCAATTTAAATGGAATGTGTATGACATTCACTTTTAGTGTCAACATCCAGTCTCTTTTTTGTTTTTTGTTTTCAGACACAACATCCACATAGAACTCCTCTATCTCGCTTTCATCTACTGCATGGACCTTGCTTTGTTGCGCTTGGTTCTTACAGCAACGGGCATAATGGTTGTTTTTGTTGCAACTATTGCATGTTTTACCATATGCTGGACACTTTTTTGGTGGATGCTGTGTACCGCATCGACTACATGACTTTCGATTGCCCCTTTCATTTTTGTTAGCTGGCCATGCCTCTTTTTTCACATTGGCGCTCTTTTTGTTAAACGGTTTGTATCCGTTCTTTCTCACTGCATCCATGTTGCAGCTACTGTCACTGAACAGCTCCTTTGCCTGCGACTTCACAGTCTCTGTAGCCCTACACAGTGCTATGGCTTTTCCCAGGTCGAGATTTTGCTCTCTTAGCAGTCTTTCCCTCAGACCATTATCTGGAATACCACACACCAGTCTGTCTTTTATCAGCGAGTCTGTCAGTCCCCCAAATTCACATGTTTTGCTTCGGTTTCTCAGTTCAGTCACATACTGATCAATAGTCTCTCCTGTTTTCTGTACACATGTGAAAAATCTGTGCTTCTGAAATGTCACGTTATGTTTAGGTATGCAGTAGGCCTCAAGCTGTTCCATTATTTTATCCAGCTTCATTTTGTCTCCATCAGCAGCGAATGTGAAATTATTATACACCTCCAGCGCTTCATCACCCACGACATGTAAGAACACTGACGCTTTCATTTTATCACTTTTCTCGTCAGCTCCGATTGCCGCTAAATACAACTCCAAACGTTGTTTGAATCTCCTCCAATTTTCAGCCACATTACCTGTCAACTGAATCTTCGCCGGTGGGAGTAAACCTTCCATTTTTTCACTTCGTTAGCTATTCTCCAATGGTAAGTAACGATGTTCTCTTTTGGCTTGCTAATATGTGGAGAGCTGATTTCACTGGGTAGCTTACTTGCCACTATCTCGTCAAGTTGCTAACTTCAGATTTTTCCTCTTCATCTCTTTCAGTCACTTCTGACACCATGTATTGATTTCTATGTGGGTTCAATGACGACACATTCATGAAAGAGAATGTCTTTTAATCTAATGTTTGTTCATCTAAGTTAACAGCATTACAGGAGACACCATGTTAGAGATCCATCTAAAACGAAACTAAAACTAAACTCTGCCTCTCTCACATGCCCTCTGCTGGTAAGGCATAAATAATCAAACAGGCAAATATGCTGGTAAGGCATCATAATCAAACAGGCAAATACCATCACTATTTGCTGATATCATTACACCCTACACTCACAGGCCCCTAAACACCCCAACCCCTACATGTCCCGACCCCTTCAGACCCCGACTCCTCCACACCGACCCCTACACATTCCGACCCCTACACACCCTGACCCCTACACTCCGACCTCTACCCACACCGACCCTTACACACACCGACCCCTACTCACCCTGACCCCTGCACACACCGACCACTACACACCCCAACCACACACACCCCGACCCCTACACACACCGACCCCTACACACCCCGAGCCGTACACACACCGACCCCTACACACCCCGAACTCTACACACCCAGACCCCTACACACACCGACCCTTACACACCCTAAACCCTGCACACCCCGACCCCTACACACCCCGAAACCTACGCTCCCTGACCCTACACACAACGACCCCTGCACAGGCCGATCCCTACGCACCCTGACCCCTACACACCCCGACCCCTTCATACCCCGATCCCAACACGCCCCAACAACTACACACTCCTCGACCCCAAAACACCCCGTCCCCTGTACACCCCGACCCCTACACACTCCCCGACCTCTAGACACCCCGACCCCTACACACCCGACCTCTACAGAATCCATCCCCAACACAACCCGACCCCTACACACACCGACCCCTACACAACCCAACCCCTACACACACTGACCCCGACACACACCGACCCCTACACACCCCGACCCCTACACACCCTGACCCCTACACACCTCGACCCCTACACACCATGACCCCGACACAGCCCGACCACAAAACACCCCGAACCCTACACACCGCGACCCTTACACGCCCCGACAACTACACAACCCGACCCCTCCACTCAGACCCTACACACTTCGACACCAAACACCCCAACCTATACACACCCCGACCCCTACCCACCCCGACCCCTACACACCGACCCCTACACTCCCCGAACCCTATACACACCGACTCCTACACTCCTCGACCCGAAAACACCCCGTCCCCTGCACACCCAACCGCTACACACCCGGACCCCTACACTCCCAGACCCCTAAACACCCCGACCCCTACATGTCCTGACCCCTTCAGACACCGACCCCTCCACACCAACCCCTACACAACCCGACCCCTACCCACCCCGACCCCTACACAGCCCGACCCCTACACGTCCAAACAACTACACACCCCGACCCCTCCACTCCGACCCCTAGACACTCCGACCCCAAACACCCCAACCTCTACACACCCCGACCACTACACACCCCAACCCCTACACACCAACCCCTACACTCCCCGACCCCTATACACCCTGACTCCTACACTCATCAACCACAAAACACCCCGTCCCCTGCACACCCCAACCGCTACGCACCCAGACCCCTACACTCTCAGACCCCTAAACACCCCGACTCCTACATGTCCTGACCCCTTCAGACCCCGACCGCTCCACACCGACCCCTACACATTCCGACCCATACACACCCCGACCTCTACATACCCCGACCACTACACATCCCGGCCCCTACACACACCGACCCCTACACACAACGACCCCTACACACGTCGACCCCTAAACACACCGACCCCTACACACCATGACCACTACACACACTGACCCCTACACTCCGACCGCTACCCACACCGACCCTTATACACACCGACCCCTACTCGCCCTGAGCCCTGCACACACCGACCACTACACACCCCGACCCCTACACATTCCGACCCCTACACACCCCGACCTCTACATACCCCGACCACTACACATCCCGGCGCCTACACTCACCGACACCTACACACACCGACCCCTACACACCACGACCACTACACACCCTGACCCCTACACTCCGACCTCTACCCACACCGACCCTTACACACACCGACCCCTACTCACCCTGACCCCTGCACACACCGACCACTACACACCCCAACCACACACACCCCGACCCCTACACACACCGACCCCTACACACCCCGAGCCGTACACACACCGACCCCTACACACCCCGAACTCTACACACCCAGACCCCTACACACACCGACCCTTACACACCCTAAACCCTGCACACCCCGACCCCTACACACCCCGAAACCTACGCTCCCTGACCCTACACACAACGACCCCTGCACAGGCCGATCCCTACGCACCCTGACCCCTACACACCCCGACCCCTTCATACCCCGATCCCAACACGCCCCAACAACTACACACTCCTCGACCCCAAAACACCCCGTCCCCTGTACACCCCGACCCCTACACACTCTCCGACCTCTAGACACCCCGACCCCTACACACCCGACCTCTACAGAATCCATCCCCAACACAATCCGACCCCTACACACACCGACCCCTACACAACCCAACCCCTACACACACTGACCCCGACACACACCGACCCCTACACACCCCGACCCCTACACACCCTGACCCCTACACACCTCGACCCATACACACCATGACCCCGACACAGCCCGACCACAAAACACCCCGAACCCTACACACCGCGACCCTTACACGCCCCGACAACTACACAACCCGACCCCTCCACTCCGACCCTACACACTTCGACACCAAACACCCCAACCTATACACACCCCGACCCCTACCCACCTCGACCCCTACACACCGACCCCTACACTCCCCGAACCCTATACACACCGACTCCTACACTCCTCGACCCGAAAACACCCCGTCCCCTGCACACCCAACCGCTACGCACCCGGACCCCTACACTCCCAGACCCCTAAACACCCCGACCCCTACATGTCCTGACCCCTTCAGACACCGACCCCTCCACACCAACCCCTACACAACCCGACCCCTACCCACCCCGACCCCTACACAGCCCGACCCCTACACGTCCAAACAACTACACACCCCGACCCCTCCACTCCGACCCCTACACACAACGACCCCTACACACGTCGACCCCTAAACACACCGACCCCTACACACCATGACCACTACACACACTGACCCCTACACTCTGACCGCTACCCACACCGACCCTTATACACACCGACCCCTACTCGCCCTGAGCCCTGCACACACCGACCACCACACACCCCGACACCTACACACCCCGACCCCTACACACACTGACCCCTACACACCCCGAGCCCTACAAACACCGACCCCTACACACACCGACCCCTAGACACACCGACCCCTACACACCCCGACCTCTACAGAACCCATCCCCAACACACTCCAACCCCTACACACTCCGACCCCGACACAACCCAACCCCTACACACCCTGACCCCTACACACCCCGACCCCTACACACACCGACCCCTACACACCCCTACCCCTACACACCTCGACTCCTACACACCATGACCCCTACACAGCCCGACCCCTGCACTCCGACCTCTACACACCCCGACCTTTACACTCCCCGACCCCTACACACTCCGACCCCTACACACACCGACCCCAAACCACCCCGACCCCTACACAACCCGACCACTACCCACCCCGACCCCTACGCACCCCGACCCCTACATGTCCCGACAACTACACACCCCGACCCCTACACTCCCAGACCCCTAAACACCCCGACCCCTACATGTCCCGAGCCCTTCAGACACCGACCCCTACACACTCCGACCCCAAACACCCCAACCTCTACAAAACCCGACCCCTACGCACCCCAACCCCTACACACCAACCACTACACTTCCCGACCCCTACACACCCCGACTCCTACACTCCTCGACCCCAAAACACCCCGTCCCCTGCACACCCCGACCGCTACGCACCCGGACCACCACACTCCCAGACCCATAAACACCCCGACCACTACACACCCCGACCCCTATGCACCCCAACCTCTACACACACCGACCCCTCCACACCCCGACCCCTACAGACCCCGACCCCAACACACCCCGACCCCTCCACACCCCGACCCCTACACACTCCCTGACCCCTAGACACCCCAACCCCTACACACCCTGACCTCTACAAATCCCATCCCCAACACACGCCGACCCCTACACACCCCAACCCCTACACAACCCAACCCCTACACACCCTGACCACTACACACCCCTACCCCAGCACACCCTGACCCCATAACAGCCCAACCCCTACACAGCCCGACCCCTACACACCCCGACCCCTACACACTCCCCAACCACTAGACACCCTGACCCCTACACACCCCGACCTCTACAGAACCCATCCCCAACACATACTGACCCCTACACACTCCGACCCCTACACAATCCAACCCCTACACACCCTCACCCCTACACATCCCGACCCCTACACACCCCGAACCCTACACACCCTGACCCCTACACACCTCGACCCCTACACACCAGGACCCCTACACAGCCCGACCCCTACACTCCGACCTCTACACACAACGGCCTTTACACTCCCCGACCCCTACACACTCCGACCCCTACACACACCGACCCCAAACCACCCCGACCCCTACACAACCCGACCACTACCCACCCCGACCCCTACGCACCCCGACCCCTACATGTCCCGACAACTACACACCCCGACCCCTACACTCCCAGACCCCTAAACACCCCGAACCCTACATGTCCCGAGCCCTTCAGACACCGACCCCTACACACTCCGACCCCAAACACCCCAACCTCTACAAAACCCGACCCCTACGCACCCCAACCCCTACACACCAACCACTACACTTCCCGACCCCTACACACCACGACTCCTACACTCCTCGACCCCAAAACACCCCGTCCCCTGCACTCCCCAACCGCTACGCACCCGGACCACCACACTCCCAGACCCCTAAACATCCCGACCACTACACACCCCGACCCCTATGCACCCCAACCTCTACACACACCGACCCCTCCACACCCCGACCCCTACAGACCCCGACCACAACACACCCCGACCCCTACACACCCCGACCCCTACACACTCCCTGACCCCTAGACACCCCAACCCCTACAAACCCTGACCTCTACAAAACCCATCCCCAACACACGCCGACCCCTACACACCCCAACCCCTACACAGCCCAACCCCTACACACCCTGACCACTACACACCCCTACCCCAGCACACCCTGACTCCTACACACCCCGACCTCTACAGAACCCATCCCCAACACATACTGACCCCTACACACTCCGACCCCTACACAACCCAACCCCTACACACCCTCACCCCTACACACCCCGACCCCTACACACCCCAAACCCTACACACCCTGACCCCTACACACCTCGACCCCTACACACCATGACCCCTACACAGCCCGACCCCTACACTCCGACCTCTACACACACTGACATTTCACTCCCCGACCCCTACACACCCCGACCCCTACACAAACCGACCCCAAAACACCCCGAACCCTACACAACCCGACCCCTACCCACCCCGACCCCTACACACCCCGACCCCTACACGATCCGACAACTACACACCCTGACCCCTACACTCCCAGACCCTTAAACACCCCGACCCCTACATGTCCCGACCCCTTCAGACCCCAACCCCTACACACTCCGACCCCAAACACCCCAACCTCTACAAAACCCGACCCCTACCCACCCCGACCCCTACACACCGACCCCTACACTCCCCAACCCCTATACACACCTACTCCTACACTCCTCCACCCCAAAACACCCCGTCCCCTGCACACCCCGACCGCTACGCACCCGGACCCCTACACTCCCAGACCCCTAAACACCCCGACCCCTACATGTCCCGACCCCTTCAGACCCCGACCCCTCCACACCGACCCCTACACATTCCGACCCCTACACACCCCGACCTCTACATACCCCGACTACTACACATCCAGGCACCTACACTCACCGACCCCTACACACGACAACCCCTACACACACCGGTCCCGACAGACCATGACCACTACACACCCTGACACCTACACTCTGACCTCTACCCACACCGACCCTTACACACACCGACCCCTACTCACCCTGACCCCTGCACACCCCGACCCCTACACACACCGACCCTAACACACCCCAACCCCTGCACAACCCGACCCCTACACACACCGACCCCTACACACCCTGACCCCTACACACACCGACCCCTACACACCCCGAGCCGTACACACACCGACCCCTACACACCCCGAACTCTACACACCCAGACCCCTACACACACCGACCCTTACACACCCTAAACCCTGCACACCCCGACCCCTACACACCCCGAAACCTACGCTCCCTGACCCTACACACAACGACCCCTGCACAGGCCGATCCCTACGCACCCTGACCCCTACACACCCCGACCCCTTCATACCCCGATCCCAACACGCCCCAACAACTACACACTCCTCGACCCCAAAACACCCCGTCCCCTGTACACCCCGACCCCTACACACTCCCCGACCTCTAGACACCCCGACCCCTACACACCCGACCTCTACAGAATCCATCCCCAACACAACCCGACCCCTACACACACCGACCCCTACACAACCCAACCCCTGCACACACTGACCCCGACACACACCGACCCATACACACCCCGACCCCTACACACCCTGACCCCTACACACCTCGACCCCTACACACCATGACCCCGACACAGCCCGACCACAAAACACCCCGAACCCTACACACCGCGACCCTTACACGCCCCGACAACTACACAACCCGACCCCTCCACTCCGACCCTACACACTTCGACACCAAACACCCCAACCTATACACACCCCGACCCCTACCCACCCCGACCCCTACACACCGACCCCTACACTCCCCGAACCCTATACACACCGACTCCTACACTCCTCGACCCGAAAACACCCCGTCCCCTGCACACCCAACCGCTACGCACCCGGACCCCTACACTCCCAGACCCCTAAACACCCCGACCCCTACATGTCCTGACCCCTTCAGACACCGACCCCTCCACACCAACCCCTACACAACCCGACCCCTACCCACCCCGACCCCTACACAGCCCGACCCCTACACGTCCTAACAACTACACACCACGACCCCTCCACTCCGACCCCTAGACACTCCGACCCCAAACACCCCAACATCTACACACCCCGACCACTACACACCCCAACCCCTACACAGCAACCCCTACACTCCCCGACCCCTATACACCCTGATTCCTACACTCATCAACCACAAAACACCCCGTCCCCTGCACACCCCAACCGCTACGCACCCAGACCCCGACACTCTCAGACCCCTAAACACCCCGACTCCTACATGTCCTGACCCCTTCAGACCCCGACCGCTCCACACCGACCCCTACACATTCCAACCCATACACACCCCGACCTCTACATACCCCGACCACTACACATCCCGGCCCCTACACACACCGACCCCTACACACAACGACCCCTACACACGTCGACCCCTAAACACACCGACCCCTACACACCATGACCACTACACACACTGACCCCTACACTCCGACCGCTACCCACACCGACCCTTATACACACCGACCCCTACTCGCCCTGAGCCCTGCACACACCGACCACTACACACCCCGACACCTACACACCCCGACCCCTACACACACTGACCCCTACACACCCCGAGCCCTACACACACCGACCCCTACACACACCGACCCCTAGACACACCGACCCCTACACACCCCGACCTCTACAGAACCCATCCGCAACACACACCAACCCCTACACACTCCGACCCCTACACAACCCAACCCCTACACACCCTGACCCCTACACACCCCGACCCCTACACACACCGACCCCTACACACCCCTACCCCTACACACCTCGACTCCTACACACCATGACCCCTACACAGCCCGACCCCTGCACTCCGACCTCTACACACCCCGACCTTTACACTCCCCGACCCCTACACACTCCGACCCCTACACACACCGACCCCAAACCACCCCGACCCCTACACAACCCGACCACTACCCACCCCGACCCCTACGCACCCCGACCCCTACATGTCCCGACAACTACACACCCCGACCCCTACACTCCCAGATCCCTAAACACCCCGACCCCTACATGTCCCGAGCCCTTCAGACACCGACCCCTACACACTCCGACCCCAAACACCCCAACCTCTACAAAACCCGACCCCTACGCACCCCAACCCCTACACACCAACCACTACACTTCCCGACCCCTACACACCCCGACTCCTACACTCCTCGACCCCAAAACACCCCGTCCCCTGCACACCCCGACCGCTACGCACCCGGACCACCACACTCCCAGACCCATAAACACCCCGATCACTACACACCCCGACCCCTATGCACCCCAACCTCTACACACACCGACCCCTCCACACCCCGACCCCTACAGACCCCGACCCCAACACACCCCGACCCCTACACACCCCGACCCCTACACACTCCCTGACCCCTAGACACCCCAACCCCTACACACCCTGACCTCTACAAAACCCATCCCCAACACACGCCGACCCCTACACACCCCAACCCCTACACAACCCAACCCCTACACACCCTGACCACTACACACCCCTACCCCAGCACACCCTGACCCCATAACAGCCCAACCCCTACACAGCCCGACCCCTACACACCCCGACCCCTACACACTCCCCGACCACTAGACACCCTGACCCCTACACACCCCGACCTCTACAGAACCCATCCCCAACACATACTGACCCCTACACACTCCGACCCCTACACAACCCAACCCCTGCACACCCTCACCCCTACACACCCCGACCCCTACACACCCCGAACCCTACACACCCTGACCCCTACACACCTCGACCCCTACACACCATGACCCCTACACAGCCCGACCCCTACACTCCGACCTCTACACACAACGGCCTTTACACTCCCCGACCCCTACACACTCCGACCCCTACACACACCGACCCCAAACCACCCCGACCCCTACACAACCCGACCACTACCCACCCCGACCCCTACGCACCCCGACCCCTACATGTCCCGACAACTACACACCCCGACCCCTACACTCCCAGACCCCTAAACACCCTGACCCCTACACACTCCCTGACCCCTAGACACCCCAACCCCTACAAACCCTTACCTCTACAAAACCCATCCCCAACACACGCCGACCCCTATACACCCCAACCCCTACACAACCCAACCCCTACACACCCTGACCACTACACACCCCTACCCCAGCACACCCTGACCCCATAACAGCCCAACCCCTACACAGCCCGACCCCTACACACCCCGACCCCTACACACATCCCGACCACTAGACACCCTGACCCCTACACACCCCGACCTCTACAGAACCCATCCCCAACACATACTGACCCCTACACACTCCGACCCCGACACAACCCAACCCCTACACACCCTCACCCCTACACACCCCGACCCCTACACACCCCAAACCCTACACACCCTGACCCCTACACACCTCGACCCCTACACACCATGACCCCTACACAGCCCGACCCCTACACTCCGACCTCTACACACACTGACATTTCACTCCCCGACCCCTACACACCCCGACCCCTACACAAACCGACCCCAAAACACCCCGACCCCTACCCACACCGACCCCTACACACCCCGACCCCTACACGATCCGACAACTACACACCCTGACCCCTACACTCCCAGACCCTTAAACACCCCGACCCCTACATGTCCCGACCCCTTCAGACCCCAACCCCTACACACTCCGACCCCAAACACCCCAACCTCTACAAAACCCGACCCCTACCCACCCCGACCCCTACACACCGACCCCTACACTCCCCAACCCCTATACACACCTACTCCTACACTCCTCCACCCCAAAACACCCCGTCCCCTGCACACCCCGACCGCTACGCACCCGGACCCCTACACTCCCAGACCCCTAAACACCCCGACCCCTACATGTCCCGACCCCTTCAGACCCCGACCCCTCCACACCGACCCCTACACATTCCGACCCCTACACACCCCGACCTCTACATACCCCGACCACTACACATCCAGGCACCTACACTCACCGACCCCTACACACGACAACCCCAACACACACCGGCCCCTACAGACCATGACCACTACACACCCTGACACCTACACTCTGACCTCTACCCACACCGACCCTTACACACACCGACCCCTACTCACCCTGACCCCTGCACACCCCGACCCCTACACACACCGACCCTAACACACCCCAACCCCTGCACAACCCGACCCCTACACACACCGACCCCTACACACCCCGACCCCTACTCACCCTGACCCCTACACACAACGACCCCTACACACGCCGACCCCTACACACCCCGACCCCTACACACCCCGACCCCTACACTCACTGATCCCTACACTCCCCGGCCCCTACACACACCAACCCACATATTAACTGACCCCTACAAACCCCGACCACTGCACACCCCGACACCTACACTCCCCGACCCCTTCACACCCCGATCCCTACACACCCAAACCCCTCACCCCAACCCCTACACATCCCAACCCCTACGCTCCCCGATCCCTAAACTCCCCGGCCCCTACACACACCGACCCACATATTAACCGACCCCTACAAACCCCAACCATGGCACACCCCGACACCTACACTCCCTGACCCCTTCACACCCCGATCCCTACACACCCTGACCTCTACAAAACCAATCCCCAACACACCCCGACCCCTACACACACCGACCCCTACACACTCCCTGACCCCTAGACACCCCAACCCCTACACACCCTGACCTCTACAAAACCAATCCCCAACACACCCCGACCCCTACACACCCCGACCCCTACACAACCCAACCCCTACACACCCCGAACCCTATACACCCCTACCCCAACACACCCCGACCCCTACACACTCCCCGACCCCTAGACACTCCGACCGCTAAACACCCCGACCTCTACAGAACCCATCCTCAACACACCCCGACCCCTACACACTCCGACCCCTACACAACCCAACCCCTACACGCCCCGACCCCTACACACCTCGACCTCTACAGAACCCATCCCCAACACACCCCGACCCCTACACACTCCGACCCCTACACAACCCAACCCCTACACACCCTGACCCCTACACACCCCGACCCCTACACACCTCGACCCCTACACACCATGACCCCTACACAGCCCGACCCCTATACCCCGACCTCTACACACCCCGACCTTTACACTCCCTGACCCCTACACACTCCGACCCCTACACACACCGACCCCAAAACACCCCGACAACTACACACCCCGACCCCTACACTCCCAGACCCCTAAACACCCCGACCCCTACATGTCCCGGCCCCTTCAGACCCCGACCCCTACACACTCCGACCCCAAACACCCCAACCTCTACAAAACCCGACACCTACCCACCCCGACCCCTACACACTGAGCCCTACACTCCCCGACACCTATACACCCCGACTCCTACACTGCTCGACCCCAAAACATCCCGTCCCCTGCACACCCCGACCGCTACGCACCCAGACCCCTACACTCCGAGACCCATAAACACCCCGACCACTACACACCCCGACCCCTACGCACCCCAACCCCTACACACACCGACCCCTCCACACCACGACCCTACAGACCCCGACCCCAACACACCCCGACCCCTACACACCCCGAACCCTAAACACCCCGACCCCTACACACCCTGACCCCTACACACCCCGACCCCTACACACACACTGACCGCTCGACACCCCAACCCCTACACGCCCTGACCTCTACAAAACCCATCCCCAACATACCCCGACCCCTACACACCCCGACCCCTACACAACCCAACCCCTACACACCCCGACCCCTACACACCCCGACCCCTACACACACCGACCCCTACACACCCTGACCCCTACACACCTTGACCCCTACACACCATGACCCCTACACAGCTCGACCCCTACACTCCGACCTCTACACACCCCGACCTTTACACTCCCCGACCCCTACACACTCCGACCCCTACACACACTGACCCCAAAACACACCGACCCCTACACAACCCGACCCCTACCCACCCCGACCCCTACACACCCCGACCCCTACACGTCCCGACAACTACACAACCCGACCCCTACACTCCCAGACCACTAAACACCCCGACCCCTACATGTCCCGACCCTTTCAGACCCCGACCCCTACACACTCCTACCCCAAACACCCCAACCGCTACAAAACCCGACCCCTACCCACCCCGACCCCTACACACCGACCCCTACACTCCCCGACCCATATACACCCCGACTCCTACACTCGTCGACCCCAAAACACCCCGTCCCCTGCGCACCCGGACCCCTACACTCCCAGACCACTACACACCCCGACCCCTACACACCCCGACCCCTACACACACTGACCCCTACACACCCCAAGCCCTACACACACCGACCCCTACAGACGCCGACCCCTACACACCCTGACCCCTACACTCCGACCTCTACCCACACCGACCCTTACACACACCGGCCCCTACTCACCCTGACCCCTGCACACACCGACCACTACACACACCGACCCCTACACACCCCGACCACTACACACCCCAAGCCCTACACACACCGACCCCTACACACGCCGACCCCTACACACCCAGACCCCTACACACACCGACCCTTACACACCCCAACCCCTGCACACCCCGACCCCTACACACACCAACCCCAAAACACCCCGACCCCTACACAACCCGACCCCTACCCACCCCGATCCCTACACACCCCGACCCCTACACGTCCCGGCAACTACACACCCCGACCACTCCACTCCGACCCCTACACACTCCGACCCCAAGCACCCCAACCTCTACACACCCCAACCCCTACCTACCCCGACCACTACACACCGAACCCTACACTCCCCGACATACACTCCGACTCCTACACTCCTCGACCCCAAAATACCCCGTCCCCTGCACACCCCGACCGCTACACACCGGGACCCCTACACTCCCAGACCCCTAAACACCCCGACCCCTACATGTCCCGACCCCATCAGATCCCGACCCCTCCACACCGACCCCTTAACATACCGACCCCTACACATCCCGACCCCTACAGACCACGACCACTACATACCCTGAGCCCTACACTCCGACCTCTACCCACACCGACCCTTACACACACCGACCCCTACTCACCCTGAGCCCTGCACACACCGACCACTACACACCCCGATCCCAACACACACCGACCCTTACACACCCCAACCCCTGCACAACCCGACCCCTACACACACCGACCCCTACACACCCCGACCCCTACTCACCATGACCCCTACACACAACGACCCCTACACACGCCGACCCCTACACACCCCGACCCCTACACACCCCGACCCCTACACTCACTGATCCCTACACTCCCCGGCCCCTACACACACCAACCCACATATTAACCGACCCCTACAAACCCCGACCACTGCACACCCCGACACCTACACTCCCCGACCCCTTCACACCCCGATCCCTACACACCCAATCCCCTCACCCCAACCCCTACACACCCCAACCCCTACGCTCCCCGATCCCTACACTCCCCGGCCCCTACACGCACCGACCCACATATTAACCGACCCCTACAAACCCCAACCATGGCACACCCCGACACCTACACTCCCTGACCCCTTCACACCCCGATCCCTACACACCCCGACCCCTACACACCACAACCCCTACACACCCCGACCCCTACACACTCCCTGACCCCTAGACACCCCAACCCCTACACACCCTGACCTCTACAAAACCAATCCCCAACACACCCCGACCCCTACACACCCCGACCCCTACACAACCCAACCCCTACACACCCCGAACCCTACACACCCCGACATCTACACACCCCGACCCCTACACACTCCCCGACCCCTAGACACTCCGACCGCTAAACACCCCGACCTCTACAGAACCCATCCCCAACACACCCCGACCCCTACACACAATACAATACAATACAATACAAATCGCTTTATTGGCATGATAAGGTACATCTTATGTTGCCAAAGCATCAAAATACATTTATGGTTGAACACATAAACGCGATTCCATTCATACAGTGTATAAACAGGTATATCCCTGAGTTTATAAATATACATTCGCCTTGTTTATATATACTCTTGTCTTAGTTTACTGGTTGTCCCTCTGTTCATGGCAAGCTGTAACATAGTGTGCCGCCAGTGTTGCACAGCTTCTCTCCTCCCCCAGTAGGAATGGGAGTTTTTGGTTGTCAGTCAGATTTCTGAATTCAGGGCACATTTGTGAGAATTTTTGGTAGAAATTCTCTCTGATGCCCTGATATTTTCCACAGGCTGTGAGGAAGTGCATCTCTGTCTCAACTACTCCCTGACTGCAGTGAGAGCATATCCTGTCTTCTCTTGGCAGCCTGGTCTGCCTGTGTCTGCCTTTTTCGATCGCTAGGCTATGTTCGCTAAGTCTGTACCTTGTCAAGGTTCTTCTCAGTTTGTTATCCTTTACCATGGTCAGGTAATCAGCTATGTTGTATTGTGTGTTTAGGGCCAAGTAGCAATTGAGTTTGCTTTGGGTTTTTGTTGTTTCTGCCCAATATGACAGATATTTTTCCTTTTGCTTAGCGACGATTGTGTTGGGTCGAATTCTTTGTGTTACCCTGTCACTGTCCTGGGACTGGTTATTGTTAGTATTGTTATTAGTTACTTTATTGAGTCCCAGGACTAGTTGACTGAGGGTATTCTTCTTTATGGTCAGCTCTTGGCATTTCAGGGCGTCGTAGTGATAGCATTGGGGGTTGCTCATTTGTAGGTGATTCCAAAATTTGGTGGCTCTTTTTTGGATAGTGATTATTAATGGGTATTGGCCTAGTTCCGCCCTGCATGCGTTGTTTACTGTTTTCCTTTGAGTCCGGAGGATACTTTTACAGAATTCCGCATGTAGGATCTCAATTGGGTGTTTGTCCCATTTTGCAAAATCTTGTTGTGTTAGTGGTCCCCAGACCTCACTGCCATAGAGTGCAATTGGTTCAATTACTGATTTGAAAATTTTGAGCCAAATGCTAATTGGGATTTCTATTTGGATTGATTTTTTGATGGCATAGAAAGCCCTTCTTGCTTTCTCTTTCAGTTCATTCACAGCCAGTTTGAAGTTTCCCGTAGAACTGATTTTTAAGCCCAAGTATGTGTAGTGAGTGGTTTGTTCAATTTTGGTTGTTCCTACTGTGAAATTTATTGTGGGTCCATGTTGTTTGGATCTTTGCTGGAACACAAGGACTTTGGTTTTTTGGGGATTTATTGTCAGGGCCCAAGTCTGGCAGTACGACTCCAGCAGGTCCAGGTTCTGCTGTAGACCCTCCTTAGTTGGTGACAGCAGAACCAGGTCGTCGGCATAGAGGAGGAATTTAACCTTGGATTCATATAGGGTGAGGCCGGGTGCTGTAGATTGTTCAAGTAGTTTTGCCAATCCATTAATGTAAATATTAAAGAGTGTCGGTGAGATTGGCGAGCCCTGCGTCACCCCCCCGCTCCTGTGGGAAGTATTTTGTTTGCTGGTCTCCAATTTTAACTGCACATTTATTGTTTGTATACATTGAATGTATACACTCCGACCCCTACACAACCCAACCCCTACACACCTCGACCTCTACAGAACCGATCCCCAACACACCCCGACCCCTACACACTCCGGCCCCTACACAACCCAACCCCTACACACCCTGACCCCAACACACCCCGACCCCTACACACCCCAACCCCTACACACCCCGACCCCTACACACCTCGATCCCTACACACCATGACCCCTACACAGCCCGACCCCTATACCCCGACCTCTACACACCCCGACCTTTACACTCCCTGACCCCTACACACTCCGACCCCTACACACACCGACCCCAAAACACCCCGACAACTACACACCCCGACCCCTACACTCCCAGACCCCTAAACACCCCGACCCCTACATGTCCCGACCCCTTCAGACCCCGACCCCTACACACTCCGACCCCAAACACCCCAACCTCATCAAAATCCGACACCTACCCACCCCGACCCCTACACACTGACCCCTACACTCCCCGACACCTATACACCCCGACTCCTACACTGCTCGACCCCAAAACACCCCGTCCCCTGCACACCCCGACCGCTACGCACCCAGACCCCTACACTCCGAGACCCCTAAACACCCCGACCACTACACACCCCGACCCCTACGCACCCCAAACCCTACACACACTGACCCCTCCACACCCCGACCCTACAGACCCCGACCCCAACACACCCCGACCCCTACACACCCCGAACCCTAAACACCCCGACCCCTACACACCCCGACCCCTACACACCCCGACCCCTACACACTCCCTGACCGCTCGACACCCCAACCCTGACACGCCCTGACCTCTACAAAACCCATCCCCAACATACCCCGACCCCTACACACCCCAAACCCTACACAACCCAACCCCTACACACCCCGACCCCTACACACCCCGACCCCTACACACACCGACCCCTACACACCCTGACCCCTACACACCTTGACCCCTACACACCATGACCCCTACACAGCTCGACCCCTACACTCCGACCTCTACACACCCCGACCTTTACACTCCCCGACCCCTACACACTCCGACCCCTACACACACTGACCCCAAAACACACCGACCCCTACACAACCCGACCCCTACCCACCCCGACCCCTACACACCCCGACCCCTACACGTCCCGACAACTACACAACCCGACCCCTGCACTCCCAGACCACTAAACAACCCGACCCCTACATGTCCCGACCCTTTCAGACCCCGACCCCTACACACTCCTACCCCAAACACCCCAACCGCTACAAAACCCGACCCCTACCCACCCCGACCCCTACACACCGACCCCTACACTCCCCGACCCATATACACACCGACTCCTACACTCGTCGACCCCAAAACACCCCGTCCCCTGCGCACCCGGACCCCTACACTCCCAGACCCCTAAACACCCCGACCCCTACATGTCCCGACCCCTTCAGACCCTGACCCCTCCACACCGACCCCTACAAATTCCGACCCCTAAACACCCCGACGTCTACATACCCCGACCACTACACATCCCGGCGCCTGCACTCACCGACCCCCTACACACGACGACCCCTACACACCCTGACCCCTACACTCCGACCTCTACCCACACCGACCCTTACACACACCGACCCCTACTCACCCTGACCCCTGCACACACCGACCACTACACACCCCGACCCCTACACACCCCGACCCCTACACACACTGACCCCTACACACCCCAAGCCCTACACACACCGACCCCTACACACGCCGACCCCTACACACCCAGACCCCTACACAACCCGACCCCTACCCACCCCGATCCCTACACACCCCGACCCCTACACGTCCCGGCAACTACACACCCCGACCACTCCACTCCGACCCCTACACACTCCGACCCCAAGCACCCCAACCTCTACACACCCCAACCCCTACCTACCCCGACCCCTACACACCCCGACCCCTACACGTCCCGGCAACTACACATCCCGACCACTCCACTCCGACCCCTACACACTCCGACCCCAAACACCCCAACCTCTACACACCCCAACCCCTACCTACCCCGACCCCTACACACCGAACCCTACACTCCCCGACATACACCTCGACTCCTACACTCCTCGACCCCAAAATACCCCGTCCCCTGCACACCCCGACCGCTACACACCGGGACACCTACACTCCCAGACCCCTAAAAACCCCGACCCCTACATGTCCCGACCCCATCAGATCCCGACCCCTCCACACCGACCCCTTAACATTCCGACCCCTACACACCTCGACCCCTACAGACCACGACCACTACATACCCTGATTCCTACACTCCGACCTCTACCCACACCGACACTTACACACACCGACCCCTACTCACCCTGACCCCTGCACACACCGACCACTACACACCCCGACCCCTACACACCCCAAGCCCTACACACACCGACCCTTACACATCCCAACCCCTGCACACCCCGACCCCTACACACACCGACCCCAAAACACCCCGACCCCTACACAACCCGACCCCTACCCACCCCGATCCCTACACACCCCGACCCCTACACGTCCCGGCAACTACACACCCCGACCACTCCACTCCGACCCCTACACACTCCGACCCCAAACACCCCAACCTCTACACACCCCAACCCCTACCTACCCCGACCCCTACACACCGACTCCTACACTCCTCGACCCCTACAGACCACGACCACTACATACCCTGACCCCTACACTCCGAACCCTACACACACCGACCCCTAACAACCCCGACCCCTACACACCGACCCCTACACTCCCCGACCACTATACACCCCGACTCCTACACTCCTCGACCCCAAAATACCCCGTCCCCTGCACACCCCGACCGCTACACACCGGGACCCCTACACTCCCAGACCCCTAAAAACCCCGACCTTTACATGTCCCGACCCCATCAGATCCCGACCCCTCCACACCGACCCCTTAACATTCCGACCCCTACTCACCCGGAGCCCTGCACACACCGACCACTACACACCCCGACCCCTCCACTCCGAACCCTACACACACCGACCCCTAACAACCCCGACCCCTACACACCGACCCCTACACTCCCCGACCACTATACACACCGACTCCTGCACTCCTCGACCCCAAAGCACCCCGTCCCCTGCACACCCCGACCGCTACGCACCTGGACCCCTACACTCCCAGACACCTAAACACCCCGACCCCTACATGTCCCGACCCCTTCAGACCCCGACGCCTCCACATCGACCCCTACACAACCCGACCCCTACCCAGCCCAACCCCTACACACCCCGACCCCTACACACCCCGACCCCTACACGTACCGACAACTACATACACCGACCCTTCCACTCCGACCCCAACACACTCCGACCCAAAACACCCCGACCCCTACCCACCCCGACCCCTACCCACCCCGACCCCTACACACCGACCCCTACACACCCTGACCCCTATACACCCCGACTCCTAAACTCCTCGACCCCAAAACACCCCGCCCCTACAAAACCCGACCCCTACCCACCCCGACCCCTACACACCCCGACCCCTACACACCGACCCCTACACACCCTGACCCCTATACACCCCGACTCCTAAACTCCTCGACCCCAAAACACCCCGCCCCTACAAAACCCGACCCCTACCCACCCCGACCCCTACACACCCCGACCCCTACACGATCCGACAACTACACACCCTGACCCCTACACTCCCAGACCCCTAAACACCCCGACCCCTACATGTCCTGACCCCTTCAGACGCCAACCCCTACACACTCCGACCCCAAACACCCCAACCTCTACAAAACCCGACCCCTACCCACCCCGACCCCTACACACCGACCCCTACACTCCCCGACCACTATACACCCCTACTCCTACACTCCTCGACCCCAAAACACCCCGTCCCCTGCACACCCCGACCGCTACGCACCCGGACCCCTACACTCCCAGACCCCACGCACCCCAACCCCTACATGTCCCGACACCTTCAGACCCCGACCCCTCCACACCGACCCCTACACATTCCGACCCCTACACACCCCGACCTCTACATACCCCGACCACTACACATCCCGGCGCCTACACTCACCGACCCCGACACACGACGACCCCTACACACACCGACACCTACAGACCATGACCACTACACAACCTGACACCTACACTCCGACCTCTACCCACACCGACCCTTACACACACCTGCACAACCCGACCCCTACACACCCGACCCCTACACACCCCGACCCCTACTCAACCTGACCCCTACACACAACGACCCCTACACACGCCGACCCCTACACACACCGACCCACATATTAACCGACCCCTACAAACCCCGACCACTGCACACCCCGACACCTACAATCCCCGACCCCTTCACACCCCGATCCCTACACACCCAAACCCCTCACCCCAACCCATACACACCCCAACCCCTACACTCCCCGATCCCTACACTCCCCGGCCCCTACACACACCGACCCACATATTAACCGACCCCTACAAACCCCAACCACTGCACACCCCGACACCGACACTCCCCGTCCCCTTCACACCCCGATCCCTACACATCCAAACCACTATGCACCCCAACCCCTACACACCCCGACCCCTACACACACCGACCCCTACACACCCCGACCCCTAAACACCCCGATCCCTACACACCCAAACCCCTACGCACCCCAACCCCTACACACACCGACCCCTCCACACCCCGACCCCTACACACCCCGACCCCTAAACACCCCGATCCCTACACACCCCAACCCCGACACACCCCGACCCCTACACACTCCCCGATCCCTACACACCCCAACCCCTAAACACCCCGACCCCTACAAACCCCAACCCCTACACACCCCGACCCCTACACACTCCCTGACCCCTAGACACCCCAACCCCTACACACGCTGACCTCTACAAAACCCATCCCCAACACACCCCGACCCCTACACAACCCGACCCCTACCAACCCCGACCCCTACACACCCCGACCCCTACACGATCCGACAACTATACACCCTGACCCCTACACTCCCAGACCCCTAAACACCCCGACCCCTACATGTCCTGACCCCTTCAGACCCCAACCCCTACACACTCCGACCCCAAACACCCCAACCTCTACAAAACCCGACCTCTACCCACCCCGACCCCTACACACTGACCCCTACACTCCCCGACCACTATACACCCCTACTCCTACACTCCTCGACCCCAAAACACCCCGTTCCCTGCACACCCCGACCGCTACGCACCCGGACCCCTACACTCCCAGACCCCTAAACACCCCAACCCCTACATGTCCCGACCCCTTCAGACCCCGACCCCTCCACACCGACCCCTACACATTCCGACCCCTACACACCCCGACCTCTACATACCCCGACCACTACACATCCCGGCGCCTACACTCACCGACCCCTACACACGACGACCCCGACACACACCGACACCTACAGACCATGACCACTACACAACCTGACACCTACACGCCGACCTCTACCCACACCGACCCTTACACACACCGAACCCAACTCACCCTGACCCCTGCACACACCGACCACTACACACCCTGACCCCTACACACCCCGACCCCTACACACACCGACCCTTACACACACCAACCCCTGCACAACCCGACCCCTACACACCCGACCCCTACACACCCCGACCCCTACTCAACCTGACCCCAACACACAACGACCCCTACACACGCCGACCCCTACACACCCCGACACCTACACTCTCCGACCCCTTCACACCCCGATCCCTACACACCCAAACCCCTCACCCCAACCCATACACACCCCAACCCCTACACTCCCCGATCCCTACACTCCCCGGCCCCTACACACACCGACCCACATATTAACCGACCCCGACAAACCCCAACCACTGCACACGCCGACACCTACACTCCCCGACCCCTTCACACCCCGATCCCTACACACCCAAACCCCTACGCACCCCAACCCCTACACACACCGACCCCTCCACACCCCGACCCCTACACACCCCGACCCCTAAACACCCCGATCCCTACACACCCCAACCCCTACACACCCCGACCCCTACACAATACAATACAATACAATACAAATCGCTTTATTGGCATGATAAGGTACATCTTATGTTGCCAAAGCATCAAAATACATTTATGGTTGAACACATAAACGCGGTTCCATTCATACAGTGTATAAACAGGTATATCCCTGAGTTTATAAATATATTTTCGCCTTGTTTATATATACTCTTGTCTTAGTTTACTGGTTGTCCCTCTGTTCATGGCAAGCTGTAACATAGTGTGCCGCCAGTGTTACACAGCTTCTCTCCTCCCCCAGTAGGAATGGGAGTTTTTGGTTGTCAGTCAGATTTCTGAATTCAGGGCATATTTGTGAGAATTTTTGATAGAAATTCTCTCTGATGCCCTGATATTTTCCACAGGCTGTGAGGAAGTGCATCTCTGTCTCAACTACTCCCTGACTGCAGTGAGAGCATATCCTGTCTTCTCTTGGCAGCCTGGTCTGCCTGTGTCTGCCTTTTTCGATCGCTAGGCTATGTTCGCTAAGTCTGTACCTTGTCAAGGTTCTTCTCAGTTTGTTATCCTTTACCATGGTCAGGTAATCAGCTATGTTGTATTGTCTGTTTAGGGCCAAGTAGCAATTGAGTTTGCTTTGGGTTTTTGTTGTTTCTGCCCAATATGACAGATATTTTTCCTTTTGCTTAGCGACGATTGTGTTGGGTCGAATTCTTTGTGTTACCCTGTCACTGTCCTGGGACTGGTTATTGTTAGTATTGTTATTAGTTACTTTATTGAGTCCCAGGACTAGTTGACTGAGGGTATTCTTCTTTATGGTCAGCTCTTGGCATTTCAGGGCGTCGTAGTGATAGCATTGGGGGTTGCTCATTTGTAGGTGATTCCAAAATTTGGTGGCTCTTTTTTGGATAGTGATTATTAATGGGTATTGGCCTAGTTCCGCCCTGCATGCGTTGTTTACTGTTTTCCTTTGAGTCCGGAGGATACTTTTACAGAATTCCGCATGTAGGATCTCAATTGGGTGTTTGTCCCATTTTGCAAAATCTTGTTGTGTTAGTGGTCCCCAGACCTCACTGCCATAGAGTGCAATTGGTTCAATTACTGATTTGAAAATTTTGAGCCAAATGCTAATTGGGATTTCTATTTGGATTGATTTTTTGATGGCATAGAAAGCCCTTCTTGCTTTCTCTTTCAGTTCATTCACAGCCAGTTTGAAGTTTCCCGTAGAACTGATTTTTAAGCCCAAGTATGTGTAGTGAGTGGTTTGTTCAATTTTGGTTGTTCCTACTGTGAAATTTATTGTGGGTCCATGTTGTTTGGATCTTTGCTGGAACACAAGGACTTTGGTTTTTTGGGGATTTATTGTCAGGGCCCAAGTCTGGCAGTACGACTCCAGCAGGTCCAGGTTCTGCTGTAGACCCTCCTTAGTTGGTGACAGCAGAACCAGGTCGTCGGCATAGAGGAGGAATTTAACCTTGGATTCATATAGGGTGAGGCCGGGTGCTGTAGATTGTTCAAGTAGTTTTGCCAATCCATTAATGTAAATATTAAAGAGTGTCGGTGAGATTGGCGAGCCCTGCGTCACCCCCCGCCCCTGTGGGAAGTATTTTGTTTGTTTGTCTCCAATTTTAACTGCACATTTATTGTTTGTATACATTGATTTAATTACATCATATGTTTTCCCTCCTACCCCGCTTTCGATAAGTTTCAGGAATAAACCGTCATGCCAGATGGAGTCGAAAGCCTTCTGGAAATCTACAAAGCATGCGTAGATTTTGCTTTTGTTATGGTGAACGTGTTTGTCAATTAGGGTCTGTAGGGTGAAGATATGATCGGATGTTCTATAGTTTGGCAGGAATCCAATTTGGCTTTTACTCAAGACATTGTGCTCTTCAAGGAAGTTTATAAGTCTTTTGTTTATGATGCTACAGAATACCTTCCCCAGGTTACTGTTTACACAGATGCCTCGATAGTTGTTTGGGTCAATTTTGTCCCCACTTTTGTATATGGGTGTTATGAGTCCTTTGTTCCAGATGTCAGGGAAATAACCGACACTCAGAACCAAGTTGAAGAGTTTTAGGATAGCCAGTTTCAGTTTGTCGTCTGCGTGTTTAATCATCTCGTTTAGTATGCCGTCTGTCCCGCAAGCTTTTCCTGGTCGCAGGTCCTTGAGTTTTTCAAGAAGTTCTTTTTCTGTTATTATGGCGTCTAGCGGGTTTTGGTTATCTTTTATGGCCATTTCAAGCTTTTCCAGTTTTTTGCGTATTTGGTGTTGCTCTGGTCTTAGTGTGTTTTTCTGGTATAATTTTTCAAAGTGGTTTACCCATGTGTCCCTATTTTGAATGGACAAATCGTCGTGTTGTTTTTTGTGTAGTGTTTTCAAGTTGTCCCAGAAACAATTCGACTCAATGGATTCCTCCATGGAGCTGAGTGTATTCTTAATAAATTGCTCTTTTTTGGTCCTGAGTGTGTTTCTGTATTGTGTTAGCGTCTGACAATAAGTAAGGCGTAATTCCTCGTTTTCTGGATGTCTGTGTTTTTGGTTTGATAGTTTTCTAAGTTTTTTCCTCATGTTATGGCAATCATGGTCAAACCATTTTTCATAGTTTTTTGTTTTGGGTTTGTTCTTGCGAGCTTTCAAGTTTGCATTTGTTGCCAAATTATCAAAAATATTGTTTAGTTTACTAACTGCCCGGTTTACGCCTTCTTTATTGTGAGTGTATATGTTATCCAGAAAGGTGTCTAAGAGAGCTTGAGTTGATGCATTGCTAATTGTTTTCTGGTATTTTTCCGTGTCGTTTTTGGCCCATCTGTACGATTTTTTGGTGTTGTACAGTTTACTGGGTTGTGTTTCTATGTTGTTTGTTTCTGTCTTTTTGAGAAACATAGTAATTTGGCTGTGATCTGACAGTGTTGTTTGTGGTTTGACTGTGAATGCTCTGAAAGAGGATGGGTCCAAGTCTGTAATCATATAGTCTACTGTGCTGCAGCCAAGAGGTGAGCAGTAGGTCGATCTTCCTAGGAGGTCTCCTATGAACCTACCATTGACAATGTACAGACCCAGGTTTCGACAGAGCTGTAGTAGCTGTTTACCGTTGGTATTTGACTGCTTGTCGCAGTTATGCCTGTATGGAAGGGAAGGGATGTCAAAGTGGTTATTCCCGAATACGTAATTGTTTCCCTGATTATTGGTGAAGTCTGGTTCTTCGCCCGTTCTTGAATTGAGGTCCCCACAGATCAACACGTTCCCCTGGGCCTGGTATTGGATAATTTCCCCCTCCATGTTGGAGAAGGTGTCCTCTTTGTAGTACGGGGAATCGATTGGAGGGATATAAAGTGCGCAAATGTAAACATCTTGGGTGTTTGAGATAATCTCCCTCTCAAGTTTGAGCCACATATGGTTTTCGCCCTTTTTTATAAATTTGATGTAATTCTTAAGTTCTGTTTTAAACCAGATCAGTATGCCTCCGGAGTCTCTGCCTTGGGTTACACTTGGTAATTTATTGGAGGGGACCACTAGCTCAGTGTACCCTTGGGGACAGCCGGTGTGTCCTTTTCCTTTATACCAAGTTTCCTGTAAAATGATAATATCTAGATCTTTAGTTTCCTCTATGAACTCTGGGGTCCTACTCTTCACTTCTCGCAGTGAAGAGCGTAGACCTTGGATATTCCAGGTCGAAATATATAAGGATTTCATGTTAAGTTTTATCTTTTTCTATGATAGGTTAAAGAGTGGTACGTGTTTGTCGTGTCTAAGTGTGGGGAAAAAAAAGATCACCCCAGTTGTCTACAAAAGTTAATACAATTTGGTTACAGTTCTTTCTATTAATTAGTCCTTGATCCATAAGGCGGAAGTAGATGCTGCTGCACATCTGCTTATTGTCTCTTAATGGATTGTTTCTGTCTGAGGTATTGCGTACGTCCTGTGCATCTCTCCCTCTGTCTGGCTGGTAGCGGTCCTATTCCCCTGTGGGACAGGAGTGGTGCAGGTCTGATAATGTTGTTTTGCATGGGGATCCTCTCCGGTCTCGGTTGGTGTGGTGGTGGTCTTTGTACACACTCCCTGACCCCTAGACACCCCAACCCCTACACACCCTGACCTCTACAAAATCCATCCCCAACACACCCCGACCCCTACACACCCCGACCCCTACACAACCCAACCCCTACACACCCCGAACCCTACACACCCCGACCCCTACACACCCCGACCCCTACACACTCCCCGACCCCGAGACACCCCGACCGCTACACACCCCGACCTCTACAGAACCCATCCCCAAAACATACCGACCCCGACACACTCTGACCCCTACACAACCCAACCCCTACACACCCCGACCCCTACACACCTCAACCTCTACAGAACCCATCCCCAACACACCCCGACCCCTACACACTCCGACCCCTACACAACCCAACCCCTACACACCCTGACCCCTACACACCCCGACCCCTGCACACCCCAACCACTACACACCCCGACCCCTACACACCTCGACCCCTACACACCATGACCCCTACACAGCCCGACCCCTACACACTCCGACCCCTACACACACCGACCCCAAAACACCCCGACATCTACACACCCCGACCCCTACACTCCCAGACCCCTAAACACCCCGACCCCTACATGTCCCGACCCTTTCAGACCCCGACCCCTAAACACTCCGACCCCAAACACCCCAACCTCTACAAAACCCGACACCTACCCACCCCGACCCCTACACACTGACCCCTACACTCCCCGACACCTATACACCCCGACTCCTACACTGCTCGACCCCAAAACACCCCGTCCCCTGCACACCCCGACCGCTACGCACCCAGACCCCTACACTCCGAGACCCCTAAACACCCCGACCACTGCGCACCCCAACCCCTACACACACCGACCCCTCCACACCCCGACCCTACAGACCCCGACCCCAACACACCCCGACCCCTACACACCCCGAACCCTAAACACCCCGACCCCTACACACCCCGACCCCTACACACCCCGACCCCTACACACACTGACCCCTACACACCCCAACCCCTACTTAACCTGTCCTTTACAAAACCCATCCCCAACATACCCCGACCCCTACACAGCCCGACCCCTACACAACCCAACCCCAACACACCCCGACCCCTACACACCCCGACCCCTACACACACCGACCCCTACACACCCTGTCCCCTACACACCTTGAACCCTACACACCATGACCCCTACACAGCTCGTCCCCTACACTCCGACCTCTACACACCCCGACCTTTACACTCCGACCCCTACACACACTGACCCCAAAACACACCGACCCCGACACAACCCGACCCCTACCCACCCCGACCCCTACACACCCCGACCCGTACACGTCCCGACAACTGCACAACCCGACCCCTACACACCCTGACCCCTACACACCTTGACCCCTACACACCATGACCCCTACACAACTCGACCTCTACACTCCGACCTCTACATACACCGACCTTTACACTCCCCGACCCCTACACACTCCGCCCCCTACACACACTGACCCCAAAACACACCGACCCCTACACGTCCCGACAACTACACAACCCGACCCCTACACTCCCAGACCACTAAACACCCCGACCCCTACATGTCCCGACCCCTTCAGACCCCGACCCCTACACACTCCTACCACAAACACCCCAACCTCTACAAAACCCGACCCCTACCCACCCCGACCCCTACACACCGACCCCTGCACTCCCCGACCCCTATACACCCCGACTCCTACACTCGTCGACCCCAAAACACCCCGTCCCCTGCGCACCCGGACCCCTACTCTCCCAGACCCCTAAACACCCCGACCCCTACATGTCCCGACCCCTTCAGACCCCGACCCCTCCACACCGACTCCTACACATTCCGACCCCTACACACCCCGACGTCTACATACCCCGACCACTACACATCCCGGCGCCTACACTCACCGACCCCTACACACGACGACCCCTACACACGACAACGCCTACACTCACCGACCCCTACACACCACGACCACGACACACCCTGACCCCTGCACTCCGACCTCTACCCACACCGACCCTTACACACACCGACCACTACACACCCCGACCCCTACACACCCCGACCCCTACACACACTGACCCCTACACACCCCAAGCCCTACACACACCGACCCCTACACACGCCGACCCCTACACACCCAGACCCCTACACACACCGACCCTTACACACCCCAACCCCTGCACACCCCGACCCCTACACACACCGACCCCAAAACACCCCGACCCCTACACAACCCGACCCCTAGCCACCCCGATCCCAACACACCCCGACCCCTACATGTCCCGGCAACTACACACCCCGACCACTCCACTCCGACCCCTACACACTCCGACCCCAAACACCCCAAACTCTACACACCCCGACCCCTACCCACCCCGACCCCTACACACCGAACCCTACACTCCCCGACATACACCCCGACTCCTACACTCCTCGACCCCAAAATACCCCGTCCCCTGCACACCCCGACCGCTACACAGCGGGACCCCTACACTCCCAGACCCCTAAACACCCCGACCCCTACATGTCCCGACCCCATCAGATCCCGACCCCTTCACACCGACCCCTTAACATTCCGACCCCTACACACCCCGACCCCTATAGACCACGACCACTACATACCCTGACCCCTACACTCCGACCTCTACCCACACCGACCCTTACACACACCGACCCCTACTCACCCTGAGCCCTGCACACACCGACCACTACACACCTCGACCCTCCACTCCGAACCCTACACACACCGACCCCTACAACCCCGACCCCTACACACCGACCCCTACACTCCCCAACCACTATACACACCGACTCCTGCACTCATCGACCCCAAAACACCCCGTCCCCTGCACACCCTGACCGCTACGCACCTGGACCCCTCCACTCCCAGACCACTAAACACCCCGGCCCCTACATGTCCCGACCCCTTCAGACCCCAACCCCTTCACACCGACCCCTACACAACCCGACCCCTACCCACCCCAACCCCTACACACCCCGACCCCTACACACCCCGACCCCTACACGTCCCGACAACTACATACACCGACCCTTCCACTCCGACCCCTACACACTCCGACCCAAAACACCCCGACCCCTACCCACCCCGACCCCTACCCACCCCGACCCCTACACACCGACGCCTACACACCCTGACCCCTATACACTCCGACTCCTAAACTCCTCCACCCCAAAACACCCCGACCCCTACACAACCCGACCCCTGCCCACCCTGACCCCTACACACACCGACCCCTACACGATCCGACAACTACACACCCTGACCCCTACACTCCCAGACCCCTAAACACCCCGACCCCTACATGTCCCGACCCCTTCAGACCCCAACCCCTGCACACTCCGACCCCAAACACCCCAACCTCTACAAAACCCGACCCCTACCGACCCCGACCCCTAAACACCGACCCCTACACTCCCCGACCACTATACACCCCTACTCATACACTCCTCGACCCCAAAACACCCCGTGCCCTGCACACCCCGGCCGCTACGCACCCGGACCCCTACACCCCCAGACCCCTAAGCACCCCAACCCCTACATGTCCCGACCCCTTCAGACCCCGACCCCTCCACACCGACCCCTACGCATTCCGACCCCTACACACCCGACCTCTACATACCCCGACCACTACACATCTCGGCGCCTACACTCACCGACCCCTACACACGACGACCCCTACACACACCGACACCTACAGACCATGACCACTACACAACCTGACACCTACACTCCGACCTCTACCCACACCGACCCTTACACACACCGAACCCTACTCACCCTGACCCCTGCACACACCGACCACTACACACCCTGACCCCGACACACCCCGACCCCGACACACCCCGACCCCTACACACACCGACCCTTACACACCCCAACCCCTGCACAACCCGACCCCTACACACCCGACCCCTACACACCCCGACCCCTACTCAACCTGACCCCTACACACAACGACCCCTACACACGCTGACCCCGACACACCCCGACGCCTACACACCCCGACCCCTACACTCCCTGATCCCTACACTCCCCGGCCCCTACACACACCGACCCACATATTAACTGACCCCTACAAACCCCGACCACTGCACACCCTGACACCTACACTCCCCGACCCCTTCACACCCCGATCCCTACACACCCAAACCCCTCACCCCAACCCCTACACAACCCAAACCCTACACTCCCCGATGCCAACACTCCCCGGCCCCTACACACACCGACCCACATATTAACCGACCCCTACAAACCCCAACCACTGCACACCCCGACACCTACACTCCCCGACCCCTTCACACCCCGATCCCTACACACCCAAACCCCTACGCACCCCAACCCCTACACACACCGACCCCTCCACACCCCGACCCCTACACACCCCGACCCCTAAACACCCCGATCCCTACACACACCAACCCCTACACACCCCGACCCCTACACACTCCCTGACCCCTAGACACCCCAACCCCTACACACCCTGACCTCTACAAAACACATCCCCAACACACCCCGACCCCTACACACCCCGACCCCTACAGATCCCAACCACTACACACCCCGAACCCTACACACCCCGACCCCTACACACCCCGACCCCTACACACTCCCCAACCCCTAGACACCCCGACCGCTACACACCCCAACCTCTACAGAACCCATCCCCAACACACCCCGACCCCTACACACTCCGACCCCAAACCAACCCAGCCCCTACACACCCTGACCCCTGCACACCCCGAACCCTACACACCCCAACCCCTACACACCCCGACCCCTACACACCTCGACCCCTACACACCATGACCCCTACACAGCCCGACCCCTATACTCCGACCTCTACACACCCCGACCTTTACACTCCCCGACCCCTACACACTCCGACCCCTACACACACCGACCCCAAAACACCCCGACATCTACACACCCCGACCCCTACACTCCCAGACTACTAAACACCCCGACCCCTACATGTCCCGACCCCTTCAGACCCCGACCCCTACACACTCCGACCCCAAACACCCCAACCTCTACAAAACCCGACACCTACCCACCCCAACCCCTACACACTGACCCCTACACTCCCCGACACCTATACACCCCGACTCCTACACTGCTCGACCCCAAAACACCCCGTCCCCTGCACACCCCGACCGCTACGCACCCAGACCCCTACACTCCGAGACCCCTAAACACACCGACCACTACACACCCCGACCCCTACGCACCCCAACCCCTACACACACCGACCCCTCCACACCCCGACCCTACAGACCCCGACCCCAACACACCCCGACCCCTACACACCCCGAACCCTAAACACCCCGACCCCTACACACCTTGACCCCTACACACCATGACCCCTACACAACTCGACCCCTACACTCCGACCTCTACACACCCCGACCTTTACACTCCCCGACCCCTACACACTCCGACCCCGACACACACTGACCCCAAAACACACCGACCCCTACACAACCCGACCCCTACCCACCCCGACCCCTACCCACCCCGACCCCTACACACCCCGACCCCTACACATCCCGACAACTACACAACCCGACCCCTACACTCCCAGACCACTAAACACCCCGACCCCTACATGTCCCGACCCCTTCAGACCCCGACCCCTACACACTCCTACCCCAAACACCCCAACCTCTACAAAGCCCGACCCCTACCCACCCCGACCCCGACACACCGACCCCTACACTCCCCGACCCATATACACCCCGACTCCTACACTCATCGACCCCAAAACACCCCGTCCCCTGCGCACCCGGACCCCTACACTCCCAGACCCCTAAACACCCCGACCCGTACATGTCCCGACCCCTTCAGACCCCGACCCCTCCACACCGACTCCTACACATTCCGACCCCTACACACCCCGACGTCTACATACGCCGACCACTACACATCCCGGCGCCTGCACTCACCGACCCCTACACACGACGACCCCTACACACGACAACGCCTACACACACCGACCCCTACACACCACGACCACTACACACCCTGACCCCTGCACTCCGACCTCTACCCACACCGACCCTTACACACACCGACCCCTACTCACCCTGACCCCTGCACACACCGACCACTACACACCCCGACCCCTACACACCCCGACCCCTACACACCCAGACCCCTACACACACCGACCCTTACACACCCCAACCCCTGCACACCCCGACCCCTACACACACCGACCCCAAAACACCCCGACCCCTACACAACCCGACCCCTACCCACCCCGATCCCTACACACCCCGACCCCTACATGTCCCGGCAACTACACACCCCGACCACTCCACTCCGACCCCTACACACTCCGACCCCAAACACCCCAACCTCTACACACCCTGACCCCTACCCACCCCGACCCCTACACACCGAACCCTACACTCCCCGACATACACGCCGACTCCTACACTCCTCGACCCCAAAATACCCTGTCCCCTGCACACCCCGACCGCTACACACCAGGACCCCTACACTCCCAGACCCCTAAACACCCCGACCCCTACATGTCCCGACCCCATCAGATCCCGACCCCTCCACACCGACCCCTACACATTCCGACCCCTACACACCCCGACCTCTACATACCCCGACCACTTCACATCCCAGCCCCTACACATACCGACCACTACACACAACGACCCCTACACACGACGACCCCTACACACACCGACCCCTACACACACCGACCACTACACACCCCGACCCCTACACACCCAGACCACTACACACACTGACCCTTACACACCCCAACCCCTGAACACCCCGACCCTTACACACCCCGACCCCTACGCTCCCCGACCCTACACACAACGACCCCTACACACGCCAACCCCTACGCACCCTGACCCCTACACACCCCGACCCCTACACTCCCCGATCCCTACACTCCCCAGCCCCTACACACACCGATCCACATATTAACCGAACCCTACGTACCCCGACCACTGCACACCCCGACACCTACACTCCCCGACCACTTCACACACCGATCCCTGCACACCTCGACCCCTACACACCACGACCCCTACACAGCCCGACCACTACACTCCGACCTCTACACACCCCGACACTTACACACCCCGACCCCTACACACTCCGACCCCTACACACCGACCCCTACACACCCTGGCACATACTCACTCCGACCCCTACAAAGCCCGACCCCAAGACGCCCCGACCCATACACACCCCAACCCCTACACACACCGACCCCTCCACACCCCGACCCCTACACAGCCCGACCTCTACACACACCGACCCCTACACTCCCCGACCCCTACCCTCCCCGACCACTACACACCCTGACCCCTGCACAAGCCGACCACTACACACTCCCCGACTCCTACACACACCAACCCCTCCACACCCCGACCCCTACACAGCCCGACCTCTACACACACCGACCCCTACACTCCCCTGACCACTACACACACCCCGACCCCTGCACACCCCAACCCCTACACACCCCGACCCCTTCACACCTCGACCCCAACACACCCAACCCCTACACTCCCCGACCCCAACACACCCCGACCCCTACACACCCCGATCCCTTCACACTATGACCCCTTCACACCCCGACCCCTACACGCCCTGACGCCTACACACCACGACCCCTACACACCCCGGCCCCTACTCTCCGACCCCTCCACTCTGACCACTACGCTCTCCGACCCCTACACACACCGACCTCTACACACTCCAACCCCTACACACCTCGACCCCTACACACCCCGACCCCTACACACCCCGACCCCTACACACCCCGACCCATACACTCCCCGACCCCATCACTCCCTGACCCATACACACTCCGACCCCTACACACTCCGACCCATACACACCCCGAGCCCTACACACCCCGACCCATACACACCCAGACCACTACACACCCCGACCCCTACACTTACCGACACCTACACACTCCCTGACCGCTACACAACCCGACGCCATCACTCCCAGACCCCTAAACACCCCGACCCTGACATGTCCCGACCCCTTCACACCCCGACCCTCCACACCGACCCCTACATATTCCGACCCCTATACACCCCGACCTCTACATACCCCGACCACTACACATCCCGGCCCCTACACACACCGACCTCTAGACACGACAACCCCTACACACTCTGACGCCTACACACCCTGACCCCTACACTCCGACCTCTACACACACCGACCCCTACACACACAGACCCCTGCTCACCCCGACCCCTACACACCCCGAACCCTACACTCCCCGACCCCTACACTCCCCGACCCCTCCACACACCGACCCCTACACTCACCGACCCCTACACTCCCCGAGCCCTACACACACAGACCACTACACACACCGACCCTTACACACACCGACCCCTGAACACCCCGACCCCTACACACCCCGACCACTACGCACCCCAACCCCTACACACCCCGACCCCAACACACCATGACCCTGAAACTTCCACACCCCTACACACACCGACACCTACCCACCCCGACCCCGACACATCCATGCCCCTACACACCACAACCCCTACACATCCTGGCCCTACACACTTCGACCCCTACACACCCCGACACCTTCACGCCGAACTCTACACACCCTGACCCTTACACACACCGACACCTCCTCACCCCGAACCCTGCACACCCATACCGCTACACTCCCCGACTCCAACACACCCCGGCCCCTCCACAGCCTGACCCCTACACACCCCGACACAAACACACCCCGACCCCTACACACCCCGACCCCTACACACCCGGACCCCTGCACACCCCGACCCCTGCACACCCCGACCCCTCCACACCACGACTCCTACACACCCAGACCCCTACACAATACAATACAATACAATACAATACAAATCGCTTTATTGGCATAATAAGGTACATCTTATGTTGCCAAAGCATCAAAATACATTTATGGTTGAACACATAAACGCGGTTCCATTCATACAGTGTATAAACAGGTATATCCCTGAGTTTATAAATATACATTCGCCTTGTTTATATATACTCTTGTCTTAGTTTACTGGTTGTCCCTCTGTTCATGGCAAGCTGTAACATAGTGTGCCGCCAGTGTTACACAGCTTCTCTCCTCCCCCAGTAGGAATGGGAGTTTTTGGTTGTCAGTCGGATTTCTGAATTCAGGGCATATTTGTGAGAATTTTTGGTAGAAATTCTCTCTGATGCCCTGATATTTTCCACAGGCTGTGAGGAAGTGCATCTCTGTCTCAACTACTCCCTGACTGCAGTGAGAGCATATCCTGTCTTCTCTTGGCAGCCTGGTCTGCCTGTGTCTGCCTTTTTCGATCGCTAGGCTATGTTCGCTAAGTCTGTACCTTGTCAAGGTTCTTCTCAGTTTGTTATCCTTTACCATAGTCAGGTAATCAGCTATGTTGTATTGTGTGTTTAGGGCCAAGTAGCAATTGAGTTTGCTTTGGGTTTTTGTTGTTTCTGCCCAATATGACAGATATTTTTCCTTTTGCTTAGCGACGATTGTGTTGGGTCGAATTCTTTGTGTTACCCTGTCACTGTCCTGGGACTGGTTATTGTTAGTATTGTTATTAGTTACTTTATTGAGTCCCAGGACTAGTTGACTGAGGGTATTCTTCTTTATGGTCAGCTCTTGGCATTTCAGGGCGTCGTAGTGATAGCATTGGGGGTTGCTCATTTGTAGGTGATTCCAAAATTTGGTGGCTCTTTTTTGGATAGTGATTATTAATGGGTATTGGCCTAGTTCCGCCCTGCATGCGTTGTTTACTGTTTTCCTTTGAGTCCGGAGGATACTTTTACAGAATTCCGCATGTAGGATCTCAATTGGGTGTTTGTCCCATTTTGCAAAATCTTGTTGTGTTAGTGGTCCCCAGACCTCACTGCCATAGAGTGCAATTGGTTCAATTACTGATTTGAAAATTTTGAGCCAAATGCTAATTGGGATTTCTATTTGGATTGATTTTTTGATGGCATAGAAAGCCCTTCTTGCTTTCTCTTTCAGTTCATTCACAGCCAGTTTGAAGTTTCCCGTAGAACTGATTTTTAAGCCCAAGTATGTGTAGTGAGTGGTTTGTTCAATTTTGGTTGTTCCTACTGTGAAATTTATTGTGGGTCCATGTTGTTTGGATCTTTGCTGGAACACAAGGACTTTGGTTTTTTGGGGATTTATTGTCAGGGCCCAAGTCTGGCAGTACGACTCCAGCAGGTCCAGGTTCTGCTGTAGACCCTCCTTAGTTGGTGACAGCAGAACCAGGTCGTCGGCATAGAGGAGGAATTTAACCTTGGATTCATATAGGGTGAGGCCGGGTGCTGTAGATTGTTCAAGTAGTTTTGCCAATCCATTAATGTAAATATTAAAGAGGGTCGGTGAGATTGGCAAGCCCTGTGTCACCCCCCGCCCCTGTGGGCAGTATTTTGTTTGTTTGTCTCCAATTTTAACTGCAAATTTATTGTTTGTATACATTGATTTAATTACATCATATGTTTTCCCTCCTACCCCGCTTTCGATAAGTTTCAGGAATAAACCGTCATGCCAGATGGAGTCGAAAGCCTTCTGGAAATCTACAAAGCATGCGTAGATTTTGCTTTTGTTATGGTGAACGTGTTTGTCAATTAGGGTCTGTAGGGTGAAGATATGATCGGATGTTCTATAGTTTGGCAGGAATCCAATTTGGCTTTTACTCAAGACATTGTGCTCTTCAAGGAAGTTTATAAGTCTTTTGTTTATGATGCTACAGAATACCTTCCCCAGGTTACTGTTTACACAGATGCCTCGATAGTTGTTTGGGTCGATTTTGTCCCCACTTTTGTATATGGGTGTTATGAGTCCTTTGTTCCAGATGTCAGGGAAATAACCGACACTCAGAACCAAGTTGAAGAGTTTTAGGATAGCCAGTTTCAGTTTGTCGTCTGCGTGTTTAATCATCTCGTTTAGTATGCCGTCTGTCCCGCAAGCTTTTCCTGGTCGCAGGTCCTTGAGTTTTTCAAGAAGTTCTTTTTCTGTTATTATGGCGTCTAGTGGGTTTTGGTTATCTTTTATGGCCATTTCAAGCTTTTCCAGTTTTTTGCGTATTTGGTGTTGCTCTGGTCTTAGTGTGTTTTTCTGGTATAATTTTTCAAAGTGGTTTACCCATGTGTCCCCATTTTGAATGGACAAATCGTCGTGTTGTTTTTTGTGTAGTGTTTTCAAGTTGTCCCAGAAACAATTCGACTCAATGGATTCCTCCATGGAGCTGAGTGTATTCTTAATAAATTGCTCTTTTTTGGTCCTGAGTGTGTTTCTGTATTGTGTTAGCGTCTGACAATAAGTAAGGCGTAATTCCTCGTTTTCTGGATGTCTGTGTTTTTGGTTTGATAGTTTTCTAAGTTTTTTCCTCATTTTATGGCAATCATGGTCAAACCATTTTTCATAGTTTTTTGTTTTGGGTTTGTTCTTGCGAGCTTTCAAGTTTGCATTTGTTGCCAAATTATCAAAAATATTGTTTAGTTTATTAACTGCCCGGTTTACGCCTTCTTTATTGTGAGTGTATATGTTATCCAGAAAGGTGTCTAAGAGAGCTTGAGTTGATGCATTGCTAATTGTTTTCTGGTATTTTTCCGTGTCATTTTTGGCCCATCTGTACGATTTTTTGGTGTTGTACAGTTTACTGGGTTGTGTTTCTATGTTGTTTGTTTCTGTCTTTTTGAGAAACATAGTAATTTGGCTGTGATCTGACAGTGTTGTTTGTAGTTTGACTGTGAATGCTCTGAAAGAGGATGGGTCCAAGTCTGTAATCATATAGTCTACTGTGCTGCAGCCAAGAGGTGAGCAGTAGGTCGATCTTCCTAGGAGGTCTCCTATGAACCTACCATTGACAATGTACAGACCCAGGTTTCGACAGAGCTGTAGTAGCTGTTTACCGTTGGTATTTGACTGCTTGTCGCAGTTATGCCTGTATGGAAGGGAAGGGATGTCAAAGTGGTTATTCCCGAATACGTAATTGTTTCCCTGATTATTGGTGAAGTCTGGTTCTTCGCCCGTTCTTGAATTGAGGTCCCCACAGATCAACACGTTCCCCTGGGCCTGGTATTGGATAATTTCCCCCTCCATGTTGGAGAAGGTGTCCTCTTTGTAGTACGGGGAATCGATTGGAGGGATATAAAGTGCGCAAATGTAAACATCTTGGGTGTTTGAGATAATCTCCCTCTCAAGTTTGAGCCACATATGGTTTTCGCCCTTTTTTATAAATTTGATGTAATTCTTAAGTTCTGTTTTAAACCAGATCAGTATGCCTCCGGAGTCTCTGCCTTGGGTTACACTTGGCAATTTATTGGAGGGGACCACTAGCTCAGTGTACCCTTGGGGACAGCCGGTGTGTCCTTTTCCTTTATACCAAGTTTCCTGTAAAATGATAATATCTAGATCTTTAGTTTCCTCTATGAACTCTGGGGTCCTACTCTTCACTTCTCGCACTGAAGAGCGTAGACCTTGGATATTCCAGGTCGAAATATATAAGGATTTCATGTTAAGTTTTATCTTTTTCTATGATAGGTTAAAGAGTGGTACGTGTTTGTCGTGTCTAAGTGTGGGGAATAAAAAGATCACCCCAGTTGTCTACAAAAGTTAATACAATTTGGTTACAGTTCTTTCTATTAATTAGTCCTTGATCCATAAGGCGGTAGTAGATGCTGCTGCACATCTGCTTATTGTCTCTTAATGGATTGTTTCTGTCTGAGGTATTGCGTACGTCCTGTGCATCTCTCCCTCTGTCTGGCTGGTAGCGGTCCTATTCCCCTGTGGGACAGGAGTGGTGCAGGTCTGATAATATTGTTTTGCATGGGGATCCTCTCCGGTCTCGGTTGGTGTGGTGGTGGTCTTTGTAGTGTTCCTGATATGTACCCCGCTGATCTCTGGTGGTCGGGGGGGGGTCCTCTTGGAGTCTGGGTATGGACCCGGTTAAATGCGACGTCCTTCAGGGCTTTAGCAAAGATCGATATTTTTTGCCTTTGGATGTGGACGTGGTCGTAAAGACATTCTTCATCGAGGGTGGGGTGTTGGGCCAGGTGTACGTTGTGGTTTGATTCGCATTCTGTTGCTATGCTGGCATTTATCTCATGAATTGTGTTGTTGTTGAAGTCTGTTCTCGGCAATATTGTGGAAACAGTGATTCTAGTGTTTGGAAATGTACTGCTTGCCTTCCTAATCATTGCTCTGAGCGATTTTGCTACCTCTTTCTGTTTGGTCTTTAGGTCATTTGTGCCCGTGTGTATTATTATGTGTTGGGGGGAGCCTAATCTGGCCTTGGTCAGCCACCCCATGGCTCTGTCTGTTGTTGGGCACCAAATCTTTTCTACTTTACTTCTAGGGAAGAGCTTTTTCTCCCATAGAAATTTCCCATTTGAGTCTATGAGTATTACGACGTCAGCCTTGTTTGTGTTTACTGTCTAGTGGCTTTCGCCTGGACTCATAGTGTGTGTGCTGGGCTGGGGTGTCTGGTGTGTGCGTACCTCTTGTGAGCGGCTCGCTTGTGGTCCCATGGTGGTGGGGGAAGATTGCGAGTCAGTATGCTGGTCGGTCTGTGTGGCACCCCTTGTATTGTGTGTCTGTTGCTTTTGTTCCGTGTGGGAGTGCAACCGTTCCGTCCGGCTCTGTCTTGCCTTATCTCTAGTCTCTGGTTGCTGGTCTAATGGTGTTTTCTCTCCTCTATGGCTCTCTTCTTTTTCCTGCAGCTCTTTCACCTGATTCTTAAGTAGATTCACCTGGTTATCAAGTCTATTCAGCTCTCTCTTGTGTCTCTCCCTCCCCTGCTTTTGTTTGTCATTCAATTTGAGGACCTCCTCTCTAAGTTTAACCATCTCTATCTCTAATTGATAAAATTTATCTTTTGGTTGTATCTGGCTGTGTGATCCCGGGGTATGTGTCTGGTCGGCCCTGGAAGGCTCACTCACTTCCTGGCTAAGCTGGTCGGCCCTGGAAGGCTCACTCACTTCCTGGCTATGCTGCTCTTCTCTTGGTGGGCTGGGAATGGTAGGGGAACTATGTGTGGCTTCCTCCGTGGTAGTTATGCTGGGGTTTGTCAGTTGTATCGTGTGGCTGTGGTTCCCCGGGGTTAGTGTCTGGTTTGAACTGTGTGGCTCGTTCATCCCTTGACCATGCAGATTTTCTCCTGGTAAGTTGTCAATGTTGGGGGGAGTGCGGGCCACTCTGGGGCTGTTCATTCCCCTCGTAGTTGATCTTTTCAGTGCCCTGAAGGCCGTTGCAAATTTGTCGAGGTTGCCTTGCACTAATATTGTTCCGGTATTGTACGCGTTGACAGTCGTGATTGAACTGTCTCCTGGTGTGTTAATTTTCATTATGGACCCATTTGCGGTATTTTTTAGCTTAACACTGGTATAGTGTGATTTTATTGCTCTGATCCAAGCCGCTGGCTGATCTGAGTAGAATATGAGGTTACTTTTTGTCCCATTGTTGTAACAGTCAGTAAAGAGAGTTTCTGGTTTTTCTCTCATCTGAGCATGCTTGATCGTTTTTATAGCTTTTTTTGTGGTGTTGGGGGGAATCTGGAAGCGGGGCTGTTGTGGATCTTCTGATTCGCTCATTTTTGGTAAAGTATTGTTGATCTTAGAATAAGCTTTTCTGGGGCCCCGGGTTTGGTGTTACCCTCTCCCTGTTCGCGAACTTTCCCGGTCCCCCTCTCCGACCCCGTGGTCCCTGGGCCTCGGCTCCTGGGTTCACCCTTCTCAGGTCTGAGTCTGTGAGCCACTGTTTCCCGGTGCCTTCGGGCTGTTCCCCTCCCCCTCAGAGGTCTCTGGGCCTCTGTTTCGGCCTGGCTCCTCGGGCCTTTCCCTGGGCCTCCCTCCCTGGGCCCTGTACTCACGGTCTTGGTTGCGAGCCTTCTGGTTGCTCTCCTTCTCCTCAGAGGTCTCTGTGCCTGCTGGCCTGGCTCCTCGGGCCTTTCCCGTGCTGGATTGTTGGGCTGTGGCCCGAGTCCCCTCGGCTGTGCTGATTGCTGGATTTCCGGGCTGCGTTCCGAATCTCCTCGGCTGTGCCGATTTCTGGGATGCGGCCCGAGTCCTCTCCGCTGTGCCCGTTGCCGGGCTGCGTTCCGATTTCTGGGATGCGGCCCGAGTCCCCTCGGCTGTGCCGGTTGCTGGACCGCTGGGCTGCGGCCTGAGTCACCTCGCCTCCTCGAACTCGGTCCCGATGCCGCCGACTCAACCACCGCTGCTGAAGCCCCGTGTGGCTGCCGTTCACTGGTTTGTGTAGTTCTTCTCTTGTTTCTTTTTTTTTTTTGCTTTGGCTTTTTTTTTTCCTCTATTTTCCTCTGGGTTTTTTTTTTTCTTTGGTAGTCTTTCTGGCGGTCTTTTCCTTCTCTACTTTGTCTAGACTAATCTAAACTTAAACCAACCTAAACTAAACTAACTTAACTAGAACTAAATTTAATTTTAAAACCTTTTTAAAAATTGAAATGAAATGAAGCTTTTTTTTCCCCACTTTAGACACTAAAAACACTAAAATCTCAGCAGCCCATCTTCAGCATGTGTATTCACTCCGTCTGCAATTCTCTCTCCCCACAGCAGCAGGAGCAGCTGGCAACACAACCTGCTCCTCTGCAGCCTACACACCCCGACCCCTACACTCCGACCTCTACACACCCTGACCCCTATACACACCGACACCTCCTCACCCCGAACCCTATATAACCAGACCGCTACACTCCCCGACCGCTGCACACCCCGACCCCTACACACTCTGACCACTGCACACCCCGACCCCTACACACCCCGACCCCTACACACGCCGACCCCTACACACCCCGACCCCTACACACCCCGACCTCTACAGAACCCGATCCCAACACACCCCAATCCCTACACATACCGAACCCTGCATACCCCGACCCCTACACACCCCGACCCCTACACCCCCGACCCCTACACTCAACGACCCCTACACTCCCCGACCACTATACACCCCGACCCCGACACACCCCGACCTCTACACTCCCCGATCCCTACCCACCCCAACCCTGACACACCCCTACCCTCATATTCACCGACCCCTACACACCCTGACCACGACACTCTCAGACCCCTACACACCCCGACCCCTAAACCCTGACCACGACACTCTCAGACACCTACACACCCCGACACCTACACGCTGACTCCTACACACTCTGACCCCTACACACCCCGACCCCTGCACACCCCGACCCCTACATACCCCGGACCCTACGCACCCCAACACCTGTACACCCCGACCCCTACACACCCCGACTCCTCCACTCGGACCCCTACACACTCCGGCTCTTACACACCCTGACCTCTACACACCCCGACCCCTACACTCTGACCTCTACACACCCCGACCCCTAAACACACCAACCCATACTCACCCCGAACCCTACTCTCCCGGACCGCTACACTCCCCGACCCCTACATATCCAGACCCCTCCACATCCTGACCCCTGCACACACTGACCACTACACACACAGACCCCTACACACCCCGACCCCTACACACCCCGACATGTACACACCCCAACACCTGTACACCCTGACCCCTACACTCACCGACCCCTGCACACCCCGATCCCTACACACCCTGATCCCTACACACCCCAACCCCTACACACCCCGACCCCTACACACACCGACCCCTACACACACCGACCTCTACACACCCCGACCCCTACACACACCGACCCTTACACACCCCGACCCCTACACTCCCAGACCCCTACACACACCCACCATTACACACCCCGACCCCTACACTCTCCAACCCCTATACACCCTGACCGATACACACCCCATCCCCTACACTCCCAGACCCCTAATCACCCTGACCCCTACACGTCCCGACACCTACACACCCCGACCCCTCCACTCGGACCCCTACACATTCCAACCCCTACACACCCCGACCCCGACACACCCCGACACCAACACTCTCCAACCCCTATACACCCTGACCGATACACACCCCATCCCCTACAATCCCAGACCCCTAAACACCCTGACCCCTACACACCCCGACCCCTACAAACCACGACCCCTACACACCCCGACCCCTACACATCCCGACCCTGACATACCCCGACCCCTACACACCCCGACCCCTACACACCACGACCCCTACACACCCCGACCCCTACACTCCGACCTCTGCACACCCCGATCCCTACACGCCCCGACCCCTCCACACTCTGACCCCTACACAGCCCGACCCCTACACTCCCCGACACCTGCACACTCCGACCCCTACACACTCCGACCCCTACACACCCCGACCACTACACACCCCGACCCCTACACACCCCGACCCCTACACACCCCGACCCCTCCACACTCTGACCCCAACACATCCCGACCACTACACACCCCGACCCCAACACGCTCCGACCCCTGCACACTCCCACTCCTGCACACCCTGTCCCATGCACACACCGACCACTACAGACCCCGACCCCTACTCACCCCGACCCCTACACACCCCGACCCCTACACACTCCCCAACACTACACATCTTGACCCTGTTGTGTCCGAGAGTAATAAGACACCAGACTGCAGGGGAACGGTACAACAGGTGTTTACTCAACGTGGCTCACTCTGGAACTGAACTGTACAGAATACTACTCAGTGCTATATACAGGTGTGGTTACTGCCGGTACTGCAGTATACATGAGCTGTAAAAAGTAGTTCCCCCCTTAAAGGTATATACATTATAATTCCTCCCCTTTTAGATTAACAGTACCATAACACTCATTTAACAATTAAATATCAAACTAATTACAATTAACACTTTTAACATACAACGTTAGATGAAAATAGTCCATTTATATATTCAGTCTTTTGGGAGGCTGCCTGATCCTTTCTGGATCGCGCCTTTCCCGAGTGTCTTGCTCTTGGTGCGGAGGCGATTCTGGCACCCTGTCATCGGTTGGGTCATCAGCTTCCGATGCTACTGTTTCTGGGGTAGATGCGACCTGTACGTCGGGTTCCTCACCAGGCATGTATGGGCAAGACATGGGGTTGACTTGTTCCTGTGACTCTAGGATCTGGTCAGCATGGCGTCTCACGATGTTCTTGTAATGATATCAGCAAATAGGGATGGTATTTGCCTGTTTGATTATGATGCCTTACCAGCATATTTACCTGTTTGATTATTTAAGCCTTACCAGCAGAGGGCATGTGAGAGAGGCAGAGTTTAGTTTTGGTTTCGTTTTAGATGGATCTCTAAGATGGTGTCTCCTGTAATGCTGTTAACTGAGTTGAACATACTTTAGATAAAAAGACATTCTCTTTCATGATTGTGTCATCATTGAACCCAAATACAAATCAATACATGGTGTCAGAAGTGATTGAAAGAGATGAAGAGGAAAAATCTGAAGTTAAATCAGCTCTCCACATATTAGCAAGCCAAAAGAGAACATCGTTACTTACCATTGGAGAATAGCTAACGAAGTGAAAAAATGGTAGGATTACACCAACCGGCGAAGCTTCAGTTGACAGGTAATGTGGCTGAAAATTGGAGGAGGTTCAAACAACGTTTGGAGTTGTATTTAGCGGCAATCGGAGCTGACGAGAAAAGTGATAAAATGAAACCGTCAGTGTTCTTACATGTCGTGGGTGATGAAGCGCTGGAGGTGTATAATAACTTCACATTTGCTGCTGATGGAGACAAAATGAAGCTGGATAAAATAATGGAACAGTTTGAGGCCTACTGCATACCTAAACGTAACGTGACGTTTGAGAGGCACAGATTTTTCACATGTGCACAGAAAACGGGAGAGACTATTGATCAGTATGTGACTGAACTGAGATACCAAAGCAAAACATGTGAATTTGGGGGACTGACAGACTCGCTGATAAAAGACAGACTGGTGTGTGGTATTCCAGATAATGGTCTAAGGGAAAGACTGCTAAGAGAGCAAAATCTAGACCTGGGAAAAGCCATAGCACTGTGTAGGGCTACAGAGATTGTGAAGTCGCAGGCAAAGGAGCTGTTCAGTGACAGTAGCTGCAACGTGGATGCAATGAGAAAGAACGGACACAAACCGTTTAACAAAAAGAGCGCCAATGTGAAAAAAGAGGCGTGACCAGCGAACAAAAATGAAAGGGGCAATCAAAAGTCATGTAGCCGATGCGGTACACAGCATCCACCAAGAAAGTGTCCAGCATATGGTAAAACATGCAATAGTTGCAACAAAAACAACCATTATACCCGTTGCTGTAAGAACCAAGCGCAACAAAGCAAGGTCCATACAGTAGATGAAAGCAAGATAGAGGAGTTCTATGTGGATGTTGTGTCTGAAAACAGAGAAGAAAAAAGAGACTGGATGTTGATACTAAAAGTGAATGACATACACATTCCAATTAAATTGGATACTGGAGCACAAGTTAATGTGATATCAGAGATTGATTTTAAGAAAATTAGACCCAGACCAAAGATACATGGAATAAAATTGAATGTAACAGGATACTCAGGTACTGATATACGAGTGAAAGGAAGATGCATTGTCAAAGTGACACACAAGGACAGAGAGCACACGCTAGCATTAATCGTGGTGCCAAAGGATGTGCAAGCCATACTAGGTTTAATAGCCTGTGAGAGACTGAACCTGGTAAAGAGAGTCCTCGTTGTGGAAAGCGAAGGAGAGACAGTCTATGATGAACTCATGAAAGAGTACAACGACTTATTTCAGGGTCTAGGCTGCCTTCCAGGAGAACACACGATCAGAGTAGATAAAAGTATACCAACGGTCATTCATCCATGCAGAAAAGTTCTGTTTGCTCTTCAAAAGCAACTGAAGGCAGAGTTGGACAGGATGGAAAGCCTGAACGTGATTCAGAAAATAGATGAGCCAACTGAGTGGGTGAGTTCCCTCGTCATTGTGGACGAAAAGAATGGGAAGCTCAGAATTTGCCTGGATCCAAGAGATCTAAACAGAGCAATAAAGAGAGAGCACTTCAAGCTTCCTACATGTGAGGAAATCATGTCACAGTTTGCAAATGCAAAGTATTTCAGCAAGTTAGATGCATCATCAGGATTTTGGCCGACGAAATTGGACGAGGCAAGTTCAAGACTGTGCACGTTCAACAGTCCATTTGGCAGATACAGATTCCTAAGGTTACCATTTGGCATTGCCTCAGCTCCTGAAGTGTATCACAAAACTATCCATATGATCTATGAGCACCTGGAGGGAGTTGATACATCAATGGATGACATCATAGTATGGGGAACCATGAGAACTGAGCATGAAGAGAAACTGAAAAAAGTGCTGGAAGCAACAAGGAAAACAAACCTGAAGCTGAATAGAGAGAAATGCCAGCTCGGGGTGACAGAACTGACATTCGTGGGAGATATCCTTAGCAGTGAGGACATCAGACCAGATCCCAGAAAGGTGTCCGCCATTGAGAATATGCCAAAGCCACAATGCAAAAAGGACGTGCAGAGATTTAATGGAATGATCAACTACGTGGCTAAATTCATATCCAACCTCTCAGAAAAGATGGCGCCACTGAGACGACTAACTGAAAAGAACATAGAATGGGAATGGAATCATGAGCATGAGAAGTCATGGAGCGATCTAAAGAAACTGCTCACAGAGGAACCAGTTCTGAGGTTTTATGACCCAGCGAGACCCATCAAGATATCATCAGATGCATCACAGAGTGGGCTCGGTGCCGTTCTTCTGCAAAAATATGACTACTGGCAACCTATTGCATATGCATCGCGCTCGATGACAGATGCGGAGATGCGATATGCTCAAATAGAACAGGAGCTGCTCAGCATCACATACGCCTGTGAAAGATTTCACCAGTTTGTGTCAGGACAAGCAATCAGTGTAGAGACTGACCATAAGCCCTTGATTGCATTGTTCCAAAAGCCACTAAATGGGTGTCCGCTTAGAATACAAAGAATGATGATCAGGCTGCAACGCTATACACTGAATGTTGCGTACACACCGGGTAAGCTGATGTATACAGCAGACACGTTGTCCAGAGCTGTTGACCCAGGAGAGCTGTAAGATTCGAAATTTTCAGCAATAATCACGCAAGAAAATAGGGTAATTAAGTCAGTTTTATTGACCAAAAGAAGCTTGTACAGAAAAACCTTTGATAAAAGGGCATACAAAATGGCCGCCGGACCTCGTGATCAGTTTCTGGGACCATTTGATTTTTGTTACTGCAAGCCAGACAGGCTTGTGGATTGAGGCCAGTAAGCCCGCGAAAGCCAATATCGGGAAAACGAAACTCAGGGAACTGAGCATACATATTAATTGGATTCTAAGTACAGGACAGTCTTGGGTTACAGGATGAGGCCCATCAAGAAATGGGCGGACAATTGAATGAACACTTAAACCCATTTACTGTACAACGGAAAACCGTTTGACAGCCATCAAGGGCAATCTCCAGACCGATCAATATACGAACCGAGTTACGGTGACAAAGTAAAAGACATTATTGGCCCAGGAAGGCCAGTTAAGCTATCACCGGTTCCCGTTACAAGACAAAGCGCCCCTGCAGAGATTTCTGCCCGCCAAAAATATTACAAAGACAGGACTATGATCTGGCAGGAGATAAGACTGTCCCAAAAGGGTATAACTATGGATTTGAAAGGTCCATCAGGACGCTATGCTTCGCTTCGCTTCAGATTCACGTTTCGGGAACACGATTCAGTAGTTACGATTTGATTCAGGACGTCTCTTCTTTTGAGAACGCTTCGGGACGGACTCTTCGGTTAAGGCAATGTGGTCGGTGTTCGGCCAGGCAAGGCTCGGCCACGACGGGAAGATGACGAGGGTGGCCCGGGTACTTTTGTCGGGAGATCATCGACGACCCAGGCCGAAGGAGAAGACACCCTGTACTCCAGCTCTGTTTAAAACCAGAAGGACAATTATTATGACTGTATAAGACTTCTTGGGACTAGCGTCCCGCCCCGTGGAAGACCATCGAGGGACCGACGACCAAGGTCGGAGAAGAAGACACTCAGGGTCCAACACTCCAGTGTCTCAACATCACATCGGTGGCAGATTCTTCCATGTGCATCCAGTTCTTAAAGTCATGTCGGTAACAGATTCATCCATGATGAGCGCTCATCAAGGCTGTATCTGCTGCTCCATCGCGTAAGAAAAACAAACTGCGCCAGAAGTTTCCAAATCCACGTGACGACGGAAAGCTGTGCCAAAAAGGCTGTGAACCCCCTTTTCGTGAATCTGAAAGTGGTGAGCATGATCCCACGTTCCTCAAGTCAAAATTTAGTTTAGGTCTAGGGGAGGGGGTTAAGGGTAATCGTAATGTGTTTCCCCTTTTACGATGTGCCGTGTGTTCCCCATTTCCATAGAGTTAATTTTATAGATATGTGCATACTTGTAGTTACTTTAACCTGTGCTTATGACATGTATTTTATAATGCAGCAAACTGTTTAATAATAAAAGCATCCATTTCGTGCTATTCAACCTGGTCTATTGAGTTTTTCTCTGCACTACAGTTCCCTGCACCTAAGTCCAAGGTCTAGAACCATAGGGAAGAGTGGGTTGAACCACTCAAGGATAATTATTGCACGAAGCCTGGTAGGAGACCAGAACGAGCAAGAGAAACCCCTACAGAGATGGCGACCGCGGCAGGACCTTGGCAGCAGGAATGTAGTGTGTTAGATCAAGGTCTGAATAAACGAAATGTGATGGATGAGAGAATAGCGGATTATGTTTTTGGGAAGGTAAACCTTACAAAACAATGGATATCTGACCTATTAAGGGATAGGCGCCCGCTAGACGCAGCCATCAAGTGGACAGAAAGCAAAGAGCATAAGAAATCGGTAGAATAGGCGGTTTGGCTGATGTGCTACAAGAAGCAAGTCCAGCTTTTGGACCAGGTCGTTGTAGCACAGACAGCCCAGATCAAAGGGCTACTAACAGAAGTAGAGGAAAAGGTTGCGGGAGGCCAGAAACTGATTCAATCGCTTAACGCGCTGAATCAGGAACGCCAATCCGTAACTCACCGCCATGAGACCAGGATAGATTGCTTGGAGTGTCAGGTCATTGAGGCCAAGGCCAGTGAAGGTAGAATGAGAGAGAGGAGTTTCCGCCTAGCTAAGCAGATAGCGGCACAGGAGGAAAGCATTTTGGGGGCTAGGGCAGCATATAAGATGGCCATGGAGGATAGGACTGAGAACACCAACCATAGCGCTTGCCACAGGGAGCTAGAGGACCTGAGAGCAGCCCTAGCAAAGGCAAACGGCTTGGTGTGTCTCATAAACCCACCAGCGAGCCAGCTACTGTTAGCCAAGGAATCCAAAAGACCGATTCCACAAGAGGCAGTTGGGGTACCAACCCCCGAGCCCTCAGCACCTCCCGCCTATACTGAGTCTTGGACTCTGGGGAAGGAAACGGAGAAGTCAGACACAGAGGTTCTTGAGGTAGAGCAACACCAGTTAGTAGAGTCGGGACCGGCACCGATGTGTCCCACGCGACACCGGAGGCTCGGTCCAGGCGCCAATGATGGCGAGGACGGATCCCTTGTGAACCAGATCATAATGCCCCATAGCGCACGACAGCTAAGGGGAATGATCAGTCACATCCCAAAACTCTCCGAGTCAGGATATCCCTCCATCCATTTTAGGGACGTGGAGCAGGCCGCAGCAGTTAATGACTGCGACGGGGTTGAACAGTCCAAAATGCTGCTGTTCTCCCTGGACAGATCGCTCCTCCAGTGTCTCCCTGACGAGAGCAAGAGAGGGCACAAGGAGTACGAGGAGTTACAGGACGAGATCCTGGAGATTATAGGCGAGAGTGACAGAACTCCGTTCCTCCGATTGGAAAGGACGGTACAGCTAGAGGGAGAACCCCCACGGGTTTTCGCCGGAAGGTTGTGGCCAGTGTATCGGCGCAGCTGTCCAGGCGGGCCGGACCAGAACGGGCTGAATGATGACCAAAGGGCTCATTGGCTCCAGTGTCTGGTCGCCAATTGCTTGCCACCGGTGAGGGAGCAGGCCAAAGCATGGTTTGACCCCACTAACCCCCGCTCCACGGAGGACGTAGTACTTGATCAGCTCACGATAAGTTACAGGAACAACAAGAGTAGGGATGTGCCTTCCTCAAAGGGAAAGGTGCATGAGGTGAGGCCTGCAGCTCCTGCTAAAAAGGAATGGCATCAGGAGGGGAATCGCCCTCCCCAAGCCAAGAGCAGTTGTTACGGGTGTGGGAAGGAGGGTCATTGGCGCCGAGACTGTAAAAATCCCTGGAAGGATTTAAAGGGAAAAACTCCCCCAACACCAGCCCAAACCCAAGCCGTAGCTCCTGCCCCAGCACCAGGAGTGGGTGCAGTTGTGGATCCCGCTGCGATTGAGTCAATCATACAGACAATGCGGTCTCTGATGACCTCGCAGGGGAAAATAGCTGTCACCACCGGCCTTGGCGCTCCCGAAACTCCGATCGCTGTACCCAAGTGACTAGAGTTGGCGCAGCCCATCTACCTGTGTCCGCTCCGCTATGATGCATGGAGACGACCCCTCGTAGAGATGGAGGTAGAGGAAGCGAAGGAAACCTATCTGTTGGACACAGGAGCATCGTGCACCGTAATCCACGCAGATAACCCCACCGCCTCGCCTCTGTCCACCGGGGTCCCATATCGTCTGTTGGGCTTCACGGGTGAAGAACAGGCTGGCGCACATTCCCTTCCCCTCTCCATTCATTTAGGACCACTCCGCACCACGTGGAAGTGTATCCTGATGAAGTGGGAGGTGGGAGGTGGAACGGGAGTCCTGGGGTCTGATTTCTTGGTAGCCCGCGGGATCCACGTGGACCTGAGAAATCATTGTCTCTGGGGAGAGGGTACGAGTGTGAGGGAGATAGAAAGTGTTAAGGAAACCCCTACAAAGGCGCGGGTTGGCCGGCGAGAAGTAAAATTCTTGGGTCTAACCCTATGCGCTGGCGAGAGAACCGTAGACCAGGAGGATGAGCCGGAATCGGTGCAAAATTTGCCGGTCTGTGCCACTCATACAGTAGAGGTGTCCCGACGCAAAAAATGGTTTCACATTAACCAGTGTAAGCTGTTTAAGCCGGGTGCACAAGGGCCAACAACAGGGGCCAAGTCTGAGGACAAAAATCCTCAGCCCGCGACAGAGTCACAGACCACACAGGCTGGAACTGTAGCCTGCGTGAAGGGAGGAGTCATCCTAATGGAGTGGGAGGTCTCCCCTCTAATTTGGGGTTCGGACGAGGAAGAGCCCGAACAGCTCGACCCCGCCCTTGACCCGATCACGGAGGAGGAAGAGTCAGAGGACGAAGATCCCACCCTCGACTCAAGCTTAGGGGAGGTAGGGATTGGGGGCGGAGACTCACCACCTGTAGGGACAGGTGAGGTGGGGTCGGATGCCACAAATCCCGGCCCCAGGGGGGTGGAGCCAGAGGGAAGGGAGCCGGAGCCGGCAGCTGTGGTGGGACCACAGGCTGTGACGGTGAAGGTCCCGACCCCCGGTCCGTCAGCCCTGGGAGCCTCGCCCAAGGCATCCCCTCGTAGGTCGACTCGAACGCCTCAGCCCAGAAGGCATTGGCCAAATTCTCCTTATCTTCCCCAACCTCGGTCCAGAGCAGCCCAGGAAAGGCACGGTTCCCATTCAGCAGCGACAGGCTGCGGGGAATCAAAGCCGAAGGTCAGTGCAGCCCCGCCACAGGGAGCGGCATGCTGCAGCCCTCACAGGAATTAAGTAGGCCGCCCGAAGGAGGGCGACGCTGTACATAGGTTTAGGTAATGATAAGTTAAGATAGGTAATTATAATGATAGTTTAAGGTATGTAAAGTTTAAGATGATGGGGATGTTTTAAAAGGTAGTTTTCGAAGTCTGCCCAGAATGTGTGGTTGTTTGGAAGCGGGGTCAAGGGACCCGCGCGTCCGTTTAATTAGGCCAGCACCTATTGGGAGCCTGGCGACATCATCTTATCCATTACAGAAACCAGGGATATAATGGAAAGGATTCTCGTAGCGCTCGCAGCGATCGGGTGCGGGCTGGCCTACCGGGGCCGCACCAAGGACGTCATCATGTTCGGATGCTCCGGGGACACAGCCCCCATCGCGACGGATGGGACGGGGAAGCGAGAGGTTGAGGAAACCGCCACCTACTTCCACCAAGGGAGATGGCCAGGATGGCTGGGGATGAATTCCACGGAATACTCCAGCAATTTCGGTTTTGCCTACCAAGAGACTTCGTTATCATGCCCTCGGGTGAGGATCCTTGCACCCAGAGTCAGCGTTACTGTGGGAAAGAGGATCTGTTTGGTGTGTAATGGGAACGTACCGCTAAGTAGATGGTGGTGGCTGCGAAAGCTGGGAAAGGACATGAAGAACTCTACTATCGAGTGGGAACGACTGGGTAACAATACCCATCGGACAATTACGGGGACTCACGGACAATTACGTGTGTGTTGGGACAAATGGTGGGAACCAGATGAAGGGATATATGTCTGTATGTGGGGTTCAAAACACGTTTGCCCCAAGGGCGTATCCATCTTTTTCCAGAGGCAGTGGCAGGATGAAGGGAAAGGGATGAGATGGGATGTCAGCACTCGGGCGTGCGGAGCCCCATTCTCCCCGATTCCGGTAAACGCCACTGAACTCATCACCCGCCCACGAAAGCCCCTGCCCACGATTCCGGTAGCACTAGCCCAGAAGGAAGGGTGCCCCACCACCACAAAGGGACCCGGGAACGGTTTAGTATTGGTACCCACCGGTCAGGTGCTGTACCAAGGGGTACACTACGCGGTGGCCTCAGTGATTTTAAACCTCACTGAGGTACGATTGCCGGAGTGGTGTCCCAGGGAAACGGAACAGTTGTACCAGGTCCTGTTAACCCGAATGTTCAGACAATTTTACGAATTTGACTTTGCCGACATCGACAAGGCCAAATTATACACCACACCACAGGAAGTTTTGGATCGGGTAGGGAGGCAAAGAAGGGGTATTGTAAATGACATTTTCACTGCGTTTAACACCGGGACGTCTGTTGTCAACGCTCTAGACAATGTGGAGCTGCAGACACAGATCAATGGTTTAAAAACCCAGTTAAGGAACATACTGACTGACGAAAATAAGGTAGTGGGTTCTGAGCTACATGAGGACCAGGCCATGACACTACACTTAAAAGAAATAATTGCTGAGCTGGAGAAACACGCTAGAACGGTAAATGCACTCATTAAGGAGGATCAGAATGCGTCCGATCAGGCTGCGCAGAACGAGGCCTGTCTGCTATATGGGGCGTGGTTACTGGGCGAGGGCTGCAGTAATCTGGAGGATTTAAAACAAGGTTTGGTCCCGTCCTGGATCAGCAACAAGCACTTGCAAGCGCACCACCCTTTTGAGAACGCATTAAGCCCGTGCCAGCTCAGACTAGCTGCAGAGGCGTACCCAGTCCCAGTGGACTGCGGACGCTCAAATCACACTATCATGGGAATAGTGGTAAGGATGCCGGTGTTGGGTCCCGCAGCAAAGCCCGCCCCGGTATACAGGGTGGAGAACATTGGAGTCATTCAGGGGGGTGCGCACATTCGTTACGCAGTGGTCCCGCCTTATGTCATCAGATGGGAGCGTACGATGACAGGCACCAACCTCTCGGGGTGTCGTAGCCGGGGAGCACACATCATCCTGTGTCCCCAGCACTTGAATGCCTTTTTGAAACCACAGTGCGGGTTCAGAGCCGCTAGCGCGAAGCCGATAAATTGCACCATGGAGGCAATGGCAAAGGACCATGTGCCCCCGCAGGTGGCATATATCGGAGGTGGGACATACTGTGTCACCACTGCAGCGCCTCACTACCGCCACGGACAGCACGAGTGGTGTCCGGTCAGTGACAGCAGTTTCTGTTTCAAACCCAGGGCTGAAGTTCAAGTGGCACAACAACGGATTGTCCCCATTCCTGCACCTTCCACCGTTCACCTAACTGTAAAAGAGAATTTCACAGGCTTGCAGCGATTCATCACGCATTTTGGTTATGTCATTCCCCCTCTCCCTGAACACCTCACCAAGATTTTAAAAGCCGTTATAGTTTCACAGAAACATTTCTACACACTGGAGCAGAAAACATTAGAGATAGGGAAAGACATATTGGACATAGTCACCCCACCATGGTGGGACCTGTTCACTAATATAGAGATCCCGGCCTGGATTAGAATAGCATCCCACATCCTAGTAGTGTGTCAGGTTTTAATTGTAATATTCCTACTGTTCGTGCATTGCAAGAGAGGCAAACGCCTCCAGAGGCACGAGAACACAGGAGAATGGAGAGAACGCTATGTACGAGTGGGGGAAGAGGACACCCCAGTTTAAGCTGCTAATTATTAAAAGTTAAAGCGTCCCTCCACTCTTGATTTTAGCCACTGCATGATTTAAGTGTGTGAATACTGTTGCGTTATAGCCGTTGATAAGATTTTCGGTTTTTGATTAATAAAAGGTGTATGCAGGTGGTGCAAGGGGTATTGGCCCCCTTCACATCTGAAAGATGAATGTGTTATAGTTTAAGATAATACTGTCTATGATTGTCCAATTGTACACAGGTAATTTTTCTGAAATGGGAACTGCATGTATCGTGAGGGTCATAGATAGTTAATTACCCAGAATGTTTGGATGTGAAGAATCAGGGAAAATTTGCTCACCAAGGATTGTTGATACTTTAAGAAAGCTATCAGTATCACAGGGGGGACTGTAAGATTCGAAATTTTCAGCAATAATCACGCAAGAAAATAGGGTTAATAAGACAGTTTTATTGACCAAAAGAAGCTTGTACAGAAAAACCTTTGATAAAAGGGCATACAAAATGGCCGCCGGACCTCGTGATCAGTTTCTGGGACCATTTGGTTTCTGTTACTGAAAGCCAGACAGGCTTGTGGATTGAGGACAGTAAGCCTGCGAAAGCCAGTATCGGGAAAACGAAACTCAGGGAACTGAGCATACATATTAATTGGATTCTAAGTACAGGACAGTCTTGGGTTACAAGATGAGGCCCATCAAGAAATGGGCAGACAATTGAATGAACACTTAAACCCATTTACTGTACAAAGGAAAACCGTTTGACAGCCATCAAGGGCAATCTCCAGACCGATCAATATACGAACCGAGTTACGGTGACAAAGTAAAAGACATTATCGGCCCAGGAAGGCCAGTTAAGCTATCATCGGCTCCCGTTACAAGACAAAGCACCCCTGCAGAGATTTCTGCCCGCCAAAAATATTACAAAGGCAGGACTATGATCTGGCGGGAGAGAAGACTGTCCCAAAAGGGTATAACTATGGATTTGAAAGGTCCATCAGGAAGCTACGCTTCGCTTCGCTTCAGATTCACGTTTCGGGAACACGATTCAGTAGTTATGATTCGATTCAGAACGTCTCTTCTTTTGAGAACGCTTCGGGACGGACTCTTCGGTTAAGGCAACGTGGTCGGTGTTCGGCCAGGCAAGGCTCGGCCATGACGGGAAGACGACGAGGGTGGCCCGCGTACTTTTGTCGGGAGATCATCGACGACCCAGGCCGAAGGAGAAGACACCCTGTACTCCAGCTCTGTTTAAAACCAGAAGGACAATTATTATAACTGTATAAGACTTCTTGGGACTAGCGTCCCGCCCCGTGGAAGACCATCGAGGGACCGACGACCAAGGTCGGAGAAGAAGGCACTCAGGGTCCAACACTCCAGTGTCTCAACATCACATCGGTGGCAGATTCTTCCATGTGCATCCAGTTCTTAAAGTCACGTCGGTAACGGATTCATCCATGACGAGCGCTCATCAAGGCTGTATCTGCTGCTCCATCGCGTAAGAAAAACAAACTGCGCCAGAAGTTTCCAAATCCACGTGACGACGGAATGCTGTGCCAAAAAGGCTGTGAACCCCCTTTTCGCGAATCTGAAAGTGGTGAGCATGATCCCGAGTTCCTCAAGTCGAAACTTAGTTTAGGTCTAGAGGAGGGGGTTAAGGGTAATCGTAATGTGTTTCCCCTTTTACGATGTGTCGTTTGTTCCCCATTTCCATAGAGTTAAGTTTATAGATATGTGCATACTTGTAGTTACTTTAATCTGTGCTTATAACATGTATTTTATAATGCTGCAAACTGTTTAATAATAAAAGCATCCATTTCGTGCTATTCAACCTGGTCTATTGAGTTTTTCTCTGCACTACAGTTCCCTGCACCTAAGTCCAAGGTCTAGAACCGTAGGGAAGAGTGGGTCGAACCACTCAAGGGTAATTATTGCATGAAGCCTGGTAGGAGACCAGAACGAGCAAGAGAAACCCCCTACAGAGCCCGCAAACATCAAAATGGATGAAAAAGTGAATGCCTACGTGGACACGATCACAAATGCACTGCCCATAGCAGATGCAAAAATGGAGCTCATAAAGACTGAGACAAACAAAGATGAAACAATGAGATGACTGAGGAAAAGCATCTTGGATGGATGGCCAACATGAAGCAAGACTGCTCACCTGACATGGCAGAGTACTGGAACTGCAGGGCGGAACTATCAGTGGTCGAAGACATCATCTACAAAGGAAGTAAAATAGTTATCCCAAAGAGTCTGAGAAAAGAGATGCTAAAAAGGATCCATGGAGGACATCTGGGAATCGAAAAGTGTAAGAAAAGAGCACAAGAGGTGATGTACTGGCCACGAATCAACCAAGATGTGACAAATGAGGTGTCAAACTGCACAATATGCCTGAAATATCGAGCAAGCAATCTGGTAGAACCACTAAAGCCATACTCAGCGCCAGACAGACCTTGCCAGAAGGTAGGCGCTGACCTATTCATATGTCAAGGGAGGGACTATCTTGTAGTCACAGACTATTACTCCCTATATCCAGAGGTTTGTAGACTGTACACCACCACTGCAGATGCTGTGATAACATGTATGAAAGCCATATTCTCCAGACATGGCGTGGCAAGCGAGGTCTTCACAGACAACGGACCCCAGTTTTACAATGCAAGTTTCCGACACTTTGCCAAAGAGTGGGACTTTGTCCACACAACGTCAAGTCCTCACTTTCCAGAGTCCAATGGATTAGTGGAAAAATCGGTCCAGACAGTGAAAAGACTGATGTACAAGGCAAAAGACAGTGGAACTGACTTCTACCAGAGCATGCTTGTATACCGCACAACGCCGCTCGAGTGTGGTATGTCACCAGCCCAACTCCTTATGGGACGTCTGCTAAGGTCAAACCTACCCATCCCGGAGAACCTCCTGAAAACAAAAGAGGGGGAGAAAGTGAGGAAGTTCAAAGAACAACAGAAAGAAAAGCAAAAGTACTACTATGACAGAGGAACACAAAACCTACCTGAACTCCACACTGGTGACCAAGTAAGGTTCAAAGACAAAACAAACATATGGACTCAGAAGGGAACTGTCCTGAGTGAAGTTCAACCAAGATCATACACCATTCAGACAGATGAGGGTGCTGTTCTGCGAAGAAATTGTCGAGATCTTCTCATGGGACCAGCCACAGCAAGTCAAAAGACTGATACTGTTGAACAACCTGATCACACAGCTGAGAAATCATCATCCGAGGCAACAACTCAGATTCAAGGACAATCAATCAGAAAATCCTCAAGACACGTGAAGCCTCCTGAGAGACTCATTGAGCAAGTTTAAGGACTCTTGTTATAGAAGGAAGTAATGTTATCTTATTCTTTCTTCAAGTTCTAGTGTATTTACATATTTCATGTGAACACACAAAACAAGGTTAAAAAACCTTGATCATGATAATGATAATGTAAGTTCATTAAGTGTTACAGTTAAAATGCAGAGTAATACAAAGAAAACATGTTGTTAGATAAAGGTAAAATACTTTTGCTTTGAGAAAGGGAGATGTAACGATATCAGCAAATAGTGATGGTATTTGCCTGTTTGATTATGATGCCTTACCAGCATATTTGCCTCTTTGATTATTTATGCCTTACCAGCAGAGGGCATGTGAGAGAGGCAGAGTTTAGTTTTGGCTTCGTTTTAGATGGCTCTCTAAGATGGTGTCTCCTGTAATGCTGTTAACTGAGTTGAACATACTTTAGATAAAAAGACATTCTCTTTCATGATTGTGTCGCCATTGAACCCAAATACAAATCAATACAGTTCTCCCCAACGTCCACTGTGTACATTAGTGGGCCCTGCCGTGTGCATATCATTCCTGGCTGCCATTTATCTGTTTGGTAGTCGCGGGCCAAGACTGGTTGCCCTACATTGAAGCTCCTTGTTGGCTTCTCATGGATGTGCTGGAATTGCTTACTCTCAACGTCTCTTCGTACGTTTGGTCTGAGCAAATCCAGGCAAGATCTTAACCTTCAGTTAAAGAACATCATGGCCGGGACCTGGTTGGTGACTGCATGTGTCGCATTCCGGTAGGCGAACAGGAAATTGTCCACCTTATGCTGCAGCGGAATATTGTCATTGTACATAGCCTTTATTGCCTTCTTAAAGGTTTGTACGAACCTCTCAGCCAATCCATTTGTGGCTGGATGATACGGGGCGGATGTGTAATGCCTTACCCCTTTCTTCTTCATAAACCTCCGGAACTTTTCGGACACAAACTGTGGTCCGTTATCGGAGCAAATCTGTTCTGGCAAGCCATTCCTGGCAAAAATGGTCCGTAGGACTGCAATAGTTTTCTCCGTGGTGGTGGAGGACATTTTGATGACCTCAGGCCATTTTGAGTGCGCATCCATGGCTATTAAAAACATTGAGTCCATGAATGGACCAGCAAAATCAATATGCACCCGTTGCCATGGAGATGAGGGCCACTCCCATGGGTATAGAGGGGCATGTGGTGGTGCATTTTGGACTTTCTGGCATCCTGAGCAGCTCTTGGTCAGGTCCTCGATTTGTTTATCGATTCCCGGCCACCACACATAAGCCCTGGCAAGGCTTTTCATTTTTACCCCTCCCAGATGACCCTCATGAAGCTCATTGAGCACTCTATCCCTTAACTTGGGTGGAATTACCACTCGGGATCCACACATCAAGGTCCCCTGGCACACTGACAGCCGTTCTCTTCTTGTCGAGAATGCTGGCAACAGTGAGTCGCCATGTGCTGGCCATCCCTTCACCGTCAAATCATATACCCGAGACAGTGTCAGGTCATTTCGGGTCTCCTGTTCTATACGAGCGTTAGTTACCGGTAGGTATTCAACTATATTCGAATGAAATATTTCGACAGGATCCACTGCTGGTGCTTCCTCCGCAGTAGGCAGTGGCAGGCGTGATAGCCCATCAGCATTTCCATGCTGTTTCATGCCCTTATATTCAATCTCATAGTGGTGCGCCCCTAGAAAGAGTGACCATCTCTGTAGTCGTTGCGCAGTCATCACCAGAACGCCCTTCTTCGGATTAAAAATGGAGACAAGAGGCTGGTGGTCAGTCAGCAAGGTGAATTTCTGCCCGTGCAGATAGTGATTGAACTTTTTCACTCCCCACACTAGGCTGAGTGCCTCCCTGTCAATCTGGGCGTAGTTACGCTCGGCTGAGGTTAGTGATCGTGACGCAAATGCTATAGGCCTCTCTGAGCCGTCCGAGAATTTGTGCGACAGCACCGCTCCAATGCCGTAGGGTGGCGCATCACACGCCAACCGAATTGGTAATGCTGGGTTGAAATGGGCCAATATCTCTTTCGATGTGTTTAGTGTTTTGCTCTTCTGGAAAGCTCGTTTACATTCGTCACTCCACTTCCATGGCACCCCAGTTTGCAGTAGGGTATTCAGTGGATGTAGTATTGTAGACAAATTTGGCAAGAACTTATGGTCGTAGTTTACCAGCCCGAGGAACGACCTCAGTTGTGACACGTTTTCCGGTGCTGGAGCCTTGACTACTGCCTCAATCTTTTCTGGGGACTTATGTAACCCCTCTTTATCGATAACTTGGCCACAATACGAGATCTGTTTTTTAAAAAACTCGCATTTGGGGCGGTTAGCTCGGAGCCCATATTCCTTCAATCTAGTGAGCACCTGCTCCAGGTTGGCGAGGTGATCACTGTCATTTTCGCCCGTGACCAGGATGTCGTCCAAATAACATTGGGTCCCTGGGATCCCTTGCAGGACTTGTTCCATTGCCCTTTGCCAAATAGCTGGAGCTGATGCTACCCCGAATACCAGCTGGTTGTATTGGTAGAGACCTTTATGGGTGTTGATTGTGAGGTATTTTTTTGATGCTTCTTCTACCTCCATTTGCAGATACGCCTGGGCCAGATCAATCTTCGTGAAGCGTTTCCCTCCAGATAGCGAGGCGAAAATATCTTCAATCTGCGGAAGTGGATATTGTATGGTGTGAAGGACTGGGTTCACTGTTACCTTAAAGTCCCCACAGATGCGAACCTTCCTTGGTTCCCCAGGCATGCGGCTCAATGACTTTTTCATCACAGGAACGATGGGTGTAGCCCACTCACTCCAGTCTACCTTGGACAGTACTCCTGAACGTTCCAAACTCTCCAGCTCTGCTTCAACGGCTGGGCAGATCGCATAAGGTACCGGTCTGGCCTTAAAAAAATTTGGGCTTGCGTTTTCTTCGATTTTAATTGTTGTTGTCATGCCTTTTAGTGTTCCGAGTCCTTGCTGGAACACTTCTTGCGCGTCGGTTAGGATCTTTGACAGTCGCCCAGGTGTGACGTCATCATCCTTTTTGGCAGCCACAGTTAGTGCTTGTATGGAATGCCAATCCAGCTGTATTTTCCGGATCCATTCACGTCCCAGTAATGGTGGTCCTCCATCTTGCAATACATACAGGTCTAGTTTTGGTGTTTCCTTACCCTTATATATAACGGTCACCCTTATTTTTCCTTTGGGGTAGACTTTTTGCCCCGTGTACGTCTTCAAAATAATTTTTGTGTCTCTCAAGGGTATGTGTGAGTATAGCCGCTCGTAGTCCCATCGGTTTATGACTGTTAGGGCTGATCCTGTGTCCAATTCCATTTTTACCTGGACTCCTGCTATCTTGAGAGTGACCCAAATGGTTCGGTGATCCCCCGTTTTGATCACATTATGTAGTTTCAGACAACTCAGCTCCCTGTTTTCGGAGTCGGTATCACTCTTTTGTTCGTCTGAACTATTCTCCATCACCTTATGTACCTTCTTGTACTTTTCTTTTGGAGATTTGTTATTGCTGGTTTTCTTTCCCGACCTGCAGACTCATGCTATGTGTCCTACTTTTCCACACTGTCTGCACACTTTGTCTTTGAACCAGCAATCATTGTGGTCGTGTGTTGTTCTGCCGCAGCGATAGCACTTCTCTGTTCTGTATGACATTTCGTTTGTGCCATATTCTTGCGGTCTCTGTTGTATCTCTGCAGTGCCCCGTGCTGCTGCTTCATATGATACCGCAATGCTGAAAGTCTTGTCCAGCGTAAGGTCCTTTTCAGATAAAAGCCGTTTCTGGGTTCCTTCACTTTGAAGCCCACACACAAACTTGTCCCTTAAGGTATCTGCCAGTCCCATTCCAAACTGGCAGTGTTTCGATAGTTTGCGCAGTTCTGTTAAATATTCAGCATTGCTTTCATCCTTATGCTGGTTCCATTTGTGAAACTTGAATCTTTCTGCTATCAGCAGCGGTGTGGGGTTTAAATGTTCCTGTAGTATCGTCACTTTCTCTCCAAAACTCTTTTCCACTGGCTTCACTGGGGTTACTAGATTTCGTAATAAGCCATACGTCTTTGCACCCATTAAATTTAACAATACCGGCGCTTTCTTGTCATCTGACACCTCATTTGCCTTGCAGTATACCTCTATTCGTTCGACATATGTAGTCCAATCTTTGACTTCATTGTCAAATGCGGTGATACTGCCACTCTTCGGTATTTTGGGTGTGGTTTAAAATGGCTTAAAATGGCATCTCCCGCGCTTTCCTTCCTCCCCTGCTGCTGCCAATGCCGCTCTCAGCGGTCCTCGTGGCAATGGTGGCGCCCTGTAGGTTTTGCGCGCTTCTCCTGCGCTGCTGCCAACACCGCTCTCGGCTGTCCTTGTGGCAATGGCGGCACCTCGCGGGTTTCCTGCGCGTCTCTCTCCCTCTCCTCGATGCTGCTCGGCCCCTGAACAGCGGCTGCACCCTGTGCACTCTGCCCTCTCTCGCTCTCCCCCATCGACGCTGCTTGGCCCTTTGCTGTGCCGCTCGGTCAGGCTCTAGCCCGCCGCTGTCCGGGAAGGGTCTGCGCACTACCTGTTGCCAGCCCGTTTCGCTGGACTACCGCGACTGGAAAGCCAAGCCTGGCTCTCAACAGCCTCCCCCGCAATTCTTGAGTCTCTGCTGGATGACTGGGCGGTTGCCCGTGGTCGACGCCCGTGTGTCTGGCCTTGACCTCCAATCTACTGGTCTCCAGGAATGAATCCCTGGGAGGTGATGCAGAGTTGCAGGTAGGATCTAATTTTGCTCATCGCCAATGTTCTGTCCGAGAGTAATAAGACACCAGACTGCCGGGGAACAGTACAACAGGTGTTTACTCAATGTGGCTCACTCTGGAACTGAACTGTACAGATTACTACTCAGTGCTATATACAGGTGTGGTTACTGCCGGTACTGCAGTATACATGAGCTGTAAAAAGTAGTTCCCCCCTTAAAGGTATATACATTACAGACCCCCTCTCTCCCGGACCCCTACACACCCCAACCCCAACACACTCTGACACCTGTACACCCCGACCCCTACACTCACCGACCCCTACACACCCCGACCCCTACACACCCTGACCCCTACACACCCTGACCCCTACTCACCCCTACCCCTACACTCCCTGACACGTACACATGCTTTAAAAGGCAGCTGAGAGCAGGTAGGTTTACCAATCTCAGAGAGGGAGAGAAGTAAAAAGTAATCGAAGTGTGATGTCACCAGAAAGCAGGTAAGTGATTGGTTGGTGAGTATTTCTCTCCTTTTAAACTTTAACTCTGTGGTTTATAGTTTCTTGGCTCTCTGTGGTGTAGTGGGGATGGTTGGTAAACCAGGGCCCTTAAATATATCATTTATTTGTAGTGTAATTGGTGGAATTGATTTGTTTAATTTAATTTCAATTAATTAAAGGGTAAGTCATGGCAGGACAGCCTGGTGCCATGGTATGCTCCTCCTGCACTATGTGGGAACTCAGGGACACTTCCTGTGTCCCTGACGACCATGTGTGCAGGAAGTGTGTCCAGCTGCCGCTACTGGCAGACTGCATTACAGCACTGGAGCAGCGATTGGATACATACTGGACCATTTGCGATGCTGAGGATGTTGTGAATAGCATGTTTAATCAGTTGGTCACACCACAAATAAAGGTGGCACAGGCAGAAAGTGAATGGGTGACCAACAGGCAGAGTGGTATGCGCAGGAAGGTAGTGCAGGGGTCCCCTGTGGCCATCCCCCTCTCAAACAGATATACCACTTTGGATACTGATGGGGGGGATGGCTTACCAGGGGAAGGCAGCAGCAGCCAACTTCCTGGCACCAGGGGTGGCTCTGCCGCACAGGATGGGAGGAAAAAGAGTGGGAGAGCTATAGTGATAGGGGATTCTATTGTAAGGGGAATAGATAGGCGTTTCTGCGGCCACAAATGAGACTCCATGATAGTGTGTTGCCTCCCTGGTGCAAGGGTCAAGGATGTCTCGGAGCAGCTGCAGGGCATTCTGGAGGATGAGGGTGAACAGCCAGTTGTCGTGGTGCATATAGGTACCAACGATATAGCTAAAAACCGGGATGAGGTCCTAAAAGCTGAATATAGGGAGTTAGGAGGTAAATTAAAAAATAGGACCTCAAAGGTAGTAACCTCAGGATTGCTACCAGTGCCACGTGCTAGTCAGAGTAGAAATAGAAGGATATTTCAGATGAATACGTGGCTAGAGGAATGGTGCAAGGGGGAGGGATACAAATTCCTGGGGCATTGGAACCGGTTCTGGGGGAGGTGGGACCAGTACAAAACGGATAGTTTGCACCTGGGCAGAACTGGGACTGATGTCCTAGGGGGAGTGTTTGCTAGTGCTGTTGGGGAGGGTTTAAACTAAAATGGCAGGGGGTTGGGAACCTGAGCAGGGAAACAGAGGAAAGGGAAACAAGGATAAAAGCAAAAGACAGGAAGGTGAAAAACAAAAGTGACAGGCAGAGAAATCAAGGGTTTAAATCAAACATGGCCACAGTAAATAATAATTCTAAAAGATCTAAGATGGTTAAAAAAACAAGCCTGAAGGCTTTGGGGGAAAATTCGGTTGGTTGCGCCACCCATTAACGCCTAAAGAGGTTGAGAAGTGGGGCGCTAACCAACTAGCGCCCGGGTGCAGTGAACCCTGCGCCTCTTCCCAACAGACGTCGGCACACAAAACCTTACGCTGCCAGGATTTTCCGCCAACAGTTTTCGTATATCAACATGTCGGAGGAGCAGTGTTTCCGAAGGCTGCACTTCAGTAAGGAGGTGGTCACTGAGCTCTGCCACCTGCTTCAGCCAGATCTGCAGCCTCAACTAAGGTGCAGGGCATCTCTGTCGGTGGCTGTAAAGATTACTGTGGCTCTAAACTTCTATGCCAGCGGCTCCTTTCAGGCCGCTGCTGGGGACATTGCCAACATCTCACAGTTCGTGGTGCATTGCTACATCCTTCAAGTGACTAATGCCCTCTTTAAAAGGAGACGGCAGTGTAGTGTATGTACCTTTAAGGGGAGAACTACTTTTTACAGCTCCTGTATACTGTAAGTACCGGCAGTGATCACACCTGTATATAATCCCTGAGTAGGGATCTGTAGAGTTTGTTTTTCGAGTAACCCTCATCCAGTAAACACCTGTTGATTGTTCCCTGCAGTCTCTTGTCTAGTTATTGAAGGACACACAACATCAAGATACACGGATCTAACATTGGCGACGAGAAGATTCAAACCTACCTGCAACTCTGCATCACCTCCCAGGGATTCGCTCCTGGAGAACAGTGAAAGAAAAAGGCCGAGTCCAGAAGTACGGGCGTCGACCATCCAGCGGAGACTTGAGCATCGCAGGGGAGGCTGTTGAGAGCTGGGCTTGGTTCTCCAGTCACGGTGGTCCAGCAAAACGGGCTGGCAACAGGTATGGCGCAGACCATTCCCGGACAGCGGCAGCTAGAGCCGACCGACTGTAAGGGTCACAAGGATCCCAAGGACACAGCAGGGTCCCAGAAAGCTGCGGATTGCCCGAGCTAAGAAGGGGGCATTTCCCCAGAAACCTGTTTAAACTGTGTGATTTTGAAATGTGTGTGCGTGGTAATTTCTAGTTTAAGCTGAGGGGAAGGTGGGGGTCTCCCAGTTGGGGAGAGGCCATACGAGAACCTCTACCCAGAGTTGGAAGGGGTCCCCGGACCCCGGAAAGGAGGAATTTTTGGATCCCATGAAAAACATTTTCTTTAAAAAGGCAACACATCATTCTCAACCGACAGAACATTCCAGAAGGAAGGGTGAACTGGGGGCCATTAGCATCTAAAGGCCCTGGTCACCCCAACCCAAAACACCAGATGCAACACCTCTACAGGGCAAGAGCTCAACCCAAAACAAACCTCACAAAGAGGGAACAGACTGGTCAGAGCCAGGAGCTTCCAAAGCCAAACAAGACAAAGGAAAAGGATTAACGGACAATCTAGTCTACACTTCGCACCTACTCACACTTTGAGCACCGGACCGGACACAAAGGGACAGCCATCACCGGACCATTATTGGTATCTAAAGACAAAGGACTCTCAAGCCCAGATACAGTATAACTGGGGTGAGAATCTCACAGACAGCATGTGCATGTGGAGGCAGAGTCGAAGGAGCGCCCGACGAGAAGGAAGGAAGAAGAAGCCCGCGGACCACGGAGGCATCGGAACCAGAGACCGGAGAGCGAGGGGGGAGAAAAGCGCGCTGTTCCGGACCGAAAGCGTTTTCAAAACCGTACGAAAGGGGACTGTGAGTATGAGCTTTCCTCAATGAGGATCACCCCACTTAGTGATAGGAGGATGGGAGGCTTGTGGTAATAGGAATAGGGTTTAAGGTCATTTTAGTTCGGTTTCACCCTATGTTTTCCCTTCCCAGAACGATTGGTTAAATTTAAAGTTCTATGTTTAAGGTGCTGTTTTAAGAACTTGTTCAGGTTTAAAGACATCAAGGAACTTTCAGTGGGAAGTGCTGTGTGGAGTTCGGTACTGAGATTATTGCCTTGCTTGTGTTTCACGTGTCCAAATAAAGTGAGTTGTATCTTTTATCCGGTGTCTGCTTCTGGTTACTGCAATTTGAATCTGTCACAAATGTCCAAGCTGTAATTCGCGTTGTAGAACAGTAGTGGGGGAAGTGGGATTCAAAACCTCACGCCAGTAATTTGGGGGATGAGCTGCAATTGGGAATGAGCAGTTAGATTAAGTGGGACAGGCTGAAACTCTGCCTGGGGTTGTATCTGGTATAAACAACCAAGAAGCACTTACTCAGAGAAATTCTCTGAGGACTGTGATTTGCTATAAACAGTCAAAAGCCCCAAACTCCTCAGGGACTGTACATCAGCCTGAGGTACCCAGGACTACCTGGGTGTAAGATAACCCCCCTTACAAAATGGCGAGCCAGCCAGGAGAATGTGTAAGCAAAGACAATGTGACAGACAGCAGTCCAGAGGTTGAACCAGAAACTAGAATGAAGGAGAAACTAGGAGACTATATCTGTACCAAGCTCAATGTTAGAAAACCATGGGTGATGGGCCTGCTGCGCAGTGCACGCCCAGAGGCAGCTGCAGCAAAGTGGACCCAGGGTAAAGACCACAAAGCTAATGTGGAGAAGGCAGTCTGGCTGCTGTGCCTAGAAAAGCAAGTAAAGTTGCTCGACAGGCAGGTGGTGACCCTCCAAGCAGAGGTGGTAGATTTAAAAGGAAGGTCCCGTGCCGAGGTGTTAGATTTAGAGGAGCAGGCTCGGGCAGCAGGGGAGGTAGCAAAGGAAAAGATAGCAGCTGTGGCAGAGAAGCTGGCTGAGGCACCTGAGCAACTTGCGGACGAAAGGAGAGAAAGGGCTATGGAGGCAGAGAGTTCTCGAATTTACAAGGAGTACCTGCAGGCGCAGGTAACAGGAGCCCAAACTGCAGCATTGAGGCTGCAAGAAAGAAATGCTCGCTATGCTCAAGAGAACGCTGAGTTGGGGGAGGATTTAAAGGAGGTTAGGGCAGCCTGGAAGCTCACGTGGCAGGAGGCGAGTCAAGCCCCGGCCACGGACCACGGCCCCTGCCTGGACCAAATCAAATACCTCACCCAAGCTATAGCTAAGTCCCAGAGAGGCGTAGTGTGTTCAGTCACACCGGCCCCAGAAAGGGGGCAGGAGGAGGAAGAGGAGGTTAGACACCTCCCCACAGCCCCTGTAATGGAGCCGGAGCTTGGGCCACAGGAGCCAAGCAAGCCGGTGGGACCAGGGCCAGTGTGTCCCGTCGCCCACGTTAAATTTGGTCCAGCTGTAAATGGGGTCCCGGGAGCAGTGACTAGCCGTTTCGTTCTGCCCCACTCTGTGCCTCAGTTACAGGCGATGGTCACCCACTTCTCTAAACTGGGATATAAAGGGGATGCCACTGCTCACTTTCTTAAAGTAGAGCAGGCGGGGGATTTAAACGGTTGCGACCAGGGAGAGAGAGCCAAGATGCTACTATTTTCCCTGGAAGAGGAGGTGGCCGACAACCTCTCCTCTGATAGTAAGATAGGGAGGAACACATTCGCCCAAGTCAAGGAGGAGGTCCTGGATGTGTTGGGGGTGGATGATGGTAGCTTCTTCTCCCGAGTTGAGAAGATCTCCCAGGCTGCAGAATCCTGACTAGCCCCCGGGGAACCTGTGTACCTGTGCCCGGTAAGCTATGATGAGTGGAAAGACCGCGCGTTGAACTGGAGGTGCAGGGTGTCAGGGGATCATATCTGCTGGACACAGGGGCTTCGGTGACCCTGGTCCATGCAGACAGCCCCAGTACCTCACCCCTGTCCAGCGGCGTCCCTTTCGGCCTCACAAGCTTCACCAACAGGGTACCACAGGGATCGGTGCTGGGTCCCTTGCTGTTTGTGGTCTACATTAATGACTTGGATATGAATGTAAAGGGTATGATCAGTAAGTTCGCGGATGATACAAAAATTGGTAGGGTGGTAAATAGCGAGGAGGGTAGCCTCAGTCTGCAGGACGATATAGATGGGTTGGTCAGATGGGCGGAACAGTGGCAAATGGAATTTAACCCGGAAAAGTGCGAGGTGATGCACTTTGGGGGGACTAACAAGGCAAAGGAATACACAATGAATGGAAAGACCCTAGGCAAGACGGAGGGTCAGAGGGATCTGGGTGTGCAAGTACACAGATCCCTGAAGGCGGCGGAACAGGTGGATAAGGTGGTAAAAAAGGCATATGGGATACTTGCCTTCATTAGCCGAGGCATTGAATATAAGAGCAAGGAGGTTATGATGGAGCTGTATAAAACACTGGTTAGGCCACAGCTGGAATATTGTGTGCAGTTCTGGTCGCCACACTACAGGAAGGATGTGATCGCGTTAGAGAGGGTGCAGAGGAGGTTCACCAGGATGTTACCAGGGCTGGAGCGCTTCAGCTATGAAGAGAGACTGGGCAGGTTGGGTTTGTTTTCCTTGGAGCTGAGGAGGCTGAGGGGGGACATGATTGAGTTGTACAAAATTATGAGGGGCATAGATAGGATGGATGCTGAGGAGCTTTTTCCCTTAGTAGAGGGGTCGATAACTAGGGGGCATAGATTCAAGGTAAAGGGCGGGAGGTTTAGAGGGGATTTGAGAAAGAACTTTTTCACCCAGAGGGTGGTTGGAGTCTGGAACTCACTGCCTGAAAGGGTTGTGGAGGCAGAAACCCTCACAACATTTAAGAAGCATTTGGATGAGCACTTGAAATGCCATAGCATACAAGGCTACGGGCCAAATGCTGGAATATGGGATTAGATTAGACAGGGCTTGATGGCCGGCGCGGACACGATGGGCCGAAGGGCCTCTATCCGTGCTGTATTACTCTATGACTCTATGACTCTATAACAGTGAGCAGACAGGATTCCTCACAGTTCCAGTCCAGCTGCGCTTGGGACCTCTCCAGGAGCAATGGACTTGCGTTTTAACCAAGTGGAAGGGGACAGGCCAGGGGATACTGGGGGCTGATTTTACCAGCCACCAAGGCATCCTCATCGACCTGAGGAACCACTGCCTTTGGGGGGCAGTGGGGGACTTAGTTACGGAGGAGCTCGCGATCATACAGGGCGCACAGGAGAAAGGGGTCCTGTGCACAGTCAAACCCAAAGAGGGTTATGATCTGGCAGCCCTGATCAACAGCACCCCGGTACAGTTCCAAGCAGTTATGCAGACAAATTTAAAGGCCTTCGCCACTCACAAACACGACTGTGGAAGGATGCATGGGGTAGAAGTCAGGGTAGATGGGGACCCCATGACGCGCCCGCAGCGACAGTACAATTTCCCGAGGGAGGCTGAGGCAGATTTAACCATCGCTCTGGGATCCCTGGTTGAGCAAGGGGTTTTAAGAACGATAGCAACCCATGTGAACTCTCCACTTTGGCCGGTGAAGAAGCCGGACAATTCATGGAGAGCCACAGTGGACTATCGAGTCTTGAATAAAAATATCCCAGCCTGCGCCCCTACAGTGGCTGCAGTAGCCGACCTCATTGGAAGTATTCCAGCCTCCGCAACCATCTTCACAGTGCTGGATATTTCCAATGGTTTCTGGTCTGTCCCACTCAGAAGGGAAGATCAGTATAAGTTTGCCTTCGCTTTTAAAGGGCAGCAGTATACTTGGAATTGTTTGCCACAGGGTTTCCACAATTCGCCAAGTATATTCCACAAGTTTAAAGAACTTCAGCCAGCCTGGGCAGCTGGTGCAATACGTGGATGACCTGCTGCTATTCTCTGAGACAGAGGAAGAGCATGGCCCCCTATTGGCCGAGCTACTGGAAACGCTATGGGAAGCAGGGTTGAAGGTAAACCCCAAGAAAGCGCAGGTAGGGCAAAGGGAAGTAAAATTCCTGGGTCTGACCCTACGCGCAGGAGAAAGAGCGATAGATGGGGCTCGGAGGAAGGCAGTGCAGGAGCTGCCTGCCCCCACCACAGTCACAGGGGTCCGATCATTCCTGGGATTGACCGGCTACTGCAGGGACTTTATTGAGGGGTATGCTGCCACTGCAGCCCCTCTACTCCGTCTTCTGCACAAGGGTGTGGACTGGGATTGGGATGAGGGGTGCAGGGAAGCATTTGAGCGCCTCAAGAGGGACCTCCAGACCGCGCCGGCCCTGGGAGCAATTAATGGGGAAGAGGAGTTCTACCTGGAAGTAGCCGCCAGCGGGGACAGCTTAAGCTCAGTGCTGCTTCAGGAACGGCACGGCCAGCTGAGACCTGTGGTCTACTCCTCCAGGGTCCTCACCGACGTGGAGAGAGGATACTCCAATTGTGAAAGGCATCTGCTGGCCACTCACTGGGCAGTGAAACGGTCGCGGATTTTCACAGGTGCATCCACAGTGACCCTCCTCACCCATCCCACCCCGACTCAGATGCTGCTGGATGGGAGAATCAGGGATGGGACTGTGAGCAGTGTGCGCATTGCTCGCTGGACCCTCCTGCTCTCATCAATGCCCCTGAAAGTAAAAGGACTGTGTGATCCCAAGCTGGCAGCCAATATGCTTTATGCAGGGGAGGCTCATCAGTGCTCAGTCGAAGGGGTCTGGGACATCGACATCGGTCTCCGGGCAGGGATACACCCCACGGGCCGGGAGATCTATGTGGATGGATCCAGTACAATGTCAGCAGGGGAGAGGCTCACAGGGTGCGGGATTTATGATCCTGGGGCGGGCATTGCCCTGACCATAAAGCTCCCGAGCACCATGAGCGCCCAGCATGCTGAACTGTCGGCGGTGGTGTATGTAGTGACCCACCCCGAGGAGTTCCCTAGACCCTACATGATTTGCAGCGACAGTATGTTCACCTGCAACTCGTGCACTGAGTATCTGGCCATCTGGGCACGCCGGGGGTACACCTCAGCGGATGGGAAACCCCTGGCAACAAAGCCGTTGCTACAGAGGATAATGGCCGCAGTAGGGACCAAAGGGGATATTTATATCCATAAGGTAAAGGCTCACAGCAAAACGGAGCCTCGAGCGGAAGGGAACGGTATGGCCGACGCACTGGCCAAAGAAGGGGCTCGAGAGGGCACCTTCTGGAATCCTTACGAGGGGGGTCCAGTAGCCGCTCTCCAGGGCGGGACAGGGGCACAAGGGAGCGCAGGGGTAGCATTGGCCCCAGACCTACAGGTGGTCCAGGCGCAGGATCCCGTCCTTAAGGCCGTCCTGGAGAAGCTAAAAAAGGGGGAAAAGGTCGAAGGGCCTTACGGAGGGGCAGCATTCCAGATCAAAGAAAGGATGCTGTTCAGAGGGGATCAGTGGGTCGTACCGAAGCAGCACCAGAGGGAGTTCCTCCAACTGGCCCATGAGGGTCCAGGAGCGGGGCACCCCGGACCTGAGACCACCTGGCAACGGGTGGAACAGGTGGGGTGGTGGGTAGGACTCAGGGAAGACGTCCGAGAGTTCTGCGCAAGCTGCCTGGTGTGTGCAGCAAACAATCCAGATCCCCAGAAAAGAAAGGTGTCGATGGGACACATTAGGAGGGTAGAGGGACCATGGCAGTCGATCCAGGTCGACTACATCGGGCCCCTACCCACCGCCCAGGGAGGTTACAAGTTCTGTTTAGTGCTTGTGGATGTGTTTTCAAAATGGGTTGAAGCCTTCCCCTGTCGAACAGCCACAGCACTAGGAACCGCTAGAATTTTAGTAAGGGAAGTGTTCTCCAGATGGGGACTTCCCCAGTATGTGGAATCAGACCAGGGAAGCCACTTCACAGGACAGGTCATGCAAGCAACCCTCAAGGTGCTGGGCATAAAAGGGAAGTGGCACGTCTCACACAACCCACAGTCTTCAGGCATTGTGGAGCGTTCAAATCGTACCATCAAAGAAAGGCTGCATAAGGAAACGGCAGACTCTCCCAAGAAGTGGGCGGAGGTCTTACCGTTGGTCCTTATGGGTGTCTGGGCCAGCCAGTCAAAGAGCACCGGGTATTCCCCACATGAGCTAATGACCGGGCGGACCATGAGGACCCCCACCCATGTACTAGCCCCAGTACTCACCGAAGGACAGGCCAGGGAGGTAAACCGGGACAAGTTTACCAAGAATCTGCATGAGCGCCTCAAGCAGATTCACTGGCAGGCAGCTAGTAACATGGGCAGACAGCATAGGAGTAACAAGCTGTTACTGGAGCCTAGGAAGCACCACGAGTGGGAGGTGGGAGACCAAGTCATGGTGAGGAACTTCGCCCGGGTGGGGGTGTTCGAAGCATTGTACCAGGGACCTTATGCCATTGTGGACAAAGCCAGCCCCATGGTGTATGCAGTGAAACTACCTCGCAGAACCAAGTGGTTTCACATTAACCAATGTAAACTATTCAACCCGGGGGAGCCTCGCACAAAGAAAGGAAAGGCAGGAGTAGGGGCCGGTCTGGGAGACAACAGCCTCCCGACCACAGCCAAGACACCGGTGCCTGCAGCAGGTACAGCCACCGCACCAGCCCCAGCAAAGGGGGCGGTGGGCTGTATGACTGGGCAGCTCACACCTATGCATTGGGACTCAGACGAGACCCCAGATGCCCCACCCATTCCGAGTCCACGGCGAATGAGCCCAAGGGAGCCGTGGACACTGGCCAATCTATGGCCTATGGGGAGTCCCCTATCAGGAGCCACTGGGGGGGAGAAGTCCCCCAGGGAAGGGGAGCCCACCCCAGTCGGACAGCCTACAGGAGGAGGGGTTAGAAGGGTGCATTTTGAAACTCCGCCCAGGGAGGAGGATACCGATAGGTCAGTTTCTCCACAGTCCAATAGGCAGAATGAAGAGATAGAAGGGGAGTACACAGAGGACAGGGCAGACCTCTGGGACCGAAGCCAAGCATCTAACGGGGGACCTGAGACTAGTGTAGGGAAGGCAGCCACAGCAACCCCGCCGCCAGTGCTCGAGTGGAGAGCGCGCGGAGGAGGGAGTGCGGGCTCCGGGAGGATGGTTTGGGATTCCGGGGGCACCCAGGGACCGGGGACAGACCCGCCCGGGAGACCCGTCCGAGTGCCAAAACAAGTGGTTAAGTGGACTCCAGACTTCAGGCCGCGTTACCGGCCAAGGAAGAAGCTGAAGAAACGCTTCCTCAGGACCAGCCCTGGCCACCCGGAGATGGGTGGCAGCAGTACAGACTAAGATAAAACTTTAAAAGTTAGGTCCTGGGATAAAAAATAAAAAAAAGGGGGGGGCTCTATTATGATGTGAAAGAGTATTTTTGAGGATATTATGTTATACGAGCCAAGCCTGGGTGAACCTAAGGCAAGGCCCTCTGTTTTGTGTTACAGAATGATGGAAAAGATGGAAATAGCGCTATTCGGGATAACCACACTAATCGCACTGGTCCTGATACGAGTGAGCGAGGGACGCAGAGGAGACCGCGAATTGGCTTATGTATACGGGTGCTCGGGAGGAAAGCCTCCCACAGTCACGACCGGAGGCGGGACACCAAGGGTAGAGGGGACCGAGGAGTACTTCCATGAGGGAAGGTGGCCAGGGTGGTTGAGGTCCAATTCGACCAAGTATTCTAGCCAGCCCGGGGTCACGTATGGGGAAGCATCCGTCCACTGCCCTAGGAGAACCATGAACGCCTCCCGGGTTGAAGTGACAGAGGGGAAGAGAGTTTGTTTACATTGTGAGGGGAAGATCCCGCTGGGAAGGTGGTGGTGGCTCAGGAAGCTGAGCGAGGATATGGGGAACCCGGAAGCTGACTGGGAGCGACTGGATAACAGCACCTACCGGACTGTAATGGGAAAGGGAGGGGGAGTGAGTGTGTGTTGGGACAAGTGGTGGAAGTCTGAGGAAGGCATGTATGTGTGCATGTGGGGCTCGAGTAGGGTCTGCCCGGAGGGCCTGTCTATAGCCTTTTTGAGACACTGGTTGGACGAGGGGAGCGGCGTCAGGTGGAACATCTCTGGAGCCGCCTGTGTCACCCCAAAAATCCCTATCAGCATGAACGCCACTCACCTGACAGCACGACCAAGACAACCCATACCTACCGCACCGGCAGCTCCAATAGCAGTTGACAGATGTCCACCCACCACCCAGAGCCCAGGGAATGGTCTAGTTCTAGTCCCCACCGACAAACTACTCTACCAGGGGATACACTACGCAGTGGCTTCGGTGATCCTAAATCTAACAGAAGTCCACTTACTAAAGTGGTGCCCGAAAGAGACCGAATGGTTGTACCAGACCCTCCTCCGGGAGATGTTCAGGCAGTTCTACGAATTGGACCTGGGACACACCGGGGGCGAAACAGCATACGAAGCGGAAGCAGCACAGGAAGCAGATACAGTGCACATAGGCAGGCAAAAAAAGGGGTTTGATAAACGATGGGTTCACCGCTTTTAACACAGGGACCTCCATGATCAATAGCATGGATAATGCCTATTGGCCATGCAAATCCGGGGGTTAAAGAACCAGCTCAGGAAGATACTGGGGGATGAGAATAGGGTAGTAGGGGAGGAGTTACATGAGGACCAGGCAATGACCATCCATTTAAAGGAGGTCATTGCCGAATTGGAAAAGCATGCCAGGGTGATCAATGAGTTGATCAGGGAAGATAGGAATGCGTCAGGACAGGCTGCCCAAAATGAGGTTTGTGTCCTATATGGGGCCTGGCTGCTGGGAGAGGGGCGGAGCAATTTAGAGGACCTGAAACAAGACCTCGTCCCCTCCTGGATCAGCAATAAGCACCTGGAGGCACTCCACCCGTTCAACCACTCATTGAGCCCATGTCAGCTCCATTTGGCCTCAGAGACGTACCCTGTTCCTGTAGATTGCGGGAAGTCGAACCACACCATCATGGGGATAATAGTGAGGATACCTGTACTGGGGGAGGCAGCCGTGCCTGCGCCCTTGTACAGGGTAGAGAACATTGGAGTTATCCACGGAGGGGTACATGTCCAGTTCCACACGGTCCCCCCCATGTCATAAGGTGGGAGCACTCTATAACAGGGACAGACCTTTCTGGGTGCCGAAGCAAGGGGTCACATATAGTCTTGTGTCCCCAGCACTTGAACAGTTTTGCTAGACCCCAGTGTGGGTTCAAGGCTGCCAACTCCGCACCTATAAATTGCACCATGGAGGTGATGGCCATGGACCATGTACCACCCCAGGTGGCATATGTAGGGGGTGGGACCTATTGTGTTACCACCAGCGTGAAGCACTACCGGTACGGACAGAACGTGTCATGTCCGGTCAGTGACAGCAGTTTCTGCTTCAAGCCACAGGCTGAGGTTCAAGTGGCCCAGGAACAAATTACTCCGATCCCGGACCCCTCCACGGTTCACCTCACTATAAAACACAACACCTCGAACTTGCAGGATTATGCTGCACATTTTGGATACCCTATTCCCTTCCTGCCTGAACACTTAACCACATTATTGAAAGCAGTTGCATTATCACAGAAACATTTTTATACCTTACTACAAAAAACGATAGAGTTGGGGGCAGAGATCGAGGAAATTGCGGCTAGACCATGGTGGGACATAGGGCTCGACGTAGAGAGCACCCCCTGGGAACGCATCGCATCTCATGCCCTGGTGATCGGTCAGCTAGTAGTAATGTTTTATTTAATATTCATCACCTGTAAGATGAGAAGAGCAAACCGTCAGGCCCGCTATGTACACGCGATGGAGGGATTAGGGGCCAAATAGGACTGTGACGCAAAGCAGAGAAAAGTCGTATATGGAGCAGTGTATAATGGAAATAATGTGTGGAGTGATTTGGTGTATTGGGAAATGTTATTTGGATATTGTGTGTGTACCCTAGATATGTACATTTGTAATTAGAGTGTTAACAAAATGTCTGTTTACTTTGTAAGGAAACCAGGATCCTTGCTCCCTCGCTTGGTGACACTCTATATTGGAGAGTGTCAAACGGGGGCCTGTAAGGGTCACAAGGATCCCAAGGACACAGCAGGGTCCCAGAAAGCTGCGGATTGCCCAAGCTAAGAAGGGGGCATTTCCCCAGAAACCTGTTTAAACTGTGTGATTTTGAAATGTGTGTGCGTGGTAATTTCTAGTTTAAGCTGAGGGGAAGGTGGGAGGCTCCCAGTTGGGGAGAGGCCATACGAGAACCTCTACCCAGAGTTGGAAGGGGTCCCCGGACCCCGGAAAGGAGGAATTTTTGGATCCCATGAAAAACATTTTCTTTAAAAAGGCAACACATCATTCTCAACCGACAGAACATTCCAGAAGGAAGGGTGAACTGGGGGCCATTAGCATCTAAAGGCCCTGGTCACCCCAACCCAAAACACCAGATGCAACACCTCTACAGGGCAAGAGCTCAACCCAAAACAAACCTCACAAAGAGGGAACAGACTGGTCAGAGCCAGGAGCTTCCAAAGCTCGAACTACTGCTCTCGCCGCATCCTGAGATCCACGCTCAATGCCATGCGGCGCCACATGAACACACTCGACTTCTCTCTTCAGCAACACCGGCGCACTCTATCTCAAAGCTGTCCGGGTCCTCAGTTCCACTTCATCCTTCGACTCATCCGACGCTTCAACAAAAAACTTTTCTTCTTCCTTTCCGATGTCAAGGATCGCAAGCTTCATCAACTCTTGGACACCAACGCCCCTCCGGAACCTTCTTCCCCTTCACTTTCCTCTGACCCCCCTTCTCCCAATCTCACCCCCTGCCGTGTGTTCACTATCCCCTCTGACCTTCCACTCTCTGACCCTGAACGATCAGTCCTCAGCAAAGGCCTGAGCTTCATCCCCTTACGCCCCCACCTCAATGAATTTCGAGCTCGGCACGATGCTGAGCTCTTTTTCCGCCGCCTTCGTCTCCGTGCCCACTTCTTTGGCCAGGAGTCCTCCCCCCGCACAACTGACCCTTTCTCCCGCTTGCAGAATTCCCATTCTACCTGGACCCCTCCCCCTGGCCTCTTACCCTCTCTAGATCTTTTCATCGCTAACTGCCGCCGTGACATCGGCCGTCTCCATTTCTCTGCTCCCTTCACTCACTCCAACCTACCTCCCTCTGAACTTGCAGCACTCCATTCTCTTAGATCCAACCCTGACATTGTCATTAAACCCGCTGACAAGGGTGGTGCTGTTGTTGTTTGGCGTACTGACCTCTACCTAGCGGAAGCTGAACGCCAACTCTCCGACACCTGCTCCTACCTCCACCTGGACCATGACCCCACTACCGAACATCAAACCACCGTTTCCAAGACTGTCACTGACCTCATCTCCTCTGGAGATCTTCCCCCCGCTGCCACCAACCTCATAGTTCCCCAACCCCGCACAGCCCGCTTCTACCTCCTTCCCAAGATCCACAAACAGGACTGCCCTGGTAGACCCATCGTTTCAGCCTGTTCTTGCCCTACGGAACTTATCTCTTCCTATCTTGACTCTATCTTTTCTCCCCTTGTCCAGTCTCTTCCTACCTACATCCGCGACTCTTCGGACGCCCTCCGCCACTTTAACAGTTTCCAGTTTCCTGGCCCCAACCGCTTCCTTTTCACTATGGACGTACAATCCCTCTACACCTCCATCCCCCACCCGGATGGCCTGAGGGCACTCCGCTTCTTCCTCGAACAGAGGCCCGACCAGTCCCCATCCACCACGACCCTCCTCCGCCTGGCTGAACTTGTTCTCACATTGAACAACTTCTCCTTTAACTCCACTCATTTCCTCCAAATCAAAGGTGTTGCCATGGGTACCCGCATGGGTCCTAGCTATGCCTGCCTTTTCATGGGATATGTGGAACAATCTTTGTTCCAGTCCTACTCGGGTCCCCTCCCTCACCTCTTTTTCCGATACATTGATGACTGTATCGGTGCCGTTTCCTGCTCTCGCCCCGAACTTGACAATTTCATTCACTTTGCCTCCAATTTCCACCCTTCCCTCACCTTCACATGGTCCATCTCTGACTCTTCCCTTCCCTTCCTCGACTTCTCCGTCTCCGTCTCTGGGGATAGGTTATCGACCAATATTTACTACAAGCCCACTGACTCCCACAGCTACCTGGACTACACTTCCTCCCACCCCGCTTCCTGTAAGGACTCTATTCCATTCTCCCAGTTTCTCCGCCTCCGCCGTATCTGCTCCGACGATGCCACCTTCCACACCAGTGCTTCAGACATGTCTTCCTTTTTCCGCAACCGAGGATTCCCCTCTACCGTGGTTGACACTGCCCTCGACCGTGTCAGTTCTATCTCCCGCACCTCTGCCCTCACCCCTGCCCCTCCCTCCCGGAACCACGATAGGGTTCCCCTTGTCCTCACCTTTCACCCCACCAGCCTCCACATTCAACGGATCATCCTCCGGCATTTCCGCTACCTCCAAAGTGATCCCACCACCAAATGTATCTTCCCCTCCCCTCCCCTTTCAGCATTCCGCAGGGACCGCTCTCTCCGAGACACCCTAGTCCACTCCTCTATCACCCCAAACAGCCCTTCCCCTTTGCCTGGCACCTTCCCGTGCAAGCGGAGGAGATGTAACACCTGCCCCTATACCTCCCCCCTCCCCACTGTCCAGGGCCCCAAACACCCCTTCCAGGTGAAACAGCGATTTACTTGTACTTCTCGCAATCTAGTATACTGTATTCGCTGCTCACGATGCGGTCTCCTCTACATTGGGGAGACCAAACGCAGATTGGGTGACCGCTTTGCGGAACACCTCCGTTCAGTCCGTAAGGGTGACCCCGAGCTTCCGGTCGCCTGTCATTTCAATTCACCGCTCCATTCCCACTCGGACCTCACCGTCCTTGGCCTCTTGTACTGTTCCACGGAAGCTCAACGTAAACTCGAGGAACAGCACCTCATCTTCCGATTAGGCACTCTGCAGCCTTCCGGTCTCAATATCGAGTTCAACAATTTCAGATCATAACCTCGGCCCCCATTTCATTTTCACTTATATTTTTCCACTCCTTTCCTTTCCCCCCCCCCTTTCCTTTTGTTTCTCTCTCACACCTGGCAGCTATCTTTTGCCCTGCCAGTACACTTTACACCTAATCACAGCCTATTACCATCTCGTCTAGCTTCTAATCTCTTTTACTTCTTTTGGTTCTTTTATTCTTTTGTCCGATCGCAGCCCTGCCTTCGATCTAGTTCCTTTTCTCTCCAGTTTTGAAGAAGGGTCAAACCCGAAACGTCAACTCAAATTTCTCTCCACGGATGTTGCCTGACTTGCTGAGTTTTTCCAGCATTTTCTGTTGTTATTTTAAAGGAAAAGGATTAACGGACAATCTAGTCTACACTTCGCACCTACTCACACTTTGAGCACCGGACCGGACACAAAGGGACAGCCTTCACCGGACCATTATTGGTATCTAAAGACAAAGGACTCTCAAGCCCAGATACAGTATAACTGGGGTGAGAATCTCACAGACAGCATGTGCGTGTGGAGGCAGAGTCGAAGGAACGCCCGACGAGAAGGAAGGAAGAAGAAGCCCGCGGACCACGGAGGCATCGGAACCAGAGACCGGAGAGCGAGGGGGGAGAAAAGCGCGCTGTTCCGGACCGAAAGCGTTTTCAAAACCGTACGAAAGGGGACTGTGAGTATGAGCTTTCCTCAATGAGGATCACCCCACTTAGTGATAGGAGGATGGGAGGCTTGTGGTAATAGGAATAGGGTTTAAGGTCATTTTAGTTCAGTTTCACCCTATGTTTTCCCTTCCCAGAACGATTGGTTAAGTTTAAAGTTCTATGTTTAAGGTGCTGTTTTAAGAACTTGTTCAGGTTTAAAGACATCAAGGAACTTTCAGTGGGAAGTGCTGTGTGGAGTTCGGTACTGAGATTATTGCCTTGCTTGTGTTTCACGTGTCCAAATAAAGTGAGTTGTATCTTTTATCCGGCGTCTGCTTCTGGTTACTGCAATTTGAATCTGTCACAAATGTCCAAGCTGTAATTCGCGTTGTAGAACAGTAGTGGGGGAAGTGGGATTCAAAACCTCACGCCAGTAATTTGGGGGATGAGCTGCAATTGGGAATGAGCAGTTAGATTAAGTGGGACAGGCTGAAACTCTGCCTGGGGTTGTATCTGGTATAAATAACCAAGAAGCACTTACTCAGAGAAATTCTCTGAGGACTGTGATTTGCTATAAACAGTCAAAAGCCCCAAACTCCTCAGGGACTGTACATCAGCCTGAGGTACCCAGGACTACCTGGGTGTAAGATAACCCCCCTTACACGACGGCACAGAAAAAGGCCGAGCAGCGTCGACGGGAGAAGAGAGAGGGTAGAGCGCACAGGGCGCAGCCGGTGTTCAGGACCGAGCGGCGTCAACGAGAGAGAGCAGAGCGTAGCCAGTGTTCAAGGGCCGAGCAGCGTCAGCGGAGAAGAAAGGAAAGCGCGGGAGATGCCATTTTGAGCCACAGCGGAGAAGAAGGGAGAGCACGGGAGGCGCCATTTTGAGCCGCAGCAGAGAAGATGGGAGAGTACGGGAGACACCATTTTGAGCCACAGCAGAGAAGAAGGGAGAGCGCGGGAGATGCCATTTTGAGCCAGTCTAACCATACCCAGAGATGCCGAAGAGTGGCAGTGTCACAGCGTTCGACAATGAAGTCGAAGATTGGGCGACATATGTCGAACGCATAGAAGTGTACTGCAAGGCGAATGAAGTGCCAGATGACAGGAAAGCGCTGGTATTGTTGAATTCAATGGGTTCAAAAACATATGGCTTACTGCGAAACCTAGTAACCCCAGAGAAGCCAGTGGAAAAGGATTTTGAAAACATAGTGTCAATCCTACAGGACCACTTAAAACCCACACCGCTGCTGATAGCAGAAAGATTTAAGTTTCACAAAAGGAACCAGCATAAAGATGAAAGTAATGCTGAGTATTTAACGGAACTGCGCAAGCTATCGAAACACTGCCACTTTGGAACGGGACTAGCAGATACTTTAAGGGACAAGTTTGTGTGTGGGCTTTAAAGTGAAGGAACCCAGAAACGGCTTCTATCAGAAAAGGATCTTACGTTGGACAAGGCTTTCAGCATGGCAGTATCACATGAAGCAGCCGCACAGGGCGCTGCAGAGATACAACGGAGACCGCAAGAATATGGCACAAATGAAATGTCATACGGAACAGTGAAGTGCTATCACTGCGGCAGAACAACACACGACCATAATGATTGCTGGTTCAAGGACAAAGTGTGCAGACAGTTTGGAAAAGTAGGACACATAGCAAGAGTGCAGGTCGGGAAAGAAAACCAGCAGCAAGAAATCTCCACAGGAGAAGTAAAAGAAGGTACATAAGGTGACGGAGAGTAGTTCAGACGAACAGAAAAGTGATACAGACTCCGGAAGCAAGGAGCTGGGTTGTCTGAAACTACATAATGTGATCAAAACGGAGGATCACCAAATTATCTGGGTCACACTCAAGATAGCCGGAGTCCAAGTGAAAATGGAATTGGACACAGGATCAGCCCTAACAGTCATAAACCGAAGGGACTACAAGCGGCTATTCTCACATATACCCTTGAGAGATACAGAGATTGTCTTGAAGACCTACACAGGGCAAAAATTCTACCCCAAAGGAACAATAAGGGTGAACGTTATATATAACGGCAAGGAAACACCAAAAATGGACCTATATGTATTGCCAGATGGAGGACCACCACTACTGGGACGTGAATGGATCCGGAAGATACAGCTAGATTGGCATTCCATACAAGCACTGACTGTAGATGCCAAAAAGGATGACGACGTCACACCTGGACGACTGTCAAAAATGCTAACTGACGCACAAGAAGTGTTCCAGCAGGGACTCGGAACACTAAAAGGCATAACAGCGATGATCAAAATAGAGGAAAATGCAAGCCCAAAGTTTTTTAAGGCCAGACCGGTGCCTTATGCGATCCGCCCAGCCGTCGAAGCAGAGCTGGAAGGTTTGGAACGTTCAGGAGTACTGTCCAAAGTGGACTGGAGCGAGTGGGCTACACCCAGCGTTCCTGTAATGAAGTGGTCATTGAGTAATACACCTGGGGAACCAAAGAAGGCTCACATCTGTGGGGACTTTAAGGTGACAGTGAACCCAATCCTTCACACGGTACAATATCCGCCTCCGCGGATTGAAGATATTTTCGCCTCGCTATCTGGAGGGAAACGCTTCACTAAGATTGATCTGGCCCAGGCGTACCTGCAAATGGAGGTACAAGAAGCCTCGAAACAGTACCTCACGATCAACACTCATAAAGGTCTCTACCAATACAACCGGCTGGTGTTCGGGGTAGCATCGGCTCCGGCTATTTGGCAAAGGGCAATGGATCAAGTCCTGCAAGGGATTCCAGGGACCCAGTGTTATTTGGACGACATCCTGGTCACGGGCGGAAATGACAGTGATCACCTCGCCAACCTGGAGCAGGTGCTCACTAGATTGAAGGAATATGGGCTCTGAGCTAATCGCCACAAATGCGAGTTTTTCCAGAAGCAGATCTCGTATTGTGGCCACGTTATTGATGAAGAGGGGTTACATAAGTCCCCTGAAAAGATTGAGGCAGTAGTCAAGGCTCCAGCACCGGAAAATGTGTCACAACTGAGGTCGTTCCTTGGGCTGGTGAACTACTACCATAAGTTCTTGCCGAATTTGTCTACAGTACTACACCCACTGAACACCATACTGCAAACGGGGGTACCATGGAAGTGGAATGACGAATGTAAACGAGCTTTCCAGAAGTGCAAAAAATTGATCACATCAAAAGAGGTGTTGGCTCATTTCAACCCAGCACTACCAATTCGGTTGGCGTGTGATGCATCACCCTATGGTATTGGAGCGGTGTTGTCACACAAATTCCCGGACGGCTCGGAGAGGCCAGTAGCCTTTGCGTCTCGGTCACTAACCTCAGCCGAGCGTAACTACGCCCAGATTGACAGGGAGGCCCTCAGCCTAGTGTGGGGAGTGAAAAAGTTCAACCATTATCTGCACGGGCAGAAGTTCACCTTGCTGACTGACCACCAACCACTTGTCTCCATCTTTAATCCAAAGAAGTGTAAGGGGTTTTCGTCCTCGAGAGTTTTCCCAGAGGTTTCTCTCTCCAGAGGCCTCTCTCTCTTGCACAGTAAACCTTGAGTGGTTCGACCCACTCGCCCCTTAGATTCTGTACTCTGGACTTAGGCGCAGGAACTACAATGTAGAGAAAACTCATGTAGACCAAGTTTGATGAAACAAAATGAAACAAAATGAAACTTTATTGCAAATGGGAAGAAAACATTAAATCAAATGCAACACAGATAAGAGTACGGGACAATGGAGGGAAAAACAAACCCAAACAAATCATAACGACACAGTTCTAACTAAAGCAAATACAGGCATCTTATACTCTACAAAGATCATTATGAAATAAGGAAACACACGGAACATCGAGGGACAACAACTCATGTTAATTGTACCCTTAAATCCACCCCCTTATTAAACCTATCTAGACCTGATTGTGAAGGGCCAGAAACATGCTCACCAATCCCACTAGGAAGTGCAAGGTTTTGAAATCGAGTCTGTGTTTGGTCCTTTCAGGCGTCTCGACTCCACGTGGATCGTGGAACCCCTGCGAGCTGCGCCACACCTCTCCCCTGAGGTGGGGGTCGGGGGCGGCTGGACACCAGCAGGCCTGGATGTCGGCGAGGTAGAGGATCGTCGGCTCAACCCTGGTCAGGGGAGTCTTGGACTGGTCCTGGCTCACATCAAAGCCAGTGTTCCCGCCTCTCTTGACCAACACCAGTTTGCCTATCGTGCAAACAGATCAACGGAGGATGCAATCACAACTGCTCTACACTCGGCACTGAATCACTTAGATGGTAAAGAGACCTACATCAGAATGTTGTTCATAGGCTACAGCTCAGCATTCAACACTATCGTCCCCAACAAGCTGGCCACCAAACTCCAAACTCTTGGCCTGAACACTTCCCTCTGCAACTGGACCCTGGACTTCCTAACAAACAGACCCCAGTCTGTCAAATTAGGTAACCACACCTCCCCCCCCGACCCTGAACACGGGGGCCCCACAAGGATGTGTGCTGAGCCCCCTCCTCTACTCCCTCTTCACCCACGACTGTGTGGCTGTTCATGGTTCCAACACCATCATCAAGTTTGCGGATGATACCACGGTAGTAGGCCAGATCACCAACAATGATGAGTCAGCCTACAGGGAGGAGGTCCAGCATCTCGTGAAGTGGTGCGCCGATAACAACCTGGCCCTTAAGATCAAGAAAACCAAAGAAATCATTGCGGACTACAGGAAGTCTAAAGGCAGAAGTCAGACCCCCATCCACATCAATGGGCCTGTGGTGGAAAGGGTGGACAGCTTAAAGTTCCTCGGAGTCCACATCACGGAAGAGCTCTCCTGGTCCCTCAATACCTCCTCTCTGGTGAAGAAGGCCCAGCAGCGCCTATATTTCCTAAGGAGGCTGAAGGGATGTAACCTGTCACCCCTGATCCTCTCTAACTTTTACCGCTAAACAATAGAGAGCATCCTGACGAACTGTATCACAGTATGGTATGGCAGCTGTAGCTACTATGACCGGAAAGCCTTGCAGCGGGTAGTCAAAACTGCCCAATGCATTACCGGCACCCGGCTACCGACCATAGAGCACATATACCAGAAACGCTGTTTACGGAGGTCACGGTCCATCATCAAAGACCCTACCCACCCCAGCCACAGTCTGTTCGCCCTCCTGCCATCTGGGGGACGCTACAGATGCATTCGCACCCGTACGACCAGATTTAGAAACAGCTTCTTTCCCAGGGCTTTCATCCTACTGAACTCCACAAATAAACTCTAAAGCCTGCACATCTGACAATGCACTTTATTATGGTTATGTTTATGTTCATGTATTACAAGCCAAATGTATGTTGAATGTTTAAATGTCTTAATCTAAATGTACACTCTCGGGAGCCGCAAGCCTACATTTCGTTGTACTGCACTTGTGCACTAACAATGACAATAAAAGTTGATTTGATTTGATTTGATTGGTGTGGCCCCTTCTACCTTCAGCTACGGCCCGGGGATGGTCGATGATCTCCCGATAGTCTTCCCCGGGGCGGGACGCTGGTTTCGAGCGACTTTCTTTATACAGTCATAATTATCTTTCTCCTCCGACGGTGGAGAGGAATCCGCTGATCTTTCCCCAAGCCAGCTCCTCTTCGGCCAGCTCAAAAGCTGGACCAGCTGCTGGGGCTGCAACGACTGTCCGACTGTAAACTGTCTTTTAGCTCGACTCTCCTTGTGACTGTTAAAGCTTGCTTTTCGTGACTTCCAGCTGCCAGCTCGTCCCGAAGCCACTGCCCTGTTGTCTCCACCCTAACTGCCGAAAAGTCTCTCCAGATATACCTTTCTTCCCGAGGCCTCACTTCCCGCCCAAAATCAGGTTAGTCTTGTTTTAACTTTGGTGGGCTTTGAGCACAGCGGGGCAGTTATTATATTTAAAATCATTTTAAGCGGCTGGTAACAGGCCCATCTCTGGTTGGAAATGGCTTTCATTGTTTTGAATGTCCTGCTGATCTCGTTATCTAGTCCCCTTTTGTCTGGGGCAGCATCTTGATGGCCTCTGTCTCCAGGCCGATCTTGAGTGGATCTGCATCTAATCCATATGCATGCCTGTGGGCCTGGTTTCATTCTCTCCAAAACGGCTTCCAGAACTGACCGTGGGTTCAATCCACATAGCTGTCTGAGGTTGCGCAGGAACCATTTTAAAGTGTCCCAATGAGCTGATCACATGGTATGGTGGCCATTTTGTATGCCCCTTTTTCTGGGCTTCTTTTAAAACAGTTTTTAAAATCACGGCCTCTTCTGCCATTTAACCCTTATTAATATGAAATCCAATTTTGCAAATCCTACACTCCCCCCTGATGATACTGTAACTTGCTTGGAGTATCATAATTCTGGGTGAGCAAAATTTTCTGTCCTTCCACAATCTAATCATCCCCAGTATTTACCTATCTATGACCCCACGACACATGCATTTCCCATTTCTGAAAAATCTAGTGTACATTAAGCATCTATAGATGGCAATACCTTGGAGTTAAAAATCTTATAACTTACTTCCAGGTGTGGAGGGGGTCCTTATACCCCTACATCACCTAGTATATACACATTACCCTTTTAATAATGACATCAAATCTAATTAAACTTCAATAATAAAATAAAATACATACGAAAATCCAAAAAAAACACATGAATACACATCAAAAATAATAGAGGAGGGAGGGAAAACTTTAACTTTATACAAAGCATCATCAATCTAAACGGGTGTCTCTTCTTCTACCCGCACATAATGCTCCCTCCATTCCCCTCTATTCTCATACTTTTGCGAATGTTTGACCTTTTTACAGTGTACAAACAACAAATACACTACAATGACAACCTGGCACACTACAAGAATGGGGGAGGCTATCCTAATCCAGGAAGGGACTTCTATATTAGTGAACAGGTCCCACCACAGTGGGGTCACGATATCCAATATGTCTGCCCCTATCTCTAAAGTCTTCTGCTCCAGTGTGTAGAAGTGTTTCTGTGAAACAACAATGGCTTTTAATATCTTGGTGAGGTGTTCAGGGAGAGGGGGAATGATATATCCAAAATGTGCAATGAATCACTGCAAATCGGTGAAATTCTCTTTCACAGTGAGGTGAACAGTGGAAGGTTCAGGAATGGGGACAATTCGCTCTTGGGCCACTTGAACTTCTGCCCTGGGCTTGAAACAGAAGCTGCTGTCACTCACCGGACACCAACCGTGCTGTCCATGCTGGCAGTGGGGCGCTGCAGTGGTGACACAGTATGTCCCACCTCCTATATATGCCACCTGCGGGGGCACATGGCCTTGTGCCATTGCCTCCATGGTGCAATTTATAGGCTTTGCGCCAGCAGTTCTGAACCCGCACTGTGGTTTTGAATGGGCATTCAAGTGCTGGGGACACAGGATGATGTATGCTCCCCGGCTCCAGCACCCCGAGAGGTCGGTCCCCGGCATTGCATGCTCCCATCGAATGACGTAAGGTGGGACCCCCGTGTAGCGAATGTGCGCACCCCCCTGAATGACTCCAATGTTCTCCACCCTGTATACCGGGGCGGGTTTGGCTGTCTTTCCCATCACCGGCATTCTTACCACTATACCCATAATGGTGTGATTAGACCGTCCACAGTCCACTGGGACTGGGTAGGCCTCTGAAGCTAGTCTGAGCTGGCACGGACTCAATGTATTCTCAAAAGGGTGGAGGGCTGCGAGGTGCTTGTTGCTAATCCAGGAGGGGACAAAGCCTTGCTTTAAATCCTCCAGATTACTGTGGCCCTCGCCCAGTAACCACGCCCCGTATAGCACACAAGCTTCGTTCTGCGCAGCCTGATCGGACGCATTCCGATCCTCCCTAATGAGAGCATTTACCGCTCTGGTGTGTTTCCCCAGCTCCGCTTTAATCTCTTTTAAGTGTAGTGTCATGGCCTGGTCCTCATGTAACTCAGAACCCACTACCTTATTCTCATCAGTCAGTATCTTTTTTAGCTGTGTTTTCAAACCATTAATCTGGGTTTGCAGCTCCACGCCATCCAGTGTGTTGATGATGGAAGTTCCTGTATTAAAAGCTGTGAAAATATCATTTACTGCACCCCTTCTTTGTCTCCCTATTCTGTCCAAGACCTCATGTGGTGTGATGTACAACTCGGCTCTGTCGACATCGGCAAAGTCGAATTCGTAAAACTGTTTAAACATGTTTGTTAACAGGACCTGGTATAATTGCTACGTTTCCCTGGGGCACCACGCTGGCAATCTTACCTCGGTGAGGTTTAAAATTACCGAAGCCACCACGTAGTGGACTCCTTGGTACAGTACCTGATCTGTGGGTACCAATACCAATCCGTTCCCGGGTCCCTTTGTTGTGGTGGGGCACCCTTCCTTGAGGGCTTTGTAATGATATCAGCAAATAGTGATGGTATTTGCCTGTTTGATTATGATGCCTTACCAGCATATTTGCCTGTTTGATTATTTATGCCTGACCAGCAGAGGGCATGTGAGAGACAAGCAGTTTAGTTTTAGTTTCGTTTTAGATGGATCTCTAAGATGGTGTCTCCTGTAATGCTGTTAACTGAGTTGAACATACTTTAGATAAAAAGACATCTCTTTCATGAATGTGTCGTCATTGAACCCACATACAAATCAATACAGGCTTTAGCTACCGGAACTGTGGGCAGGGGCTTGCGGGGTCGGGTGATGAGCTCCGTGGCGTTCACTGGGATCTGTGAGTATGGGACTCCGCACGCCCATGAGCTAACGTCCCACCTCATTCCTTGTCCAGCATCCTGCCACTGTCTTTGGGAAAAGATGGAGACGCCTGTGGGGCAAACGCTTTCTGAACCCCACATACAGATGTCGATCCCCTCATCTGGCTCCCACCATTTGTCCCAACAGACACTCAACCCCCCGTGTGTTCCCATTATTGTCCGATGGGTGTTATTACCCAATCTTTCCCATCCCACGGTCGAGTTCTTCATGGTGCTGCTCAACTTGCGCAGCCACCACCAACGGTCCAAAGGTACATGTCCATTGCAAACAAGGCAAATCTTCTTGCCCACGATGACGCTGATCCTGGGTGCAATGATCCACACCCTGGGGCACATCAGAGACGTTTCTCTGTATGCAAACCCCGTCTGGCTGGAGTATTCAGACGAGTTCAACCCCAGCCAGCCTGGCCATCTCCCTTCATGGAAGTAAGCAGCAGTCTCTTCAGCATCCCGTGAGCCGGTTCCGATAGTCGCGATGGGGTCTCTATTTCCAGAGCACCCACAAAAGGTGGAGTCCTTGGTGCGGCCCCGATAGGCCCAGCTCCATCCAGCCATCGCGATCGCGACGAGGATCCCTCTCATCTTTACCGGCTTCTGTAACAAACCAAACAAATTGTGGTAAACCACTGCTAACTCTGTACATGTCTGTGTGGTAAACCACTGTTACCCCTGTACAGGTCCGGGCATGTCTCTGCCCCTGGCTCCACCCCTAAGCCCGGGTATAAAGGTGACTCACCACCCTTCCCCCGGGAGCTCTTAGGATCGATCCACCAGCAGAGGCATGCTCCAGTTCTTAGTCAATAAAAGCCTACTTTGTATAAGTTCAACTCGTAGTCTTTGGTGTTGTTGATAGTGCATCACAAATATAGCCAGGTTCCCGAGAGATTCTGGCTTAGGTGACGGCATGATCGGGTCTTTCGACCTCGATCCAAAAACAACACACATACTGGGCAGATTTAAAACTACTTAAAACTCTAATCATCTTTAATATATACACACCCTAAACTTAAACTTAAACTAAACTTATGTACAGCGCCGCCCATCCCCGGGTGGCTTGCCTAATCCCTGATCGGACTGCAGCTCGCCGCTCCCTGTGGCGGGGCTGCAGTGACCTGTGTCTCTGGTTCCCCGCAGCCTTTTGCTGTTAATCAGGGACTGTGTTTTCTCAATGACTTCTGAAGTCGGCGTCTACTGGGAGTGAGTGACTCGGGCCAAGACTTTACAGGCTGAGGCATTCGGGTCGACCTGCGAGAAGGTACTTTGGGCGTGGCTCCCTTAGCGAGTGGACCTTCGGGTGGGACTTCGGCTCTCACAGCCCGTGGCTCTTCCATGACTGTGGGCTTCGGCTCTGTAGTGTATGTGCTTTAAGTCAGAACTACTTTTTACAGCTCCTGTATACTGTAGTACTGGCAGTAACCACACTGGTATATAAGCTGTGCGCATGCCTCTGTACTCCAGTCTAGAGATGACCCTCCTCCAGTAAAGACCTGTTGTTTGTTTAAGTACAGCATCCGTGTAATTCTTTATCCACTGAACCACGGATCTAACAGTGGTGACGAGTGTTGATGCGAATCTGCCTGCAACATTAAACAAAAAAAACAAAAAAATAGTCGAGTCCAGGAACACGGGCGTCGACTGCGAGCAACCGCCCAGCAGTCAGGCAGAGATCCAACTTCGCTGGGGAGGCTGTGGAGAGCCGGGCTTGGTTCCCCAGCCACAACGAGCAGTAAGAGACCGACGACAGGTCCTGAGCAGACCCTTCCCGAGCAGCGGCGGCTGGAGCCGACCGACGGCAGAGAGAGAGAGCCAGGCAGCGTCGATGGGGTAAGAAAAAGGATGAAGAGAGCAGGGCGCAGCCGGGGGTTGATCACCGAGCAGCGTCGTGGAAAAATACTGCAAAACCGGAGAGAGAGAGGATAAGAAACAGCCGGGTTCTAGACTGAGCGGCGTCGACAAATATCAAGAGAAGAACGCGCAGAGCACAGCCAGGGATCACGGGCTGATCAGGGTCCGCGGGGTGAAGCAAGGGGAGATGCCATTGAGCTGCGGAGAAGCAGGGAGAGCGCGGGAGACGCCATTGAGCCGCGGAGAAGCAGGGAGAGCACGGGAGGCGCCATTGCGCCGCGGAGAAGAAGGAAGAGCGCGGGAGACGCCATTTTGTGAAGACGGGCGAGCGCGGGAAGGAAGGAAAGCGCGGGAGACGCCATTTTGTGCCAGCGGAGAAGAAGGGGAAGTGCGGGAGGCGCCATTGGTGATAGTTAATGCACAACCAAGGATGCCGAAGAGTGGCAGTATCTCTACGTTCGACAATGAAGTCGAAGATTGGGTGACATATGTGGAACGTATTGAGGTGTACTGCAGGGCGAATGAAGTGCCAGATGCTAATAAAGCACTGGTTCTGTTAAATTCCATGGGTGCAAAAACTTATGGGTTACTGCGAAATCTAATAACCCCAGAGAAGCCGGTAAACAAGAATTTTGAAAGCATAGTAGAAATCCTACAGGACCACTTAAACCCCACACCGCTGCTGATAGCAGAACGATTTAAGTTCCATAAAAGGAACCAACACAAAGACGAAAGCAATGCTGAGTACCTAATGGAACTGCGCAAGCTATCGAAATACTGCCAGTTTGGAGCGGGACTAGCAGACACGTTAAGGGACAAGTTTGTGTGTGGGCTACAAAGTGAAGGAACCCAGAAACGGCTTCTATCAGAAATGGACCTTACGCTGGACAAAGCTTTCAGTATGGCAGTATCACACGAAGCAGCCGCAAGGGGCGCTGCAGAGATACAATGGAGACCGCAAGAATACGGCACCAACAAAAAGACCTATGGAACAGGGAAGTGCTATCGCTGTGGCAGAACAACACATGACCAGAAAGATTGTTGGTTCAAGGACCAAGTGTGCAGACATTGTGGGAAAGCAGGACACATAGCAAGGGTCTGCAGGTCTGGGAAGAAAACCAACAGTAAGAAATCTCCACAGGAGTAGTACAAAAAGGTACACCAGGTGATGGACAGTGGTTCAGACGAACAGAAAAGTGACACAGACTCCGGAAGCAAGGAGCTGGGTTGTCTGAAACTACATAATGTAACCGAAATAGAGGATCACCAGACTATCTGGGTTACACTCAAGATAGACAGAGTCCAAGTGGAAATGGAATTGGACACAGGGTCAGCTCTAACAGTCATAAATCAAAGAGACTACAAGCAGCTATTTTCACACATACCCTTGAAAGCTACAGAGATAGTCTTGAAGACGTATATGGGGCAAAAAGTCTACCCCAAAGGAAAAATAAGGGTGAAAGTGACATATAAAGGTCAGGAAATACCTAAAATGGATATATATGTATTGCCAAATGGAGGACCACCACTGCTAGGACGTGAGTGGATCCGGAAGATACATTTAGATTGGCATTCCATACAGGCACTGAAGGTGGAGGCCAAAAAGGATGACGACATCACACCTGGACGACTGTCAAAAATGCTAACTGACGCAAAAGAAGTGTTCCAGGAGGGACTAGGAACACTAAAAGGAATAACAGCAACAATTAAAATAGAGGATAATGCAAGCCCAAAGTCTCTGAAGGCCAGACCAGTGCCTTACGCGATCAGACCAACAGTTGAAGCAGAGCTGGAAGGGTTGGAACGTTCAGGAGTACTGTCCAAAGTGGACTGGAGCGAGTGGGCTACACCCATCGTCCCTGTAATGAAGAGGTCATTGAGTAATATGCCTGGGGAACCAAAGAAGATCCGCATCTGTGGGGATTTTAAGGTGGCAGTGAACCCAGTCCTTCACACGGTGCAATATCCGCTTCCACGAATTGAGGATATTTTCGCCTCGCTATCTGGTGGTAAACGCTTCACCAAAATTGATCTAGCCCAGGCGTACTTGCAGATGGAGGTAGAAGAAGCTTCGAAACATTACCGTACGATCAACACCCATAAAGGTCTCTATCAATACAACCGGCTGGTGTTTGGAGTAGCCTCGGCTCTGGCTATCTGGCAAAGGGCGATGGATCAGGTCCTGCAAGGGATTCCAGGGACCCAGTGTTATTTGGACGACATCTTGGTCACGGGCAAAAATGACGGTGATCACCTCGCTAACGTGGAGAAGGTGCTCGCCAGATTAAAGGAATATGGGCTACGAGCTAATCGCCACAAGTGCGAGTTTTTCCAGAAACAGATCTCGTATTGCGGCCACGCCATCGCTGAAGAGGGGTTACATAAGTCCCCTGACAAGATTGAGGCAGTAGTCAAGGCTCCAGCACCGGAAAATGTGTCACAACTGAGGTCGTTCCTCGGGCTGGTAAACTATTACCACAAGCTACCACTTGGCGTTCCTGATTCAGCGCGTGAAGTGCTGTGATGAGTTTTTCCCCACCCATGGCCTTTTCCTCTATCTCTGCTGCCTGGGTCGTGATCTTGGCTGCCTGTGCTGCAACGACCTGGTCCAAGATCTGGACCTGCTTCTTGTGACACATCAGCCACACTGCCTTTTCCATTGACTTCTTATGCTCTTTGCTCTCTGTCCACCTGATGGCTGCGTCCACTGGACGCCCATCCAGCAAGAGATCGGAAATCCACTGTTTAGTGAGATTTACCTTGCCAAAGACATAATCCGCTATTCTCTTATCCATTGCATTTCGACCATTCAAACCTGGATCTACTACATTGCAATTCTGCCGCCAGAGTCCTGCCGCGGTCGGCATTTTCTGTAAGGGGTTTTCGTCCTCGAGAGGTTTCCCAGAGGTTTCTCTCTCCAGAGGCCTCTCTCTCTTGCACAGTAAACCTTGAGTGGTTCGACCCACTCGCCCCTTAGATTCTATACTCTGGACTTAGGCGCAGGAACTACAATGTAGAGAAAACTCATGTAGACCAAGTTTGATGAAACAAAATGAAACTTTATTGCAAATCGGAAAAAAACATCAAATCAAATGCAACACAGATAAGAGTACGGTACATGGGAGGGAAAAACAAACCCAAACAAATCATAATGACACAGTACTAACTAAAGCAAATACAGGCATCTTATACTCTACAAAGATCATTATGAAATAAGGAAACACACGAAACATCAAGGGACAACAGCTCATGTTAATTGTACCCTTAAATCCACCCCCTTATTAAACCTATCTAGATCTGATTGTGAAGGGCCAGAAACATGCTCACCAATCCCACTAGGAAGTGCAAGGTTTTGAAATCGGGTCTGTGTTTGGTCCTTTCAGGCGTCTCGTCTCCACGTGGATCGTGGAGCCCCTGCGAGCTGCGACACACCTCTCTCCTGAGGTGGGGGTCGGGGGCGGCTGGACACCGGCAGGCCTGGATGTCGGCGAGGTCGAGGATCGTCGGCTCGACCCTGGTCAGGGGAGTCTTGGGCTGGTGTGGCCCCTTCTACCTTCAGCTACGGCCCAGGGATGGTCGATGATCACCCGATAGTCTTCCCCGGGGCGGGACACTGGTTTCGAGCGACTTTCTTTATACAGTCATAATTATCTTTCTCCTCCGATGGTGGAGAGGAGTCCGCTGATCTTTCCCCAAGCCAGATCCTCTTCGCCCAGCTCAAAAGCTGGACCAGCTGCTGGGGCTGCAACGACTGTCCGACTGTAAACTGTCTTTTAGCTCGACTCTCCTTGTGACTGTTCAAGCTTGCTTTTCGTGACTTCCAGCTGCCAGCTCGTCCCAAAGCCACTGCCCTGTTGTCTCCACCCTAACTGTCGAAAAGTCTCTCCAGATATACCTTTCTTCCCGAGGCCTCACTTCCCGCCCAAAATCAGGTTAGTCTTTGTTTTAACTTTGGCGGGCTTTGAGCACAGCGGGGCAGTTATTATATTTAAAATCATTTTAAGCGGCTGGTAACAGGCCCATCTCTAGTTGGAAATGGCTTTCATTGTTTTGAATGTCCTGCTGATCTCGTTATCTAGTCCTGGGTGCTATTCTCATGAATATGAAATTGTCCCCTTTTGTCTGGGGCAGCATCTTGATGGTTTCTGTCTCCAGGCCGATCTTGAGTGGATCTGCATCTAATCCATATGCATGCCTGTGGGCCTGGTTTCGTTCTCTCCGAAACGGCTTCCAGAACTTACTGTGGGTTCAATCCACATAGCTGTCTGAGGTTGCACAGGAAGCATTTTAAAGTGTCCCAATGAGCTGATCACATGGTATGGCGGCCATTTTATATGCCCCTTTTTCTGGGCTTCTTTTAAAACAGTCTTTAAAATCACGGCCTCTTCTGCCATTTAACCGTTATTAATATGAAATCCAATTTTGCGACTCCTACAGAAGGGCGTTCCGGTGATCACTGCACAACGGCTACAAAGATGGTTCCTTTTTCTAGGGGCGAACCAATATGAAATCGAGTAAAAGGGTACGAAACAGCATGGAAACGCTGATGGGCTATCACGCCTGCCACTGCCTACTGCGGAGGAAGTACCAGCAGTGGACCCTGTCGAAATATTTTATTCGACTATAATTAAACGCTTGCCAGTAACTAACGCTGATATAGAGAAGGAGACCCGAAATGACCCGACACTGTCTCGGGTATATGACTTGACGGTGAAGGGATGGCCAACACATGGCGACTCACTGTTGCCAGCATTCTCATCCAGAAGAGAACAGCTGTCAGTATGCCAGGGGACCTTGATGTGTGGATCCCGAGTGGTAATTCCACCCAAGTTAAGGGAGAGAGTGCTCAATGAGCTTCACGAAGGCCATCTGGGAGGGGTGAAAATGAAAAGCCTTGCAAGGGCTTATGTGTGGTGGCCGGGGATCGATCAGCAAATCGAGGACCTGACAAAGCGCTGCTCAGGATGCCAGAAGGTCCAAAATGCACCACCACATGCCCCTCTACACCCATGGGAGTGGCCCTCATCTCCATGGCAACGGGTGCATATTGATTTTGCTGGTCCATTCATGGACTCAATGTTTTTAATAGCCGTGGATGCGCACTTGAAATGGCCTGAGGTGATCAAAATGTCCTCCACCACCACGGAGAAAACTATTGCAGTCCTACGGACCATATTTGCCAGGAACGGCTTGCCAGAGCAGATTTGCTCTGATAACAGACCACAGCTTGTGTCCAAAGAGTTTTGAAGATTTATGAAAAGGAATGGGTTAAGGCATTACACATCCGCCCCGTATCATCCAGCCACAAATGGATTGGCTGAGAGGTTCGTACAAACCTTTAAAAAAGCAGTAAGGGCCATGTGCGATGACGACATTCCACTGCAGCATAATGTGGACAATTTCCTGTTAGCCTACAGAAATGCGACACATGCAGTCACCAACCAGACCCCGGCCATGATGTTCTTTAACCGAAGGTTGAGATCTCGTCTGGATTTGCTCAGACCAAATGTACGAAGAGATGTTGAGAATAAGCAATTCCAGCACATCAATGAGAAGCCGACAAGGAGCTTCAATGTAGGGCAACTAGTCTTGGCCCACGACTACCGAACAGAGAAATGGCAACCAGGAACGATATGCACACGGCAGGGGCCACTAATGTACACAGTGGATGTTGGGGAGAACATTGTGAGACGCCATGTCGACCAGATCCTAGAGGCACGGGAACGAGTCAACCCCATGTCTCGCATACCTGATGATGAACCCGACATACAGGTAGCATCTACCCCAGAAACAGTTGCATCGGAAGCTGATGAACCAACCGACGACAGGGGGCCAGAATCGACTCCGCACCAAGAGCAAGACACTCAGGAAGGGCGCTATCCAGAAAGGATCAGGAAGCAGCCCCAAAGACTGAATTTATAAATGGACTATTTTCAGTTAATGTTGCATGTTAAAAGTGTTAATTGTAATTAGTTGATATTTAATGGTTAAATGAGTGTTATGGTACTGTTAATCTAAAAGGGGAGGAATTGTAGTGTATGTACCTTTAAAGGGAGAACTACTTTTTACAGCTCCTGTATACTGTAGTACCGGCAGTGACCACACCTGTATATAAACCCTGAGTAGTGATCTGTACAGTTAGTTTTTAGAGTAACCCTCATCCAGTAAACACCTGTTGATTGTTCCCTGCAGTCTCTTGTCTAGTTATTGAAGGACACACATCAAGATACATGGATCTAACAGGCAGTACATCTCCTTCCCAATGACCCCGGACAAGCAGCGAGAGCGCACAGAGGGCGTCGCAAGGATAGCGGGCTTCCCCATGGTTCAGGGCGCCATTGACTGCACGCATGTGGCTTTGCGGGCGCCTCTAGAGAATGCGGAGGATTTCCGCAACTAAAAGGGCTTCCATCCTTTGAATGTGCAGCTGGCCTGTGACCACCGACAGCTGATACTCGCTGTCAATGCCCACTTTCCAGGCAGCAGCCACGACGCCTTCATCCTGTGCCAGACTTCTGTGGCAGACCTTTTCAAAGCCCCGGCTCACCCAGGAGGCTGGCTTCTCAGGGACAAGGGTTATCCTCTGTGCCCCTGGCTGCTGACCCCGCTCCATTCACCCAGCACCCCTGCTGATGAACGATACAACGAGAGCCATCAAGCGACCAGGAACATCACGGAGCACACAATCGGCGTGCTGAAGCAATGGTTCCACTGTCTGGACCATTCCGGAGGAGCCCTTCAGTACTCACCTGAGCGAGTCTCCCACTTCGTGGTTGTGTGTTGTGTGTTGCATGCTGCATAACCTGGCAATCCTCAGGACCCAGCCAATGCCACCAGACATTGAAGCACCAGCAGAGGAGGAGGAGGAGGAGGAGGAGGAGCAGCACCAAGACGGGAGGGAGGCACAAACTGCAAGGGCCGTCCGTCAGAGGCAAATAGCAAGTCGCTTCTAGGCCCCTCTGAGGGAATGCTTTCTGCCATTCCAAGAACATGAATGGAACCGTTCTGCTACCCCTAAGCCAGTCAAGGCAACAATTTGTGCAAAGAACAGACATGGACATTGTGAATAAATAAACTTCTTTATTTAACAAACTGTGTATGCTTCCCACATGACAAAGCAATGGAAACAAACACCAAAACAAACAGACTGCCACATAACTGGCTCTCACACCCTGGAGACAATGTCCAAAACATAACTGGCTCTCACACCCTGGAGACAATGTCCAAAACATAACTGGCTCTCACACCCTGGAGACAATGTCCAAAACATAGCCAACATTCAGATCAGCATCCTCGGCCTTGAATGAAAGAAATAACATAATTTAGCAACACCTCCTACTTTATGCCCCTCAATGGTGATCTGCTTCCCTTGCGGAATTGCCCCCTTCCCGCCCTGCAGCTCCTCCATAATGGGGCCCCAGTGGTTGCAGCAAGGCTGGGGAAGGCCCGCTGACTGTCCGAAACTGAGACCGCAGATGCCCTTGAGGTGTGTCCTGGACCAGCTCTGGGCCTGGAGGGCCCGGCTGCTGACTGCTCCAACTCTGCATGGGCGGCAGCAGTCTGTCCTACAGGTGGTGGCAGCTGCAGTGGAGAAGTGCCAGTGGTGGCATCAGGAATGCTGTCATCCTGTGAGCAGACAGCAGCTCCCTGGTCGGCTGACACACTGGCACTCTGACAGGGCAGCACCGCAGCATGCGCAGCAATCGGCTGGTGCACAGATTGCTGGCCTGCTGTGGCACGGCGAGGGCCCCGGGGAATCCTGCCGATCCAGCGAGGGTGGCAGCAGTCAGTGCTCGCGTGGCCTCAATCTGCGTCTGCATGAGACCAGTCACTGACTGCGTGGCAGCACTCAGCACTTGCGTGGCAGGTGCCAGTGCTTTGACGAAGTCCTGGACAATCCTTGCCAGTTCTGCGCCGAAGTCCTGCACACTCCTTGCCTGTGCTGTGCCGAAGTACTGTACACTCCTTGCCAGTGTCTCAATGCAATCAGGCATCCTTGCCACTGCAGCCATGAGCTCAGTGTGCCTCTGCCCAGCCTGGGCGCTCATTTCTGTGAGGGCACGCACCTCTTGTGCGTTCTGTGCAGCAGCACTCGCGGCCCGACTCGCCCTCCGGGGAGACGCGTGCACCCGAGCTTCCCTACCCCCCTCGCGTTGCTGCAGGCCGCTGGGTCTTGGAGCTGCATCCTCCTCAGACCATTCCCCCCCGCTCCCCTCCAGGGATCTCCCCAGTCTGGACATGGGCTGGCTCGCCTGAGGGTGGCACGGATGGTCTGGCTTCCTCTTCCTCGTCGCCTCCAGAGTCACTCAAACTGGCAGCTTGAGGGCCCGCCTCCCGAGCTGGTGATGCAACACCTGAAAGCAGGGAGGTTCAAGAGTGGCTTTAGCGAAAGGACAGGGTGGCAGCAAGGGATGCATGAGTGCTACAATGCTCTGAGTTGGCTCGAGAGTGAAAAAGCATGCTGCTGTGGGGAACAAGTGGAAGGAGAGAGGTCAAAAAGGTGATAACCTTACCATTGCTGTCCACAATGGGGACAGCATCTCCAGAGGTGACGGGGCCAGTCATTCAGCTTGCCACAATCCGATGGACTCGCTCCTCCAGGTCTGTGAGGGTTTGCAGGTGAGGCCGGCCTCCTCCGGTCCGATGCTGTTGCCTTCTATTATGGGCCAGCTTGGCCTGCAAGAGAAAGGATGGGGTATGAGGAAACCTGCAGCCCTGATCTGGGATGACATGCCTCCCATGATCGATTAGCCCTTACATTATGCAGCCCTGATCTGGGATGACATGCCTCCCATGGTCGATTAGCCCGTACATTATGCTGCCCTGATCTGGGATGACATGCCTCCCATGGTCGATTAGCCCTTACATTATGCTGCCCTGATCTGGAATGACATGCCTCCCATGGTCCAGGAGCCCTTATATTATGCACAGAGCTGAATGTGCGTGTGTGTTTCCAGAAAGGGCCATGGGTGCTGGATGACAGCTGGCCATTGGGGCTTTGCACACCCTCTGGCCATAAAGTGAGGTTCAGATGGAGGGATGAAGATGATTCTGAAAAAGGCACTCACCCTGAGGACACGAGTGAGGTCATTGAACTTCTTCCCGCATGGCACAGGAGTCCTGGGAACCATGTTGCTGGAGGTGACTCTGTTGGAAACCTCCATCCAAGCTCTGTGATAGTCGCTGTGCTGAGGCCTCCTGACATTCTCTGGGTAGAGAACAAATTGCCTGCACTCCACCGCGCCAACCAGAGCATCCAATGCCCCCTCGCTGAAGCGCTGCGCTCTCTCCCTGGCCCTCTCCATGTTCAGGCAGTTGTCGACGCCACAGGTAGGTTACCGCCGAGTTTCAGGCCTACGATGCACAGGGTGCGGCTGGAGATGGTAGTTGATCCGCCCCTTTAAGAGCTGTCCGGCGCCAGTGTGTCTGGCTGCACTCGATAATTGACAGCACCTGCGCTGCGCCCGCCCGCGGAGATATTGCGTCGCGCCACCGGGTTAGCGCCTTAAAACTGTCGTGCAGCGCCTGATTTAATGCTGCAATCACCATCAGGGATGCAGGTACCCAATATTGCTGGAGGTGGCGATAATTTGCGCCTGGCGCTAAACTTTGCGCACCGCCAATACTAGCGCCCCAAACGGGGCGATACCAAAATTCTCACCCTTTGTGTCTTAAAGCGAGGAGCATTCATAATAAGGTGGATGAATTAGCTGCGCAAATAGAGATAAACGAATACGATATGATTGGGATTACGGAAACATGGCTCCAGGGTGGCCAAGGCTGGGAACTCAACATCCAGGGGTATTCAATATTCAGGAAAGATAGGCAGAAAGGAAAAGGAGGTGGGGTAGCATTGCTGGTTAAAGAGGGGATTGACACAATTGAAAGGAAGGATATTAGCTCTGATGATGTGGAATCTGTATGGGTAGAACTGAGAAATACCAAGGGGCAGAAAACATTAGTGGGAGTGGTATATAGACCTCCAAACAGTAATGCGGAGGTCGGGGATGGCATTAAATGGGAAATTAGAGAAGCGTGCAATAAGGGCACAGCAGTTGTCATGGGTGACTTTAATCTACATATAGATTGGGCTAACCAAATTAGTAACAATACTATGGAGGAGGAATTCCTGGAGTGTATACGTGATGGTTTCCTGGACCAATATGTCGAGGAACCAACTAGAGATCAGGCCATTTTAGACTTATTTTTATGTATTTATTGCATTTTATTTTATGCATATTATGTAATGAGAAAGGATTAATTAGCAATCTTGTTGTGCGAGGCCCCTTGGGTTGGAGCGATCATAATATGCTAGAATTCTTCATTAAGATGGAGAGTGAAATAGTTGACTCAGAGACTAGGGTCCTGAATTTAAATAAAGGAGACTACGATGGTATGAGGTGCGAGTTGGGTAGGATTGATTGGGGAATGTCACTCAAAGGGTTGACGGTGGATGGGCAATGGCAAACAGTCAAAGATCGCATGGATGAACTATAGAATTTGTTCATCCCAGTTTGGCATAAAAATAAAACAAAAAAGGTGACTCAACCGTGGCTAACAAGGGAAATTAGGGATAGCATAAGATCCAAGGAGAGGACATATAAATTGGCCAGAAAAAGCAGTAAACCTGAGGATTGGGAGCAGTTTAGGATCCAACAAAGGAGGACAAAGGGATTAATTAAGAGGGGGAAAATAGAGTATGAGAGTAAGCTTTCAGGGAACATAAAAACTGACTGTAAAAGCTTTTATAGATTGGTGAAGTCAAGCGTAGGTCGCTTGCAGTCAGAATCAGGGGAATTTATAATGAGGAACAAAGAAATGGCAGACCAATTAAATACATACTTTGGTTCTGTCTTCACAAAGGAGGACACAAATAACCTCCCAAAGATGTCGGGGAATATAGGATCTAATGAAAGGGAGGAACTGATAGAAATCAGTATTTGTAGGGAAATGGTGTTAGGGAAATTGATGGGATTGAGGGCCGATAAATCCCCAGGGCCTGATAATCTACATCCTAGGGTACTTAAGGAAGTGGCCCTAGCAATAGTAGATGTATTGCTGGTCATCTTCCAAAATTCAATAGACTCTGGAACAGTACCCATGGATTGGCGGGTAGCTAATGTTACCCCACTGTTCAAAAAGGGTGGTAGAGAGAAAACGGGGAATTGCAGACTGGTAAGCCTGACATCGGTAGTGGGGAAAATGCTAGAGTCCATTATAAAGGATGTAATAGCAGAGCACTTGGAAAAAAGTGACCGGATCGGACAAAGTCAACATGGATTTACAAGAGGTAAATCGTGCTTGACTAATCTACTGGAATTTTTGAGGATGTAACTGGTAGAATAGATAAGGGAGAACCAGTGGATGTGGTAGATTTGGATTTTCAAAAGGCTTTCAATAAGGCCCCACATAAGAGATTAGCATGTAAAATTAAGGCACATGGGATTGGGGGCAAGGTATTGACTTGGATAGAGAACTGGTTGGCAGACAGACCGCAAAGAGTTGGAATAAACGGCTCTTTTTCCGAGTGGCAGGCAGTGACTAGTGGGGTACCACAGAGATCGGTCCTTGGACCCCAGCTATTCACAATATATATTAATGATCTGGACAAGGGAACTAGATGTAATATCTCCAAGTTTGCAGATGACACAAAGCTGGGTGGGCGTGTGTGCTGTGAGGAGGATACCGAGAAACTCCAGTATGATTTGGACAGGTTGGGTGATTGGGCAGAAGCATGGCAGATGCAATATAATGTGGATAAATGCGAGGTTATCCACTTTGGTGTCAAAAACAGGAAGGCAGATTATTATCTCAATGGCAATAGATTGGGAGAAGGGGAAGTGCAACGAGACCTGGGCATACTTGTGCACCAGTCATTGAAAGTAAGCATGCAGGTGCAGCAGGCGGTTAAGAAGGCAAATGGTATGTTGGCCATCGTAGCGAGAGGGTTTGAGTACAGGAACAAGGATGTCTTGCTGCAGTTGTACAGGGCCTTGGTGGGACCACACCTTGAGTATTGTGTGCAGTTTTGGTCGCCTTATCTGAGGAAGGAAGTGCTTGCCATGGAGGGAGTGCAGCGAAGATTCACCAGACTGATACCTGGGATGGCAGGATTGATGTATGAGGAGAGATTGGGTCGATTGGGCTTGTACTCGCTGGAGTTTAGAAGAATGAGAGGGGATCTCATTGAAACTTATAAAATTCTAACAGGACTAGACAGACTAAATGCTGGAAGGATGTTCCCGATGGTCGGGGAGTCCAGAACCAGGGGTCACAGTCTAAGGATAAGGGGTAAGCCATTTAGGACAGAGATGAGGAGGAATTTCTTCACCCAGAGACTGGTGAACCTCTGGAATTCTCTGCCACAGAGGGCGGTGGAGGCCAATTCATTAAATATATTCAAGAAAGAGTTGGATATATTTCTTAAGGCTAAAGGGATCAAGGGATATGGGGAGAAGGCAGGGACAGGGTACTGAATTTGGTTGATCAGCCATGATCTCATTGAATGGCGGAACAGGCTCGAGGGGCCGAATGGCCTACTCCTGCTCCTATCTTCTATGTTTCTATATTTCTACACCCCGACCCCTACACACCCTGACCCCTACTCACCCCGACCACTCCCCAACCCCTACACACCCAGTCCACTACACACCCTGACCCCTACACACCCTGACCCAAACACATCCCGACCCCTACACACCCCGACCCCTGCACACACCGGCCCCCTCACACCCCGACCCCTACACACCCCGACCCCTACACACCCCGACCCCTACACACCCCGACCCCTACACATCCCGACCTCTACACACCCCGACCCCTACACAACCCGACCACTGCTCACCCCGACCTCTACACACCCCGACCCCTACACACCCCGACCCCTACACACCCCGACCCCTACACACCCCGACCCCTACACACACCGACCCCCTCACACCCCGACCCCAACACACCCAGACCTCTACACACCCCGACCCCTACACAACCCGACCACTGCTCACCCCGACCTCTACACACCCCGACCCCTACACACCCTGACCTCTACACACCCCAACTCCTACACACCCCGACCCCAACACACCCCGACCTCTACACACCCCGACTCCTACACAACCCGACCACTGCTCACCCCGACCCCTACACTCCCCGACCCCTACACACCCCGACCCCTACACACACGGACCCCCTCACACCACGACCCCTACACACCGACCCCCTCACACCCCAACCCCAACACACCCCGACCTCTACACACCCCGACCCCTACACAACCCAACCCCTACACACCCCGACCCCTACACAACCTGAACCCTACACACCCCGACCCCTACACACACCGACCCCCTCACACCCCGACCTCTACACACACCGACCCCCTCACACCCCGACCCAACACACCCCGACCCCTACACACCCCGACCCCAATACACCCCGACCCCTACACACACCAACCCCCTTACACCCCGACCCCAACACACCCCGACCCCTACACACTCCGACCCCTACACACCCCGACCCCAACAAACCCCGACCCCTACACTCCCCGACCCCTACACACCCCGACCCCTACACACCCCGACCCCCTCACACCCCGACCCCTGCATGGGCATGAAGTTGGGTGAGCAGCCCACACAAATCCAGCATCAGGAGGCCTGAACCCTATTTGAATTTGGGACCCATAGAAGTATAGCCGGTTGTGCTGCATGTTGCGAGGGCACCCACCCCCATCTCGATGCGAGCCATGCTACTGCTGAGCGAGACTTGTGCTGGAGTGAAGCCTTGGACAATAAGCCAATTGGAGGAGGCTGCTTCAGGATACAGGGAGCTGCTCTGCTGCGTGTGTGTGCAGGTCTCCGTCATTTTGAATCGATATAAACATGCATCGGAGCAGCTTGCTGCTTCTCCAAAGCAGCCTCCTCCAATTGGTCTCCAACTGTCTTACAGTAAAGAGCAGGCACCCAACAGTCAATAAACACAGCAGAATGATGCTCCTGGTTAGAAAATAAGAACAAAAGAAATAGGAGCAGGAGACGGTCATTTGGCCCTTTGAGCCTGCTCCGCCATTCAATAAGATCATGGCTGATCTTTTACCCCAACTCCAGTTTCCTGCACTATCCCCATATCCCTTAATTCCCTTAACATTCAAAAATCTATCGATCTCAGTTTTGAATATACTCAACGACTGAGCCTCCACAGCCCTTTGGGGGAGAGAATTCCAAAGAGTCACCACCCTCTGAGTGAAGAAACTTCTCCTCATTGTAAGGGGTTTTAGATCACAGAGGTTTCTCTCTCTAGAGGCCTCTCTCTCTTGCACAGTAAAACCTTGAGTGGTTCGACCCACTCGCCCCTTAGATTCTATACTCTGGACTTTGGCGCAGGAACTACAATGTAGAGAAAACTCTTATAGACCAAGTTTGATGAAACAAAATTAAATTTTATTGCAAATGGAAACACAAATCAAATGCAAGCAAATAAGAGAGTACATGGGAGGGAAAAACACAAACAAATCATAACGACACAATACTAACTAAAGCAAATACAGGCATATTATACTCTACAAAAATCATCATGAAATAGGGAAACACACGGAACATCGAGGGATAACAACTCATGTTAATTATACCCTTAAATATCCACCCCCTTAAACCTATCTAGATCTGATTATGGAGGGCCAGAAACATGCTCACCAATCCAACTAGGAAGTGCAAGGTTTTGAACCAGTCTGCGTTTGGTCCTTTCAGGCGTCCCGTCTCCACGTGGATCGTAGAGCCCCAGTGAGCTGCGCCTCACCTCTCTCCTGAGGTGGGGGTCGGGGCGGCTGGACACCGGCTACTTCTGTCATTTTATTTTGTCTCCTCTCCCGAGCCGGAGCGGGTCGAGGGCCTCTCGTTTTCGTCAACGGCCCGGGGTTGGTCAATGATCTCCCGATGTTTTACCCCGGGGCGGGACGCCGGCTCGAACGGTCTTCTTGATGGCGGTTTGGTCTTCTTCTCCTTCCTCTCCGTCGATGGAGAGGAGTCCCGCTGATCTTCTCCCGAAGCGACCCCTCTTTACCCAGCTCAAAAGCTGGGCAGGCCTGCAAGCTGGCAAACTGACGAGCGTGTCTCCTGTGTCTCCTTCTCCCCGTTGGTTTTCATTCGCCCTTGTTCTACCCGTGTGTTCTCCCAATTACACTTCTTTTCCAGAAGCCCTTACCTCGCGCCAAATCAGGTTAGTCTTTGTTTAACTTTTGGCGGGCTTGTTGGACAACGGGGTAGTTATTATATTTTAAACTGTTTTTGGATGGCCGGTAACGGCCCATCTCTGGTCTGGAATGACCTTCATTGTTTTTAATGTCCTGGTGATGTCCTTAATGGGCCCTTGATGCTCTTCTCATGAATATGAAACTGTTCCCTTTTGTCTGGGTCAACATTTAGATGGCCTTTATCTACAGGCCGATCTCGACTGGATCTGTATCCAATCTATATGTATATGTTGGTGTCTGGTTTCGTTCTCTCAGAAACGGCTTCCAGAACTTACTTTGGGCTGAATCCACAAAGCTGTCTGAGGATTTGCAGGAACCATTTTAAAGTGTCCCAATAAGCTGATCATGGGGTCTGGCGGCCATTTTGAATGCCCCTTTTTCTGGGCTTCTTTTAAAATTGTCTTTAAAAATCATGGCCTCTTCTGCCATTCGACCCTTTATAATATAAAGTACAATTTTGAGAATCCTACACTCCCCCCTGATGATACTGTAACTTGCTTCAAGTATCATAATTCTGGGTGAGCAAATTTTTCTAACTCCCCATAATCTAACCATCCCCAGTATTTACCTATCTATGACCCCACGACATATGCATTTCCCATTTCAGAAAAACCTAGTGTACATTAAGCATCTATAGATGGCAATACCTTGGAGTTAAAAATCTAACAACTTACTTCCAGGTGTGGAGGGGGGCCTTATACTCCTACATCACCTGGTGCATTCACACTATCTTTTAATAATAACAACACATCTAATAAACTTCAATAAGAAAAAATAAAGTACACACACGAAAAATTAAAATGCACATGAATACATTTCAGAAATAATACAGAGGAGGGAGGGAAAACTTTAACTTCATCCAAAGCAGCAAAAATCTTAATGGGTGTCTCTTCTTCTACCCGCACATGATGCTCCCTCCATTCCCCTCTATTCTCGTACTTTTGCAAATGTTTGACCTTTTTACAGTGTATGAACAGTAAATAAACTACAATGATAACCTGGCACACTACAAGAATGTGGGAGGCTATCCTAATCCACAAAGGGACTTCTATATTAGTGAACAGGTCCCACCATGGTGGGGTCACTATATCCAATATGTTTGCCCCTATCTCTAAAGTCTTCTGCTCCAGTGTATAAAAATGTTTCTGTGAGGTGTTCAGGGAGAGGGGGAAAGATATAGCCAAAATGTGCAACGAATCGCTGCAAATCGGTGAAATTCTCTTTAACAGTGATGTGAACAGTGGAAGGTTCAGGAATGGGGACAATTCGCTCTTGGGCCACTTGAACTTCTGCCCTGGGCTTGAAACAGAAGCTGCTGTCACTAACCGGACACCAACCGTGCTGTCCATGTTGGTATTGGGGCGCTGCAGTGGTGACACAATATGTCCCACCTCCTATATATGCCACCTGCGGGGGCACATGGCCTTGTGCCATTGCCTCCATGGTGCGATTTAAAGGTTTCACGCCAGCAGTTCTGAACCCGCACTGTGGTTTCGAATGGGCATTCAAGTGCTGGGGACACAGGATGATGTGTGCTCCCCGGCTCCAGCACACCGAGAGGTCAGTACCCATCATTGCATGCTCCCATCAAATGACGTAAGGTGGGACCCCTGTGTAGCGACTGTGCGCCCCCCCCGAATGACTCCAATATTCTCCACCCTGTATACCAGGGCGGGTTTAGCTGTCTTTCCCATCACCGGCATTCTTACCACTATATCCATAATGGTGTGATTAGACCGTCCACAGTCCACTGGGACTGGGTAGGCCTCTGAAGCTAGTCTGAGCTGGCACAGACTCAATGCGCTCTCAAAAGGGTGGAGGGCTGCGAGGTGCTTGTTGCTGATCCAGGAGGGGACTAAACCTTGTTTCAAATCCTCCAGGTTACTGCGGCGCTCGCCCAGTAACCACGCCCCGTAGAGCGCACAAGCTTCGTTCTGCGCAGCCTGATCGGACGCGTTCCGATCCTCCCTGATGAGAGCTTTTACCGTTTTGGCGTGTTTCTCCAGCTCAGCTATTATCTCTTTTAAGTGTAGTGTCATGGCCTGGTCCTCATGTAACTCAGAACCCACTACCTTATTCTCATCAGTCAGTATCTTTCTTAACTGTGTTTTCAAACCATTGATCTGGGTTTGCAGCTCCACATCATCCAGTGTGTTGATGACGGAAGTTCCTGTATTAAAAGCTGTGAAAATATAATTTACTGCACCACTTCTTTGCCTCCCTATCCTGTCCAAGGCCTCATGTGGTGTGGTGTACAATTCGGCTCTGTCAACATCGGCAAAGTCGAATTCGTAAAACAGTTTAAACATGTTTGTTAACAGGACCTGGTATAATTGCTCCGTTTCCTTGGGGCACCACTCTGGCAACCGCACCTCGGTGAGGTTTAAAATCACCGAAGCCACCGCGTAGTGCACCCCTTGGTACAGCACCTGAGCTGTGGGTACCAGTACCAATCCGTTCCTGGGTCCCTTTGTTGTGGTGGGGCACCCTTCCTTGAGGGCTTTAGCTACCGGAATTGTGGGCAGGGGCTTGCGGGGTCAGGTGATGAGCTCAGTGGTGTTTACTTGGATCCGAGAGTATGGGACACCGCACGCCCATGTGCTGACATCCCACCTCATTCCTTGTCCAGCATCCTGCCACTGCCTTTGGCAAAAGATGGAGACGCCTGTGGGGCAAGCGCGTTCTGAACCCCACATACAGATGTAGATCCCCTCATCTGGTTCCCACCATTTGTCCCAACAGACACTCAACCCACCATGAGTCCCCGTAATCTCTCCCACTCGACAGGGGCTTCCTGAGCCACCACCAACGACGCAAAGGTACATGTCCCAGACAGTTCAAACAAAACCTTTTCCCAACGGTGACGCTGATTCTTGGTGCGATGATTCTCACCCTGGGGCACATCAGAGACGTTTCTCTTTATGCGAACCCGTCTAGCTGGAGTATTCAGTAGAGTTCGACCCCAGCCAGCCTGGCCATCTCCCTTCATGGAAGTAGACAGCAGTCTCTTCAGCGTCCCGTGGGCCGGTTCCATCAGTCACGACGGTACCTCTGCTACCAGCTCCATCCGATCAGCATGAACACAACGAGGATCCCTCTCATCTTTCTCCTGGTTCCTGCAACAAAGTAAACAATGCCGCCATGCTCCCGAGAGATTCTGGCTTAGGTGAAGGCATGATCGGGTCTTTCGACCTTGATCCAAATAGCACACATACTGAGCAGATTCCCAAACAACTTATAACTCTTTATCATTTTAATATTTACACACCTTAAAACTTAAAACTTAAAACTTAAACCTAATCCCTGATTGGACTGCAGCTTGCTGCTCCCTGCGGTGGGGCTGCAGTGACCTGTGGCTTGGGTTCCCCGCAGCCTTTTGCAGCCGATCGGGGACTGCGTTTTGTCAGGGATTTCTCAAGTCGGCGTTTGCTGAGAACGGGGGACTCGGGCCAAGGTTTTACCGGCAGAGGCGTTCGAGTCGACCTGCGAAGAGGTACTTTGGGCATGGCTCCCATAGTGAGCGGACCTTCGGTTGGGACTTCAGCTCTCACAGCCCATGGCACCTCCACGGCTGCTGGCTTTGGCTCCCTTCCTTCAGGCTCCGCCCCTTTGGGATTTGGGCAGGCTCCTTTAGCGAGTGGACCTTCGGGTGGGACTTCAGCGTTCACAGCCCGTGGCTCTTCCATGACTGTGGGCTTCGGCTCCCTCCCCTCAGGCTCCGCCCCTTCGGGAATTGGGCCTGTGGCAGGTGGCTCCTCCTCACCTGTCCCTACAGGTGGAGAATCTATGCCCCCAATTTCTACCTCCCCCACGCTTGAGTCGAGGGCGGGACCTCCGTCCTCCGACTCCACCTCCTCCAGAATCGTGTCGAGGGCGGGGCCTTGCTGTTCGGGCTCCTCCTCGTCCGAGTCCCAGGCTGTTATGTATTGTGTGTTCTATTGTGTGTTCTCCTCCCACCTGTGGTGGCGCTGTCACAGGAGATAAATGGTTGGGTGTTCTCTGTTAAGTTTTAGCTCTCTTTGTTCGGAACTTCCCAGAACTTCCTTTCCTTCCAATAAAGCACTTCATGTTTGAATCTCTGAGTTCTGAGTCCTAAATTGTGTCTAGGTAGAAAGGTACCGACACAACAAGTGGCAACGAGGAGCGGATGAATCTGCGTACGTTACGGGTGCAGTGAGTAAACAGAAAATTTAATTTGAAACGTGAGATGGCTACTATATTAGGAAACATCGGTGATTTTTATGAAAATGTGGAGCAATGGAGCGCATATACGGAACTTTTTGACTATTTTGTATTGGCGAATGCGGTGGCAAATGAAAAGGTCGTGCCTACCTTTTTGAGTGTAATCGGGCCGAAGACTTTCAATTTACTTCGCAGCCTCGTGCAGCCAGATAAGCCAGGAACTAAAACATATAAGCAACTAGTGGAAATTCTTGGAGTACATTTTTCACCAAAACCTCTGGTTATTGCTGAGAGATTTAGATTTCACAAACGGAATCAAGAGGAGGGGGAATCAGTGACAATGTTTATTGCTGCTTTAAAAAGGTTGTCGGAACACTGCCAGTTCAAGGAGGTGCTGAATGACACCATTAGAGACAGACTTGTGTGTGGTCTGCAAAATGCAGCAACACAGAAGCGCCTTCTTGCTGAGGACAACCTTACTCTTGAAAAGGCCATTGAAGTTAGTGTCTCCATGGAGATGGCGGAAAAGGAGGCTCACCAGTTGAGTTCAACAGGGAGAGTTCACAAGGTGTCATCTGAGCCTAAAGGTGCGCGGAACGGCACATGTTACCATTGTGGGAAAACGGGCCATCACGCTAATGACTGCTGGTGTACGAAGCTGGAATGCCGAAATTGTGGCAAAAAGGGTCACAATGAACGCGCCTGTAGAGGTAAAAATAGAACAGACAGAGCTGGGAAGCATGGAAGCAAAATGTCTGTATTTGGACAAGAGAGGAAAAAGAGTGTTCATTCAGTGCAGTGTGATGGAACAAGCAAAACAGAGGGGAGCGACACCTCTGAGGAGGAAGAGGTGCACATACTGACGGTTGCAGGTGGTTCAAATGGCTACTGGGTTCACCACTGGTGGAGGGACAATCAGTGCGGATGGAGATGGACACAGGTGCGGCTGTGTCCCTTGTTTCAGACACTGTCTACAACAAAATGCTAAAGCATCTTACCCTTCAGCCAACAAACATTGTGCTAAAGACGTATACCGGCGAACCTGTGGCCATGAGAGGTGTCATTGAGGTGACAGTTAAATTGAATGGACAGACAGCAAAACTACCACTATATGTGGTAAAGGGAAATTACCCATCGCTACTGGGACGTGCGTGGCTAGAGAAAATCATGCTGGACTGGCCTGCAGTCCGCATGATGTCAAAAGGGGAGTCAGGTCTGACTGCAGTGTTAAACAAACATGCAGAACTCTTCAATGGGGAACTTGGGAGCAAGAAAAAGATCAGCGTGAGACTGGACATTAAACCTGACAGCAAGCCGAAGTTTCACAAAGCCCGACCTGTACCCTATGCAATTAGGCCGAAAGTTGAGGCTAACTTGGAGGCCTTAGTCGAGAATGGAGTCCTGGAGCCTGTGAGCATGAGCAAATGGGCCAAACCCATTGTTCCTGTCCTGAAAAAGGATGGATCTGTTCGAATCAGCGGGGATTTTAAAGTGACTATTAACCCGGTGCTGTCTGTGGAACAGTACCCTCTTCCCCTCATTGATGATCTTTTTACGGGCCTGGCCGGAGGGCAAAAGTTCAGCAAAATAGACTTATGCCAGGCTTATCTACAAATGCATGTCGATGACAAATCAAAGGAGCTGCTGACAATTGTGACACACAAGGGGCTATACAGGTACTGCAGCCTTCCGTTTGGAATTACATCGGCCCCTGCTCTATTCCAAAGGGCAATGGATCAGATTTTGAGTGGACTGCCAGGAGTCCAGTGCTACCTGGACGACATCCTTGTCACTGGGACAAATGAGGAGGATCATCTTCTGAACTTGGATGCGACACTACAATGACTGAAAGAGTACGGACTCAGAGTTCGTAAAGACAAATGTGAATTCTTTCAGTCTTCAGTTGGGTACCTGGGGCATGTGATTGACGCTACTGTCCTGCATAAGGCGCCACCAAAGGTCAAGGCGATCGTGGAGGCCCCAGCACCCCAGAATGTGAGCCAGTTACGTTCATTTCTGGGGCTACTTAACTACTATGGGAAGTTTATTCCAGACTTAGCAACATTGCTGAAGCCGTTACATCAGTTGCTATGTCAAGGCAAAACATGGAAATGGACTGAACTGTGCAACGAAGCTTTCGCCCAAGCAAAGAAAGCATTGCTGAATTCGGAGGTCCTGACACACTTCGACCCAAAGCTACCCGTGCAGCTAGCATGTGATGCATCACCATATGGTGTGGGAGCAGTCATATCCCACATCATGCCTTCGGGTGAAGAGAAACCTATCGCCTTCGCATCACGCACCTTGAACAAGGCCGAGAGTAACTATGCGCAGATCGAGCGCGAGGCCTTGGGAATCGATTTTGGAATTCGAAAATTTCATCAGTACCTGTTTGGGAGAAGGTTCACACTCCTGACGGACCACCGTCCATTGACTTCAATCTTCGAGCCCCACACCGGAGTTCCATCTCTCGCTGCAAGCAGGATGCAAAGGTGGGCTTCACTGTTGTCAGGACACACATACGACATCAAATATCACAAATCAGACTTGCACGGCAACGCAGACGGTCTCTCGAGGCTACCCTTGCCTGTTACTCCCCCAGAGCCTCGTCAGATAGACATCTTCTACTTTAGACAAGTGGAGGGAGCACCTGCCACTGCAGTTCAGATGCGAAGGTACACCCGCAACAATCCAGTCCTGTCTGAGGTAATGGACGATGTAATTCGAGGGAGAGCGATAGGAGATTCTCCTAGTTTGAAACCTTACGTTTCAAAAAGAAATGAGCTCTCCATCCAGGCAGGTTGTCTTCTTTGGGGACACCTCTGAGGGAACCTATACTGCAACAACTTCATACAGGCCACAGTGGGATGGTTCGGATGAAGGAAATGGCAAGAAGCTACTTCTGGTGGCCAGGTCTCGATGGGAATATTGAGGAGAAAGCCAAAACATGTTCCCCATGTCAAAGGGTCCGGAATGTTCCACAGCTGGCAACCCTACACCCCTGGGATTGGCCTGCAGAAGTGTGGCAGCGAGTACATGTGGACTTCGCCGGTCCTTTCGAAGGGAAGATGTTTATGGTGGTTGTGGACGCTCGTAGCAAGTGGCCGGAGGTCGCTGTGATGAGGTCTACCACGGCAGAGAAAACAATTGAGAAACTTGGTGAGATGTTCAGCCGTTATGGCTCACCAGAACAACTCGTAAGTGACAACGGTCCACAATTTGTATCACAGGAGTTTGCAACTTTCCTGCATGTGAATGGTGTCCAACACATCAGGTCTGCGCCCTATGATCCCTCTACTAACGGCCAGGTAGAAAGGTTTGTGCAAACTTTGAAGCACGCCTTGAAGGCATCGCAAGGTCAGGGCTCAATCCACCAATGTCTGAACAGCTTCCTGTTGTCCTACAGGAACGAGCCGCATGCCACAACTGTTGTGTATGTAACCGTTTACCTTTAAGGGAACTATAGAATGTAACCGTTCGCCTTTAAGAGCACTACTTTCGGGTGGCACTATCTATTGGCTCATGTATACTGTAATACCGATAGTGACCACACCAGTATATAAGGGTTGTGATACGTTAACTAGGGCAGAATCGCCCGAGCCTCTGAATAGTAAAGACGTGTTTTATTTTGTTAACAGTGGAGTCTGTGATTATTTATAATACAACCCACAGACTTAACATTGGCGACGAGTCAGGATTCGAACCCTGCGGCAGTTGTTCCACGGCGGCTTCGTCCGAAGACAGGACGTTGAAGAGAGGTTTCAATCCTCACCAGTCTGGAACCGACAGGCTGGAAGCGACAGGCATTAGGACCCTGAAGCCTCCATAACCTCGTGGGTAAGCCGCAGCGTTGGCTGCAAAGACAGGGCGATCGCAATCCCTGATAAGAGCCGCGGTGAAACGCGCGAGCGGGTAAGCCAGAGCCCGGGAGGGAGCGAGCAAGAGCCGCGCGAGCGGGTGAGCCAGAGGCCGGGGGCCGCTTTCAAGTGCGAGGTGCAGCCGGGCCATCGATCGCATCCGCTGATAAGGGCCGCACTCGGGCTGAAAGTCAGCGTCGGGGAACGGGTGATAACCGCCATTGAAGTGGGCGGAGAGCGCCGAGAAGCGCGGGAAAACCGCCATCGAAGTGGGCGGGGAGAGCGAGAAGCGCGGGAAAGCCGCCATTTTTCGCGGGGAAACCGCTGAAGAAGAAGGAAGAAGCGGGAAACCGCCATCTTGGAAATTATTAAGAATTTCAGGAAAGTAATAAGATTTTTCAGAAAGGCTGGTGTGTTCTCAAGAAGAGAGGGAAAATAAGTATAAGTACAGCAATACTTGTGGTGTTCTCAAGAAGAGAGAAGAAAATTAATAATAAGTAAAGTAATACTTGTACTGTACTCGAAAAGAGAAGAAGATGCCTAAGCGAGGAAATATTAATGACTTTAATGCTGAAATAGAAGACTGGGCCACGTATGTGGAACGCATAGAAATATATTGCGTAGCCAACGACATTGAGGATGACGACAAGGCAATAACTTTGTTAAATTCGATGGGAGCAAAAACATACGGGCTTTTGAAACATCTAATAGCACCAGTTAAACCAATGGACCAGACCTTCGAAGAGATCGTAGCAGTGCTGAAGGATCACTTGAACCCCACACCGTTGATACTGGCTGAACGATTTAAATTTTACGCCAGAACCCAGAGGCAAGATGAAAGCAATGCGGAATACTTAGTCGAACTGCGTAAGCTAGCGAAATACTGCCAGCTTGGAGGGAATTTGACAGAGGCGCTGCGGGACAAGTTCGTATGCGGCTTGGCCAAAGAAGGAACGCAGAAGCGACTCCTGGAGGAAAACGACCTCACACTGGACAGGGCTGTCCTCATAGCTTCATCGCACGAAGCCGCAGTGAAAGGAACGGCGGAAATGCAGCTAAAGGCGGCGGCACTCGGGGTGGACCAAATGACTGCAAGCATTTCCAAATGCTACCGTTGTGGAAAGACAACGCACGACCAGAATCAGTGCTGGTTTAAGAATCAAGAGTGCAGGAAATGTGGCAAACTGGGTCACATCGCGAAGGTATGCAGGTCCAGAAAGAAGACCAACAAACAAAGGAAGCCACCACCACAAGAAAAGTACAACAAGGTGCATCAGGTGGCTGAAAAGAGTTCAGACGAACAAAATTCAGACTCAGACCCAAACAGCCAGGAGTTGGATAGTCTGAGAATCCACAATGTGGGTAAAGTAACTGATCTACAGACGATCTGGGTCACACTAAAAATAGCTGGAGTCCAAGTACGAATGGAGCTGGACATGGGATCAGCTGTATCAGTCATCAACCAAAAGGACTACCACCGACTATTCTCTCACATACCCTTAAGAAATACCAAGTTCGTATTACAGACATACACGGGGCATCGCGTATACCCCATGGGGAAAATAAGAGTCAAGGTGAGAGATAGGGGTAAAGTACACCCAAGAATGAATTTGTACGTACTACCTGAGGGAGGACCACCACTTCTAGGACGGGAGTGGATCAAGAAAATAGACATGGAATGGCACTACCGACAAGCAATGACGAGTGAGGACTCGGTGCAGACAAGCAGCTCAGACTCTGAGCCGGAAGACGATAAGTCCAGCTTATGTATGAAAAACAAGGTTAACATTAACTCACAGACTAAGGTTGGAAAATCGATGGCGTGCATAAAGACAGAGAATTCTGAGTCTGTTCAAGCTACAGACATATGCATTACGGAGGAACACCGGGCTCGAACTCAACGCTATTTCAAAGTACAACAACAATTAGAACAATTAAGTTACCGCCTCGTACAAGAGATGAAAACAATGAAAAAGTTCTATGACACCGAATGGGAGAGTCTGGAAAGACAACAGAACCTACTGGCTCAAGCAGAGAGCGACCATAGAGCCATCATGACCAATTACCGATCACATCTCCCTGATGATGTTCAGGGGTTAGAATATTTGCATGATCTAGAGATACAGCAGAAGGGCAAATCACGCTGCACTGAGGATTTTGTTCTGCAATTAGAGACGGAGCTAGTGCAGGCAAAGTTAAGAGAAGTTGAATCACAGGGTGCTCTTAAGGAGATGCAGAAACAAATCTTGGACATGGAAAAGAGAAACGCTTCTTTACCTGATGAGAATAATGTGGCCATGTTGCAAGAGGAGCTTATAGGGGCGAAACTGAAAGAAGCTAAGCAAAGGATGTTGGAACTTGAAACGCAGAACCAAATCAGCGGTAATCAGCTATGTCAAGCAGAGAAGGAGTGCAAGGGTCTACATGAGAAGGTGCAATATCTCTCAGCCCAAAATAAGGGACTACTCACTCAGTTAAATGAAAGTAAACGGGAAATGGCTGAGATGGACTGCAAGAATAAAGAAGAGTTGATGGCAGTGAGACTTCGAGAGGCAGATAGCATAGCAGCCTTGGCTGAACTCCAACAGGAAATTGCGAAAGAAACAAATGAAGAGGAATCTTCAGGAAGCCAGGATTTTATTCCAGTTCTTCTCTACGACTCCTTACAAGCAGAGTGCGAGAAGTTGAAAAAACAGTATGAACAGGCCCAGACTACAATTCTGGAGGGGGTTAACTCAGCAACCTCCGAAAAGCTAGTTTCGTTGGAAGTATATGAGCAACTAAAGGTTGAACATGAGCAAGAAGTCCAAAGGCTGCAGGAAATTCTTGAGGAGCTCAGGGCCAAGACAGACTCATCGGTAGAAGTTCCATACATAGATGAGGATGTAGAGGTGAAAGACATGGCAGAACTCATAAAAATATGGAAGGAAGCCCAAGACAAATATGAGGCGGCAATTACCGAGGTTGACCGACTTGAAGAACAGTTTCAACTGGGAATGGGCCCTGAACATGAGCTAGAGAGCATCGAGGCGCAACTTCTCCAAGCACTGGAAGCCAAAGTACAAGAGGAAGAGAAGATGAAAGCATTGGAGAAAATGATGGATGAAATGGAGGAGTACGCTGAATTACGTCCAGGGGAACAGGAGAATGGGGAAACAGCTACTTCAGTAGAAGGATTAAATAGCCTGATAACGAAATCCCTGAAGGAAGGGAAAGGATTGAACGCACAAATGAGGCCAGGAGGGAAGGAAGGGCAGACATCCGAGGAAGAGCAGGATGAATATGATTGCTTGAAGAAGGGTTTTGACCTGTTGAGTGACACCGAATGTTATGAGGATGTGGTCTGCCCAAATTGTGATGGGAACTCCCAAAGTGCTGAAATCCTGAGGAAGCACTTAAGGTCTAAGGAACATAGAGAGTTGGTGGCGCTACAGATGGCAGCCGGGAAAAGAGCTCGGAGAGTTTCAAAAAGGCAGAAAAGAAAAAGAAGAAGCAGAAAATAATAACTGTTTAAAATATTATTACTTCTACTACCTCAGTCCGAACACTACGAAAGGTGCTAAATTTGTAAAAAAAATCCAGGGACATTATCAAGACAGCCAGTGGGTTGTATAAGTCCGCACTGCTGGTTCAACAGGACGAAAGTACAAGCTGTTAAAAAAAAAGGCTATGGAGGATGCTGTCTGGAACGAATTAATACCAGAGACTGAATTTATGAACTGTTCCCACAGAGACTGAACCTGTAAACTGATTCCACTGAGAGTATGTTTGTAAACTGTTATATGACGTTGACTCCATTGAGAGTATATCTGTAAATTGTTATATGACGTTGACTCCATCGAGAGTATATCTGCAAACTGTTTATATAAAGTTGAAGATTGTATGTTTAACGGGATTCTGTAAGTAATAAGCTAGGAAGGGAGGAGTGTTGTGTATGTAACCGTTTACCTTTAAGGGAACTATAGAATGTAACCGTTCGCCTTTAAGAGCACTACTTTAGGGTGGCACTATCTATTGGCTCATGTATACTGTAATACCGATAGTGACCACACCAGTATATAAGGGTTGTGATACGTTAACTCGGGCAGAATCGCCCGAGCCTCTGAATAGTAAAGACGTGTTTTATTTTGTTAACAGTGGAGTCTGTGATTATTTATAATACAACCCACAGACTTAACAACAACCAAAACTTCCCCCGCTTTGCTCATGATGAAGAGGCAGTTGCGGACAAGTTTTGACTTACTCAAACCTCCAAGGGCAGAACAGGTTGTCCATTGTCAACAACAAGCTCAAGTTGAAAAGAGAGAGAAAAGAGCCAAGGAGAGACGGTTTCATCCGGGAGAGCACGTCCTAGCTCGAAACTACAACACTGGACCGAAATGGGTTCCTGCTACGGTGATCGCGCAGACGGGCCCTGTGTCTTACACGGTTGAGACTGCTGAGGACGTCGTCTGGAGAAGACACACAGGTCAACTGTTGCTAGGAGCAGAGACAGCCACAGAGGCTCCAACGCCTGGTTGGCCTGAACTGTTTCCGGATGATACCGCAAACCAGCATCCTTTGCCACAGTGCTCTTCTCCAACACAGGAACTCAAAGAGACTGTTCCACCTGTGCAAACTCCTGACTTTCAACTGACACAGGCACCTTCTCCATCCAGGCCTGTGTCAGTGCCTACTGCTGTGGAAGCCAGCGATGACCGCCGGTATCCTGTCAGAGAGCGGCGGCCTCCAAGACGCTTGGATCTGTAGGCTTAGTGACTTACCCACAAGACTGGGGCAGAATAAACCCCAGGGTAAAGTCAGGGTTTGAGGCAGTCTACCTCTACCCTAGGTTCATTGAGTACATTGAAAGTAACTTACCTGTTGAGGAATAATGTGGACCTTCCATTTAAGAGGGGAGGAAATGTTATGTATTGTGTGTTCTATTGTCTGTTCTCCTCCCACCTGTGGTGGCGCTGTCACAGGAGATAAATGGTTGGGTGCTCTCTGTTAAGTTTTAGCTCTCTTTGTTCGGAACTTCCCAGAACTTCCTTTCCTTCCAATAAAGCACTTCATGTTGGAATCTCTGAGTTCTGAGTCCTAAATTGTGTCTAGGTAGAAAGGTACCGACACAACACAGGCCATAGGAGAAGCCTCCCCCCAGGTGGGCGGGGCAGCTTCTCCTTCCAAGCAGGCTACAATGCCAGCTTGTGTGGTCTGTGACTCATCGCACGCCTCAGGCTGAGGATCTTTACCCTCAGACCTGGCTTCGGTTGCTGATACTCTTGCACCCGGTCTAAACAGTTTGCACTGGTCATGAACCATTTTACAAACCCTTAGCTGACCCTCTAAACTGTCAGCCCTCGCTGTTAACCTAGCGTTCTCCTCCCTTAAAGCCTGCTCAACTAACTTAGCCTCCGCAATCTGGCACCGCAGGTATTCCTCCATTTTACAGGAGGTCTCTTCCTGTGCATGTCTTTCTAGAGGACACAGGTCGACAGGCTGTGCTGGCTCTAGTCATTGGGGCACAGCGGTCGGGGTTTCGGGAACGACAAGACCAGTGGTGACAGCTATCTTCCCCTGCGCGATCATAAGAGACCGCATTGTCTCTATAATTGATTCTATCGCAGCGGGATCCATAGCTACACCGACTCCTTGTGCTGGGGCAGGAGCTATGGCTTGGGTTTGGGCTGGTGCTGGGGCGGCGGTCTGGGCTTGGGCTTGGGCTGCGGGAAATTTTCCCTTATTATCCTTCCACGGATTTCTACAGTCCTTGCGCCAATGTCCATCCTTCCCACACCCGTAGCAATTGAGCTTGGCTTGGGCAGGGCGATTCCCGTCCTGACGCCACTCTTTCTTGCTTGGGGCTGTGGGTTTTGCCTCATGCACCTTTCCCTTCTGAGGAGGTGTTTCCTGACCTCTACAGTTCTTATACGCAACGTTGAGCTGGCGGAGCACCGTCTCCTCCGTGACACCGGGACCTTGAGGATCAAACCAAGATCTGGCTAGGGCCCGTATCTGCGGCAAGCTGTTGGTAACCAAGCAACGGAGACAATGAACCCGCTGTTCGTCGTTCATTGCAACCCGTTCAGGCATGCCCGGACAGCTGCGTCGATACACTGGCCACAGCCTTTCTGCGAAAACCCGTTGGGGTTCTCCAGATAGCTGCACGGTCCCTTCCAGTCGAACGGACTACCGTCGTCCACTCCCATTACTTCTAAGACCTCCTCCTTGAGATCCACATACCCTTTCCATCCCCTCTTACTCTCATCTGAGAGGCACTGAAGGATTGTGCAATCCAGGGAGAATAGCAACAGTTTCACCTGTTCCTGTTCATCACAGTCATTAATGGCTGCTGTTTCCTCTACCTCCCTGAAATGAATCGAGGGATCTCCCTTTACTGTGAGTCGTGTGAGGTGGCTCACCATGGACCTTAATTGCGGGGCAGCGTATGGCACCACGAGTTGGTTCTGGTGGGGTCCGACATCGCCATTTGCGGCGTTGGGACCGAACCTCTTGTGCCGAGCGGGACACATTGGTGCCGGTCCCGGCTTCGCTACCAGTGGCTGTTCTTCCTCCCATTCCACCTCAGCTACCTCCTCTTTTACCACCCCCTGTTTTTCTGGCCAAGTCTCACTATAGCTCGGCGGGGCTGAGGGCTCAGTGGCTGGTACTGTAATGTATGTATCTTTAAGGGGGAGAACTACTTTTTACAGCTCCTGTATCCTGTAGTACCGGCAGTGACCACACCTGTATATAAACCCTGAGTAGTGATCTGTACAGTCAGTTGCAGTTTGAACCCTCATTCAGTAAACACCTGTTGATCATTCCCTGCAGTCTTTTGTCTGATTATTGAAGGACACAACATTAAGATACACGGATCTAACATTGGCGACGACGCAGATTCGAACCTGCCTGCAACTCTGCATCACCTCCCAGGGATCCGCTCCTGGAGAAAAGTGGAAGGAGGTCGAGTCCAGAAGCATGGGCGTCGACCACGGGCAACCACCCAGTCATCCAGCGGAGATTTGAGCATCGCAGGGGAGGCTGTCGAGAGCCAGGCTTGGCTTTCCAGTCACGGTGGTCCAGCGAAATGGGCTGGCAACAGGTACTGCGCAGACCTTTCCCGGACAGCGGCTGCTAGAGCCGACCGAGCGGCACAGAAAAAGGCTGAGCAGCGTCGACGGGGGAGAGAGAGAGGGCAGAGCGCACAGGGTGCAGCCGGTGTTCAGGACCAAGCGGCATCAACGGGGAGAGAGACGAGAGAGAGCAGAGCGCAGCTGGTGTTCAAGGGCCGAGCAGCATCAACGGGGGAGAGAGGCGCACAGGAAAATGTGAGGCGCTGCCATTGCCACGAGGACCACAGAGAGCGGCATTGGCAGCAGCGCAGGAGCAGTGCACAAAACCCACAGGGCGTCGCCATTTGCCATGAGGACCGCCGAGAGCGGCGTTGGCAGCAGCGTGGGAGACGCCATTTTAAGCCGCAGCGGGGAAGAAAGGAAAGCGTGGGAGATGCCATTTTAAGCCAGTCTAACCACACCCAAAAATGCCGAAGAATGGCAGTATCACAGCGTTCGACAATGAAGTCGAAGATTGGACGACGTATGTCGAACGCATAGAAGTATACTGCAAGGCGAATGAAGTGCCAGATGACAAGAAAGCGCTGGTATTGTTGAATTCAATGGGTGCAAAAACGTATGGCTTACTACGAAACCTAGTAACCCCAGAGAAGCCAGTAGAAAAGGATTTTGAAAACATTGTGTCAATCCCACAGGACCACTTAAACCCCACACCGCTGCTGATAGCAGAAAGATTTGAGTTTCAAAAAAGGAACCAGCATAAAGATGAAAGTAATGCTGAGTATTTAACGGAACTGCGCAGGCTATCGAAACACTGCCAGTTTGGAACGGGACTAGCAGATACTTTAAGGGACAAGTTTGTGTGTGGGCTTCAAAGTGAAGGAACCCAGCAACGGCTTCTATCAGAAAAGGATCTTACGCTGGACAAGGCTTTCAGCATTGCAGTATCACACGAAGCAGCAGCATGAGGCGCTGCCGAGATACAACAGAGACCGCAAGAATATGGCACAAATGAAATGTCATACGAAACAGTGAAGTGCTATCGCTGTGGCAGAACAACACATGAACATAATGATTGCTGGTTCAAGGACAAAGTGTGCAGACAGTGTGGAAAAGTAGGACACATAGCAAGAGTCTGCAGGTCGGGAAAGAAAACCAGCAGCAAGAAATCTCCACAGGAGAAGTACAAGAAGGTGCATAAGGTGACGGAGAGTAGTTCAGACGAACAGAAGAGTGATACAGACTCCGGAAGCAAGGAGCTGGGTTGTCTGAAACTACATAATGTGATCAAAACGGAGGATCACCAAATGATCTGGGTCACGCTCAAGATAGCAGGAGTCCAAGTGAAAATGGAATTGGACACAGGATCAGCCCTAACAGTCATAAACCGAAGGGACTACAATCGGCTATTCTCACATATACACTTGAGAGATACAAAGATTGTCTTGAAGACGTACACGGAGCAAAAAGTCCACCCCAAAGGAACAATAAGGGTGAACGTTATATATAACGGCAAGGAAACACCAAAAATGGACCTATATGTATTGCCAGATGGAGGACCACCACTACTAGGACGTGAATGGATCTGGAAAATACAGCTAGATTGGCATTCCATACAAGCACTGACTGTAGATTCCAAAAAGGATGACGACGTCACACCTGGACGACTGTCAAAAATGCTAACTGACGCACAAGAAGTGTTCCAGCAGGGACTCGGAACATTAAAAGGCATAACAGCGATGATCAAAATAGAGGAAAATGCAAGCCCAAAGTTTTTTAAGGCCAGACCGGTACCTTATGCGATCCGCCCAGCCGTCGAAGCAGAGCTGGAAGGTTTGGAATGTTCAGGAGTACTGTCCAAAGTGGACTGGAGTGAGTGGGCTACACCCATCGTTCCTGTAATGAAGAGGTCGTTGAGTAATACGCCTGGGGAACCAAAGAAGGTTCGCATCTGTGGGGACTTTAAGGTGACAGTGAACCCACTCCTTCACACTGTACAATATCCGCTTCCGCGGATTGAAGATATTTTCGCCTCGCTATCTGGAGGGAAATGCTTCACTAAGATTGATCTGGCCCAGGCATACCTGCAAATGGGGGTAGAAGAAGCCTTGAAACAGTACCTCATGATCAACACTCATAAAGGTCTCTAACAATACAACCGGCTGGTGTTCGGAGTAGCATCAGCTCCGGCTATTTGGCAAAGGGCAATGGAACAAGTCCTGCAAGGGATTCCAGGGACCCAGTGTTATTTGGACGACATCCTGGTCACGGGCGAAAATGACAGTGAGCACCTCGCCAACCTGGAGCAGGTACTCACTAGATTGAAGGAATATGGGCTCCGAGCTAATCGCCACAAATGCGAGTTTTTCCAGAAGCAGATCTCGTATTCTGGCCACGTTATTGATAAAGAGGGGTTACATAAGTCCCCTGAAAAGATTGAGGCAGTAGTCAAGGCTCCAGCACCGGAAAATGTGTCACAACTGAGGTCGTTCCTCGGGCTGGTGAACTACTATCATAAGTTCTTGCCGAATTTTTCTACAGTACTACACCCACTGAACACCCTACTGCAAACGGGGGTACCATGGAAGTGGAATGACGAATGTAAACGAGCTTTCCAGAAGTGCAGAAAATTGATCACATCAAAAGAGGTGTTGGCTCATTTCAACCCAGCACTACCAATTCGGTTGGCGTGTGATGCATCACCCTATGGCATTGGAGCGGTGCTGTCGCACAAATTCCCGGACGGCTCGGAGAGGCCAGTAGCCTTTGCGTCTCGGTCACTAACCTCAGCCGAGCGTAACTAAGTCCAGATTGACAGGGAGGCCCTCAGCCTAGTGTGGGGAGTGAAAAAGTTCAATCACTATCTGCACGGTCAGAAGTTCACCTTGCTGACTGACCACCAACCACTTGTCTCCATCTTTAATCCAAAGAAGGGCGTTCCGGTGATGACTGCGCAACGGCTACAAAGATGGTCCCTTTTTCTAGGGGCGCACCAATATGAAATCGAGTATAAAGGCACGAAACAGCATGGAAACGCTGATGGGCTATCACGCCTGCCACTGCCTACAGCGGAGGAAGCACCAGCAGTGGATCCTGTCGAAATATTTCATTCGACTATAATTGAATGCTTACCACTAACTAACGCTGGTATAGAGAAGGAGACCCAAAATGAACCAACACTGTCTCGGGTATATGATTTGACGGTGAAGGGATGGCCAGCACATGGCGACTCACTGTTGCCAGCATTCTCATCCAGAAGAGAACAGCTGTCAGTATGCCAGGGGACCTTGATGTGTGGATCCCGAGTGGTAGGGGAGAGAGTGCTCAATGAGCTTTACGAAGGTCATCTGGGAGGGGTGAAAATGAAAAGCCTTGCTAGGGCTTATGTGTGGTGGCCGGGGATCGATCAGCAAATCGACGACCTGACAAAGAGCTGCTCAGGATGCCAGAAGGTCCAAAATGCACCACCACATGCCCCTCTACACCCATGGGAGTGGCCCTCATCTCCATGGCAACGGGTGCATATTGATTTTGCTGGTCCATTCATGGACTCAATGTTTTTAATAGCCGTGGATGCGCACTCGAAATGGCCTGAGGTGATCAAAATGTCCTCCACCACCACGGAGAAAACTATTGCAGTCCTACGGACCATATTTGCCAGGAACGGCTTGCCAGAGCAGATTTGCTCTGATAACTGACCATAGTTTGTGTCCGAAGAGTATCGAAGATTTATGAAAAGGAATGGGGTAAGGCATTACACATCCGCCATGTATCATCCAGCCACAAATGGATTGGCTGAGAGGTTCGTACAAACCTTTAAAAAAGCAGTAAAGGCCATGTGCGATGACGACATTCCACTGCAGCATAAGGTGGACAATTTCCTGTTAGCCTACAGAAATGCGACACATGCAGTCACCAACCAGGCCCCAGCCATGATGTTCTTTAACCGAAGGTTGAGATCTCGTCTGGATTTGCTCAGACCAAATGTACGAAGAGAAGTTGAGAGTAAGCAATTCCAGCACATTAATGAGAAGCCGACAAGGCGCTTCAATGTAGGGCAACCAGTCTTGGCCCGCGACTACTGAACAGAGAAATGGCAACCAGGAACGATATGCACCCGGCAGGGGCCACTAATGTACACAGTGGACATTGGGGAGAGCATCATGAGACGCCATGCTGACCAGATCCTAGAGTCACAGGAACGAGTCAACCCCATGTCTCGGCCATACGTACCTGGTGAGGAACCCGACGTACAGGTCGCATCTACCTCAGAAACAATAGCATTGGAAGCTGATGAATCAACTGACGGCAGGGTGCTAGAATCGCTTCCGCACTAAGAGCGAGACACTCGGGAAAGGCGTTATCCAGAAAGAATCAGGAAGCCTCCCCAAAGACTGAATTTATAAATAGACTATTTTCAGTTAATGTTGCATGTTAAAAGTTTTAATTGTAATTAGTGTGATATTTAATTGTTAAATGAGTGTTATGGTACTGTTAATCTAAAAGGGGAGGAATTTTAATGTATGTACCTTTAAGGGGGAGAACTACTTTTTACACCTCCTGTATCCTGTAGTACCGGCAGTGACCACACCTGTATATAAACCCTGAGTAGTGAGCTGTGCAGTCAGTTGCAGTTTGAACCCTCATTCAGTAAACACCTGTTGATCGTTCCCTGCAGTCTTTTTTCTGATTATTGAAGGACACAACCTTAAGATACACGGATCTAACAGGTACCACAACTACTTCAGCTGGAATCAGCTGTTTCAATTCCTTTAAACAGCCCATGTGACTGGCTTTCGGGCTGACGAGACACACCATGCCTTTTGCCTTAACCAGGGCTGTTCTTAGGTCCTCTATGGTCTTTTGGCAGGGGCCGTGGTCTGTGCTCTCAAACCCGTGCTTGAGGGCTAGCTTGTAAGCTGCCTTAACCTCCACTACTCTCTCCTCCTGCGCTCTTAGCTGTTGTGCGAGGCGGGCGTTTTTCTCCCGGATCCTCGTCTCATTGATCTTTGCCTCAGTAACCTGGCACTCCAGGTACTCTATCCTAGCCTGATGTTGACTAGCTACCACTTGGCGTTCCTGATTTAGCGCTTGAAGCGCAGTGATGAGTTTTTCCCCACCCATGGCCTTTTCCTTTATCTCTGCTGCCTGGGTTGTGATCCTGGCTGCCTGTGCTACAACGACCCGGTCCAAGATCTGGACCTGCTTCTTGTAACACATCAGCCACACTGCCTTCTCCACTGACTTCTTATGCTCTTTGCTCTCTGTCCACCTGATGGTTGCGTCCACCGGACGCCCATCCAGTAAGAGATCGGAAATCCACTGCTTAGTGAGATTTACCTTGCCAAAGACATAATCCGCTATCCTCTCATCCATCGCATTTCGACCATTCAAACTTGGATCTATTACATTGCAATCCTGCTGCCAGAGTCCTGCCGTGGTCACCATTTTCTGTAAGGGATTTTAGATCGCAGAGGTTTCTCTCTCTAGAGGCCTCTCTGTCTTGCACAGTAAAACCTTGAGTGGTTCGAACCACTCGCCCCTTAGATTCTATACTCTGGACTTTGGCGCAGGAACTACAATGTAGAGAAAACTCTTATAGACCAAGTTTGATGAAACGAAATGAAATTTTATTGCAAATGGAAACACAAATCAAATGCAAGCAAATAAGAGAGTACATGGGAGAGAAAAACACAAACAAATCATAATGACCCAATACTAACTAAGGCAAATACAGGCATGTTATACTCTACAAAAATCATCATGAAATAGGGAAACACACGGAACATCGAGGGATAACAACTCATGTTAATTATACCCTTAAATATCCACCCCCTTAAACCTATCTAGATCTGATTATGGAGGGCCAGAAACATGCTCACCAATCCAACTAGGAAGTGCAAGGTTTTGAACCAGTCTGCGTTTGGTCCTTTCAGGCGTCCCATCTCCACGTGGATCGTAGAGCCCCAGCAAGCTGCGCCTCACCTCTCTCCTGAGGGGGGGTCGGGGCGGCTGGGCACCGGCTGCTTCTGTCGTTTTATTTTGTCTCTTCTCCCGAGCCGGAGCGGGCCGAGGGCCTCACGTTTTCGTCAACGGCCCGGGGTTGGTCGATGATCTCCCGATGTTTGACCCCGGGGCGGGACGCCGGCTCGAATGGTCTTCTTGATGGCGGTTTGGTCTTCTTCTCCTTCCTCTCCGTCGATGGAGAGGAGTCCCGCTGATCTTCTCCCGAAGCGACTCCTCTTTACCCAGCTCAAAAGCTGGGCAGGCCTGCAAGCTGGCAAACTGACGAGCGTGTCTCCTGTGTCTCCTTCTCCCCGTTCGTTTTCATTCGCCCTTGTTCTACCCGTGTGTTCTCTCAATTATACTTCTATTCCAGAAGCCCTTATCTCGCGCCAAATCAGGTTAGTCTTTGTTTAACTTTTGGCGGGCTTGTTGCACAACGGGGTAGTTATTATATTTTAAACTGTACTTGGATGGCCGGTAACGGCCCATCTCTGGTCTGGAATGGCCTTCATTGTTTTTAATGTCCTGCTGATGTCCTTAACGGGCCCTTGATGCTCTTCTCATGAATATGAAACTGTTCCCTTTTGTCTGGTCAACATTTAGATGGCCTTTATCTACAGGCCGATCTCGACTGGATCTGCATCCAATCTATATGTATATGTTGGTGTCTGGTTTCGTTCTCTCAGAAACGGCTTCCAGAACTTACTTTGGGCTGAATCCACAAAGCTGTCTGAGGATTTGCAGGAACCATTTTAAAGTGTCCCAATAAGCTGATCACGGGGTCTGGTGGCCATTTTGAATGCCCCTTTTTCTGGGCTTCTTTTAAAATTGTCTTTAAAAATCATGGCCTCTTCTGCCATTCGACCCTTTATAATATAAAGTACAATTTTTAGAATCCTACATCATATCAGTCTTAAATGGCCAACCCTTTATTTGGAGACTGTGACTCCTGGTTCTAGACTCAGCATTCAGGGGTGACATCCTCCCAGCATCTACCTTGTAAGAATTTTGTATGTTTCAGTGAGATCACCTCTCATTCTTCTAAACGCCAGAGAATATAGGCCTAGTGTACTCAATATCTCCTCATAGGACAATCCCCCCATCCCAGGAACCATCTGGTGAACCCTCGTTGCACTCCCTCTAAGGCATGTAAATCCTTCCTTAGGTAAGGAGACCAAAATTGTACACAATACTCCAGGTGTGGTCTCACCAGGGCCCTATATAATTGCAGTAAGACGTCTTTACTCTTATACTCAAATCCTCTTGTAATAAAGGCCAACATACCATTTGCTTTCCTAATTGCTTGCTGTACCTGCATGTTAACTTTCAGTGATTTGTGTACAAGGACATCCAGGTCCCTCTGAACACCAACATTTCCCAATCTCTCACCATTTGAAAAATACTCTGCTTTTCTATTTTTCCTACCAAAGTGGATAACTTCACATTTCTCCACATTATATTCCATTTGCCATGTTCTTGCCCACTCACTTAGCCTGTCTATATCCCCTTGAAGCCTCCTTGCATCCTCCTCATAACTTACATTCCCACCCAGCTTTGTATCATCAGCAAAATTGGATATATTATATTTGGCCCCCTCATCCAAATCATTGTTGTAGATTGTGAATAGCTGAGGCCCAAGCACTGATCCTTGCAGTACCCCACTAGTTACAGCCTGCCAACCCGAAAATGACCCGTTTATTCCTACTCTCTGTTTTCTGTCCATTAACCAATCCTTAATATTGGTATATTACCCCCAATCCCATAAGCCCTAATTTTGTTTAATAACCTCTTGTGTGGCACTTTATCGAATGCCTTCTGAAAATCCAAATACACCACATCCACTGGTTCCCCCTTATCTATTCTGCTAGTTACAACCTCAAAAATCTCTAACAGATTTGTCAAACACGATTTCCATTTCATAAATCCATGTTGACTCTGCCCAATCCTATTATTACTTTCTAAGTGCCCTGTTACCACATCCTTATTAATAGATTCTAGCATTTTCCCTACTCCCGCTGGGGGCGGGACTGCTGCCTTCTGGGTTCTAGTCCCGCCCCCCAGCAACGCCCAATGCACAGACGCTATTTTCCCCTGATTGGCCTTGTTAAGCCTGCCCTGCGGGCTTGCTGGCCAATTAAGGGAAATCCGGCGTCAGATGACGTCAGTTGATGATGCTTCATCTGCCGGTTTTCTTAAAGAGACATGAAACATTTATTTTTGGCAGATGATTTGACAGTGTTTGACAGCATTGAGGTGCTGTCAAACACTGACAATCACTGTATAAAGGTGAGCCCTTGCACCCAGACTCTCCAATGACTCTCTCCTTAGGATAAAACAGGTGGCAGCTGCAGGTGATGGTACAGAAGCAATCTGTCACTTCTCCCAATGAGGTAAGGCCACACAAACACTTTAAAGCTTGTCACCTACAGAAAAATCTAAACACATTAAAATGACATTCCCAACATTTCCTTACCTCTGATGCTCACCAGTGTCCTATTGCATCCTTCACACCACCCCTGCAGCTGTCATCTATACACAAACATTACAACAGACCCACAGCATGCCTCACTTACCCTGGCGGAGTTCCACGATGTCGGGAAGCCCACAGCAGAAGTCGCAAAATGGGAAAAAACCTCTTAACTGCCTGTTAACTACATGCTAACAGGCAGTTAAGTGGCTATAATCCTCTTCCCGCCGCTAGGAGCGGGTCCCTGCACAAATCGGGGACCCGACTCCCGGGAAGATTGGTTGGAGGCGGGTTGGGAGCAGGTTCAGGACCTGCTCCCATTCTTTTTGATTTTTCCAGCAGTCCCGCCTCCTCAGGGCTGGTGAAATCCAGTCCTTTAAGTATTTGTTTAATTTCTCTGCCATTTCCTTATTACCCATTACAATTTCTCCTGTTTCAGCCTGTAAGGGACCCACATTTACTTTCGCTAATCTTTTCCTTTTTGCATACCTATATAAGCTTTTATAGTCTGTTTTTATGTCTCTCGCTAGTTTATTCTCATATTCTATTTTCCCCTTCTTCATCAATTTCTTGGTCCTCCTTTGCTGAATTCTAAAATCCTCCCAATCCTCAGGCTCACTGCTCTTTTTGGCAACATTATAAGCCTCTTTCTTTGATCTAATTCTATCTTTAAATTCTCTTGTTAGACACGGTTGGACCACTTTTCCTGTGGGGTTTTTGTGCCTTAAAGGAATGTATATTTGTTGTAAATTATATATTATTTCTTTAAATGCTAGCCATTGCTTGTCTACCATCATACCTTTTAATGTAGCTTCCCAATCTATCTTAGCCAACTCACCCCTCATACCTACGTAGTTTGCTTTGTTTAGATTTTAAGACCTTAGTTTTGGATTTTCTAAATCACTTTCAAACTCAATATAAAATTCTATCATATTATGGTCACTCTTCCCTAAAAGTCCCTTTACCACCAGGTTATTAATTAACCCTTTCTCATTGCACAATACTAGATCTACAATAGCCTGTTCCCCAGTTGGTTCCTCAACATACTTATCCAGAAAAGTATTTTGCATACATTCCGTGAATTGGTCCTCCATACTATGACTGCAAATTTGATTTGCCCAGTCTATATGTAGATTAAAGTCCCCCATGATTACTCTAATACCCTTGTTATATGTGCCTCTAATTTCCTGGGCTGGGTATCACCCTCCCAAACCCTGGGATGAGTATAAAAGTACAGTACCTTTAAAGAACTCAAGGCTCCATATCTTGGGACACTGAAAGAACCGCAACCCAAACAGACTTAATATACCAGTAAACTCATCACTTGTCTTCAGATTTCTCCATGGCCTTGCCCCCTCTCAATCTCTGTAACCTTCTCTAGACCTACAACCCTACGAGAACTCTGCATTCCTCCAAGTTTGGCCTCTTGCACATCCCCGATTTCCTTTGCCCCTCCATTGGCTGTCATGCCATCAACTATCTCGGCCCCAAGCTCTGGAATTCCCTCCCTAAGCCTTTCCGACTCTCTACATCTCTCTCTTCCTTTAGGTCGATCCTTATAACCTACCTCTTTAACCAAGCTTTTGGTCACATGTCCTAATATCTCCTTATGTGTTTCGGTGTCGAATTTTATTCGCTAACGCCCCTGTGAAGCGCCTTGGGAAGTTTTACTATGTTAAAGTCGCTATATAATTGGAAGTTGTTGTGGTGGGTTGGGCGATTAGCTCCATGTGTGGAGATGCAAGCGTCACATCAAGCGCCTTTTTGTGACATGTCCTGCATCCATGTGCATCAACCAAGTGAAAAGCAGAGCCAGAAGGAACATAAATGTAAACTTGGTTTACCGTTTCCATCTCTTTGTTTCAATACGAGGTTAAATTAGCCAATTCTGGTGCACAGTTGAATGGAATATGAATAGAGATAAAGTAAGAATAAAAAGTCTGGCAAGGCTAAGAGAAAATATACAGTGCCCGTTCATAAGAGGAAATATTTCCTATGTGGGGTATTTAATGCTAGTTGTTAGTTCATTGAACCATATTGTAGATTTTGTGAAGCAGAAATTACCTTTCCAGTTGAAGTTTGTATTAGAATAACAGGGCCCAGTATTGAGGCATCCAGCATAGGGCTTAGCTGTTGAGATACCATATCAATCTTCATACAGGGGCACGTAGGTTATTTTAACTAGTATTTAGATGGCAACGGTGAGTGACAAGGCAGTTTAACATAGTTTTTGAATTGTCTATTGTCAATTCAGTGGACAAAGAATAATACCGCGTTAGCTAGCTTGCCTGTACTAGGCTGTGCTAAGTTTAGATTGATAAAGGTCATTTCATTTGTGCCCCATAACTTATAATCATTGGTCCAGAACTTCGGGTCCCCAAGGGTGAGTACGCGCTGGGTACTCACCCGTAGGCCCAACGAAAGTGCCGGTTTCGTGCATGCACTGCGTATGCACGGGAAACCCGAACTTCCGTTCCCTTAAAGGAAGGGGTTCAGAGGTCGAACGCGTGCACCAGAGAGGCAGCGCATACGCCTGGAACTTCCGTTTTTTTTCCAGGTTTCTCCGGGAGGGTAAGTCTCCAGCAGTTACACTTTTAAAAAGCAGGCGCAAGGCATGATTTTAACAAGGTAAGTGGTGAATTAATTAAAATTAAAACTTTTTTTCCACAGGTTTATTATTTTAAAATACTTTAAAGAAAGATAAGTTTATTTTTAGCTCTGTTAGAAAATGTAATTAATTTTTTCAAAAATTTAAATTATTGTTTAAAATAGTTATTTTATGTAATTTATAGTTATTTTAAAAATGTGATTTTTAAAAAAAAATTATTTGAAGTTTTAGTTATGTTTTGGGGCTTATAGTATTTATAGTTTTGACAGCTCTTCCTGTCAATTTTATGAATGGGCATGTCCCTGCTACCATTGGCTCTCCATGGCCCACGTGATCCCAGGGGACACATCGAACTAACTGCGCCTCTGGGATATGCAAGCACTGCGCGCCGGCAGTTGGAGGAGGCCCAGGATCGGAATCTCATGTGGGCCCACAGCACAATGGCCGGCGCGCTAGGTAAGTGCAGGTCGGAGGCTTGCACCCGCGGGAAGCCCCCGACCCGAATTTCTGGGCCATTAAATATTATGCAAAGAGCAGCGTTTCTCATTGGCCTTGTTTCAGTGTTCCAATGCAATGTGTTGCCCAAGTGCCTTCAATACTCGGAAATCCTAAACTCAGTCAACAACAACAACAACAACTTGCGCCTTATATAGCGCCGTTAGTGTGGTAAAATGCTAAAGCCGTTATCCGTCACAAATTGACACCGAGCCAAATAAAGAGATATTGAGACAGGTGGCTAAAAGCTTGGTCAAAGAGGGAGGTTTTAAGCAGCATCTTAAAGGAGGAGAAAGAGGTGGAGAGGTTTAGGGAGAGAATTCCAGAGCTTGTGGACTGGACAGCTGATGGCACGGCAGCCAATGGTGGGGAGAAGGAAGTGGGGGACGGACAAGAGGCCAGAATTGGAGCAAAGCAGAATTCTCGGAGGGTTGTGGGGCTGGAGGAGGTTAGAGAGATAGGGAGGGGTGAGGCCATGCAGTGATTTGAACACAAGGATGAGAATTTTTAAATCAAGACATTAATGGACTGGGAGCCAATGTAAGTCTGCGAGCACTTGGGGTGATGGGTGAACAGGACTTGGTGCGAGTTAGGATATGAGCAGCAGAGTTTTGGATGAGCTCAAGTTTATGGAGGGTGGAAGCTGGGAGGCAGACCAGGAGAGCATTGGAATAGTCCCATGTAAAACCAGCAAATAAGAAATTACACCAAACATAAGTTTTGTTTCAAACAGTGTTCATAAATTGTCATAGAGTTAGTAAAAGGATGTGTGCTTCTGACTCTTTTAATAACAGTATTAATATTCATCTTCTGCTTATAACACACCATACCTCCACAGCCCTCAGCAAAGTGTCAGCTATATTAGTACCTCTTCAATCCCACTCCACTGTACTTTAATGCACATATTTAAATCTTATATCAATCTATTTCTGCAATTTTGCTCATTTTAAACCGATTAAAATGATTTTTTTCCCCATGCAAGTTCTCACCCTGTGGAGACACACCACACTTAACTAAACCCAGAGAAGTTCAGTACAGATTGGCAGCCAAGATTTAGGAATTTCAGGGGGTTGTGATACAGTTTAACGAGCTAAAATTGCACAGTTTACACAGCACTGGTAAGTTTCCTACTTCTCATCCAGCTTATAAGAACATAAGAACATAAGAATTAGGAGCAGGAGTAGGTCATATGGCCCCTCGAGCCTGCTTCACCATTCAATAAGATCATGGCTGATCATCGACCTCAACTCCACTTTCCTGCCCGACCACCATATCCCTTGATTCGCCTAGAGTCCAAAAATCTATCTCAGCCTTAAATATACTCAAAGACTCAGCATTCACAACCCTCTGGGGCAGAGAATTCCAAAGATTCACAACCCTCTGAATGAAGAAAATCCTCCTCATCTTGGTCTTAAATGGCTAGCCCCTTATCGTGAGACAATTCACCCTAGTTCTAGACAGGGGAAACAATCTCTGAGCATCTACCCTGTCAATTCCCTTCAGAATCTTGCATGTTTCAATGAGATCACCTCTCATTCTTCTAAACTCCAGAAAGTATAGGCCCATTCTACACAATCTCTCATCATAGGACAGCCCTCTCATCCCAGGAATCAATCTAGTGAACCTTTGTTGCACCGCCTCCAAGGCAAGGATGTCCTTCCTCAGATAAGGAGACCAGAACTGTGCTCTGTACTCCAGGTGTGGTCTCACCAAGTCCCTGTACAATTGTAGCAATTGTACCTTGTATCACCCAACTTGTTAGGGCATTGATTAGCAGGGATATCTGGGAATGGGGAGGTTATCCACTTTGGTGGCAAAAACAGGAAGGCAGATTATTATCTGAACGGCAATAGATTGGGAGAAGGGGAAGTGCAACGAGACCTGGGTGTCCTTGTGTACCAGTCGCTGAAGGTAAGCATGCAGGTGCAGCAGGTGGTTAAGAAGGCAAATGGTATGTTGGCCTTCGTAGCGAATGGGTTTGAGTACAAGAACAAGGATGTCATGCTGCAGTTGTTGTAAGGTTCACAAAATTTCGGCAGCCCCCGAAGATTATTTGTTTAAAGAAAACCTGGTTGGAATGTACTTTAAAAACCCAGGACATTAAAGATGCTGTAGCCGGCCTCATGGCAAAAGAGAAAGGCAGCCTGTATGAATATAAAAGCAGGATCTCCCAGCACTGGCTGACGCAAGATACTTGAAGCTGTCAATCAACTGTGGTTAGGAAGTTTCAACATGGAACAAAGGACGCTGTTTGCACAAGCCCTCAGCAGTGTTGACTCAAGGGCTTAAGTGATTGCTGTCAATCTAGTTGCGGTTAGGCTGTAACCACAGAAAAAAGGATTGTTTACACGAGCACTCAAGTACTGTTTACTGAGCACTCAAGAAACCAGCGGGACATTTTTCAAACTGCGACAGCTCCATTCACAAACCAGTTAAACGAATGGGAAATGCACTCAAACCCATTATGGTCAATGGGACAGATTGGTCCCTTTTGTGTAACCCAGATACGTCCAGATTTGGGCGCGAAGATAAGGGCTCCCAATGGAGTATAAAGGTAGCCCCTCAGGAAGCCATTCTCTCTCTCTCTACCGCCTCGCCTCTGGTGCCCTGCCTCCAAGGGGATCATCACAGCCCACCCAAAGAAGTGGAATACCAGCAGTTACTTTTGAATTACTGGGGTATCTCTACTTTGGGCGGTGAAAAATCCAAGGCAGACTGCAGGGCACAGAGCAGGCATTTCAACATCGTAGACTGGTGAGCATAAACTTTCTGGCCCATTACAAGGCAACCTAGATAGGTATAAGGGGTGGGAACTAAAGGGGAATTTTGTTAAATTGTAATTTTAGTCCATTTCCCCTCGATGTGTCCATCTTAACTCCTCCCCGTTAAGTAAAAGTGTGCTGTATTCATAATTATTTTCACTGTATAGTAATTTATTCTTCATTTCAATAAAACATTGGTTTTCTTTGCACCAAACCACTGGTCTCGTATTTGTCTATATCGCTACTGAAATAAGTCCGGCGGTCAGAACCAAAGGGGAAGTGATTCGAACCGCACGGTGCTGGAGCAGCTCAGATACACCTGACTGGCCAGACACAAACCAAAACCCAACCCCTCACAATGGCGACCGCGGCAGGACCGTCGGCGACAGTATACAATGTAGCAGACGGTGGTCTGGGTCTGGAGAGAGCAGCAGTTATTGGTTTTCTTTTTATCACACCACTGATCTGTTTGTGGTTAGGTACCTGCAAGCTTAGGGAAGTTAAAGCAGAGAGTTGGGATAAGGAAATGGAGATTGAAGAATACCAGGCCAAGATAGAGCGCCTGGTGGACCAGTTTAGTGAGGGCAAAAGCCACACGAGGCACGAGTTAGAGTACCTGAAGTGCCTAGTTACAGAGGCCAAGAGTAGTGAGATGAGGGTGCAGGAGGAGAACGCCCACCTCATACAAGAAGTAAGAGAGCAGGAGGAAAATTTTAGGGAGGTAAAGGCAGCGTATAAGCTGGCCTGCGACCAAGGGTTCGAGGAAGCAGATCATGGCCCCTGTAGGGAAGAGATAGAAAGCTTGAATATGGCTTTAAGGAGGGCAAAGATGATATGTCTTATCAGCCCGAAGATAGGCCAGTCGGACTTTACCGGCAACCCAAATAGAACCGTCCCACAGGCAACACCCAGAACAAAGTTGGTTAGGGAATCAGAGGTCCCACGACCGCCACCCATAGCTCTGAGCTTTCAAGAGCTCTAGCAGCAAAGGGGGGTGGAGGATGAGATGGTAGAGGAAGCACAGCAGTCCCCGGTAGATAGGCCGGGACCAGGACCAGTGTACCCCCTCCGACAACGGAGGTACGGTCCGCCCGTTGATGACGATGACCCAGGGGCCATCCAGAATCAGTTTGTGGTGCTGTATGGCACCCAACAGCTCAGGGCCATGGTTAGCCACATCCCCAAGCTCACTAAAAAGGGAGACCCCTCTCTGCATTTCAGGGAGATAGAACAAGCAGCTTGTGTCAATGACTGCGATGATGCAGAGCAAGCTATAATGCTGCTGTTTTCCCTGGGAAGTGATCTCCTCCAGACCCTATCTGGCGAATGCAAAAGGGGGCAGAAAAAATACGAGAATTTGAGTAACGAGATATTGGAGGCCATGGGACTCAAGGATGGTAGTCCATTCGCCCGGGTAGAAAGAACGGTACAGCTCCCAGGGGAGTCCCCGCAGGAGTTCGCAGACAGGCTGTGGCCAGTCTACCAGAGCGCATGCCCGGGAATGCCAGGGCGGGCAGCACTGAACCCAGCCCAATTGACTCACTGGCTCCATTGTCTTATGACAAACAGCCTACCCCAGATCCAAGCCCATGCCGTGGCTTGGTTTGACCCCTGAAAACCCCAGACCACCGAAGAAGCGGTGATCCGTCAGCTCACAGTAGCATTTAGAAACATGAGGGGTACCGAGATGCACCAACTCAAGGGAAAAGTCCATGAGGTTAAACCTGGGGGCCCGAATAAGAAAGAGTGGCACCAGGAGCGAAACCGTCCCTCCCAGACTAAGTTAAACTGTTACGGGTGCGGGAAGGATGGGCACTGGCGCAAGGATTGTAGAAATCCTTGGAAGGACAATAAAGCAAAGAATCCCACAGCCCCAGTCCAAAAGGTAGAGACAGGAATTCCTCCCGCCTCAGTCGAGTCACTATTGGAGGCAATGCGGTCTCTTCTGACTGGCCAGGGGAGAGTAGCAGCCACCACCAGTGCTTTGACACCATCTGCCCCATCCCACTCCCAGCAATGACTAGAGCCAGCGCAGCCTGTCGACCTGTGTCCCCGTGAAAATGCTGAGGGGAGCAGGCCCTATGTTAGGATGGGGGTGAAGATGGTGCAGGGGAGGTATTCGGTGGACACTGGAGCTTCCAGCACGGTGGTCCATTCGGAAGACCTGACCAATTCACCCCGGTCTAACAAGGTCCCATTTAGTTTAATGGGACCCACAGGGAGCGAGCAGGCTGGGGAAAGGTCAAAACCTTTGGCCATAGGTTTAGGATCCCTCCATACCACATGGGAGGGTAACCAAAAGACCGACGAGGTGGCCAAGCAGGGGGACAGGGAAGGAGAGTTCTGGGGCCCCTGTAGAGCAGGCCCGGTAGCAGCAATCCGGGACAAGGGAGGCACACAGGGAATAGCTTTGGCTCCGGACCAAAAGCAGGCCCAAGCCCAAGATTCTGCCTTTAAGGCCGCCCTGGTAAGGAAAAAGAATTTAGAACAGGGTTACTGGCAGGCTGCTAGTTATATTAAACGATGTAAGTTGTTTAAACCCGAAAAGAAAGAGCAGCCAGTAGGGACAAGGTCTGAGGTTAGAAATCCTCAGCCTGCAGCGGGTACACTCACACAAACTGCACACGCAGGCGCAGTCGCGTTCTTCAAGGGAGAAGTTCCCCAGCACTCGGCCCGAGTGATTCCCCCTCTCTTTTGGGACTCCGGGGAGGAGCCTGAACCAGGTTTTAAACCTGAAGGGGAAGACTCTCAGCCACCGGCAGCCGGTGGCGAGGGATTGCCTGTCCCCAGCCCAGGTTTGGGAAGGGAGGGACCCGAGGGAGAAGGTCCCCAGCCAGCAAGGACTGTGACCCGAGCTAAGGGTCCGCTCGCCAGGGTAGCCCCACCAGCGACACTCCCTAAGAGGTCTCTTCATGTACTCCAGCCCAGGAAAGTATGGTCACCAGCTTTCCAGTTAAAAAGGGCTGACTCCCAAGTCAGGGAGAAGCCAAGAGACAGAGGTCCCCAACCAGCAGCCATAAGCTGCGAGGGACACGAAGTTGGGATCAGTCCAGCTTCGCTGCAGGCAATAGCCTGCAACAGTCCTAACAGAGATTAGGCTAGCCGCCTGGAGATGGGCGGCGCTTGTATATAGCTTTGTTTAAGTTTAATAATGTGTACAAGTAAGTTAGAGTGTGTTCATTTTAATTTTATATTACAATCGGTAGTTTTAAGTGTTAAAGTATAAGTTTTAAGTATGGAACCATTCCAGAGTGTTGTCTATGTGAGCCGAGGTAGCGGGACCCAATCACATTCCCCCGAGCCAGAGAACCTGGCTAGATGTTTTTTTAAAGTCTTTTTCAGAGTTTCGAAAGGTGCGGAGGACCATCGTGTCTTTGGATGCTCGGGGAAGGGAGCACCCCTAGCCCACGGCGGGAGGGGTCTGCAGGAGGCAGATGCCCACGAGGGGAGCTGGCCAGGATGACTGGGATCCAATTCAACCCAGTATTCTAGTGAGACCGGCTTCACATATGGGGAGGCCTCCCTCCAGTGCCGGAGGATACGAATCATCACCCCAAGGAAAAGATGTTTCGGAAATTCTGTAAATTTGACTTTTCAGAGGTCAATAAGACTGAATTGTAACTAATCATGAGTGATGGCAGATTCGGGTTTTTTTCTTTAAAAAAAAGGGGAAGCTCGTTTTCTTCCATTTGTATTTTTAACAAATATGTTTTGGCTTGGTGTGAATTTCATTAAAGATGTTGTATCGTGATAAAGCTCTATGATGTCACAAGTGGTGCAGGGGTGTTGGACCCTCCGTGCTTGAATTATTGTAAACTAGCTAAAGTGCCCGGCGGTGCCGAGGGGATTTTTGAGGGAATGTTGTTGTTGGAAGAGAGAGAGAGAGCGACTGGGGGGAAGAGAGAGAGAGAGAGAGAGAGCGACTGGGGGGGAAGAGAGAGAGCGACTGGGGAGGGAAGAGAGAGAGCGACTGGGGGGGAAGAGAGAGAGCAACTGGGGAGGAAGAGAGAGAGCGAGGGGGGGTGGGGAGGGGGAGGGGAGGGGAGGGGGAGGGGAGGGGAGGGGTTGGGGAGGGGGGAAAGGGGGGGTGGGGAGGGGGAGGGGAGGGGTGGGGGGAGGGGAGGGGTGGGGGGGGGAAGTGGGGGTGGGGGGAGGGGAAGGGGGCTGGGGGGGAAGGGGGGTGGGGAGTGGGGGAAGGGGGGTGGGTGTGTGGGGGGGAGGGGGGAGTGGGGGAAGGGGAAGGGGAGGGGAGGGGTGGGGAGGGGGGGAAGGGGGAGGGGAGGGGAGGGGGTGGGGAGGGGGGAAGGTGGAGGGGAGGGGGTGGGGAGGGGGAAGGGGGTTGGGGAGGGGGAGGGGAGAGGTGGGGGGAGGGGAGAGGTGGGGGGAGGGGAGGGGTGGGGGAAGGGGGTGGGGGTGGGGGGGAGGGGAAGGGGGTGTGGGGGGGAAGGGGGGAGGGGGTGGAAGGGGGAGGGGGGTGGGGGGAAGGGGGTTGGGGAGGGGGGAGTGGGGGAAGGGGAAGGGGGGAGTGGGGGAAGGGGGAGGGGGGAAGGGGAAGTGTGGGAGTGGGGGAAGGGGAAGGGGGGGAGGAGTGGGGGAAGGGGAAGGGGGGAGGAGTGGGGGAAGGGGAAGGGGGGAAGAGTGGGGAAAGGGGAAGGGGGCAGGAGTGGGGGGGAGGAGTGGGGGAAGGGGAAGGGGGGAGGAGTGGGGGAAGGGGAAGGGGAGGAGTGGGGGAAGGGGAAGGGGGAGGAGTGGGGGGATTAGTGGGGGAAGGGGAAGGGGGAGGAGTGGGGGAAGGGGAAGGGGAGGAGTGGGGAGGAGTGGGGGAGGTGTGGGGGAAGGGGAAGGGGAGGAGTGGGGGAAGGGGAAGGGGGAGGAGTGGGGGAAGGGGAAGGGGGGAGGAGTGGGGGAAGGGGAAGGGGGGAGGAGGGGGGAGGAGTGGGGGGAGGAGTGGGGGAAGGGGGAGGAGGGGGGAGAGGGGGAGGAGTGGGAGGAGGAGGGGGAGGGGGGAGTGGGGGAAGGGGAATGTGGGGTGATGAGGGCGAAGTGGAGGGAGGGGGAAGGGGGAGGGAGGGGGGAAGGGGGAGGGAGGGGGGAAGGGGAGAGGAGGGGGGAGCGGAGGGGAGGGGGGGTGGGGTTGTGTGGGGGGTGTGGAGGGGGAAGGGGGGGTGGGGAGGGGAAGGGGGTGTGGGTGGGGGGGAGGGGTTGTGGGGGAGGAGGGGTGTGGAGAGGGGGAGGAGGGGTGGGGGTTGTTGGGGGGTGGGGGGAAGGGGGGTGAGGAGGGGAAGGGGGGTGGGGGAGGGGGTTGTGTGGGGGAGGGGTTGTGGGGAGGGGGAGGAGGGGTGGGGTGTGTGGGGGGGAAGGGGGTGGGGATGGTAAGGGGGGTGGGGAGGGGGGGTGTTGGGGGTGTGGGGGAGAAGGGGGGGTGGGGGGGAAGGTGGTGTGGGGGGGTGAAGGGGGAGGGGAAGGGGGTGGGGGGTTGGGGAGGGGGAGGAGGGGTGGTGGGTGTGGGGGGAAGGGGGTGTGGTGGGTGGGGAGGGGGAGGAGGGGTGGTGGGTGTGGGGGGGTAAGGTGGGGTGGGGAGGGGAAGGTGGGGTGGGGGGAGCGGGGGTGGGGGGTAAGGGGGGGTGGGTGGTGGGGGGTAAGGGGGGTGGGGAGTGGAAGGGGGTGGGGGGGAAGGGGGCTGTGAGCAGGGGGGTTGGGGGGAAGGGGGTGGGGGGGAAGGGGGCGTGGGGGCTGGGTGGTGTGGGGGTGGGGGGGGAAGTGGGGGTGGGGGGGAAGGGGGGGTGTGGGGTGTGTGGGGGGGAAGGGTTGGGGGGAGGTGGGGGTGGGGGGGAAGGGAGGGGGAGATAAACTTAAAGTGCAGGAAACTTTGTGCTATACGGCACCGACCGGACTGAGCTGCTGCCTTGCCTCAAAACTGCCGTACTCTCCAGATTTAATGTCGAGAGATACAGAGATTCTTATCTCCATATTTGACAACAAACACTGTTGCTTAGCAACAGCTTCTAAACACTTGGGTGTGGCCCAAAAGCTCTGTAGCTGAAGCTGTTGCTATAGCTACAGACCTTGCACAGCTTGACTGTTCAACAAAGCAAAAAAAACAAACAAAAAGGATAAAAAACGGCTGCTGATTTTTGCCGGTGGCTCCAGATTGCCGGATAGCTCACCTCCGGATAGCACAAAGTTTCCTGTACTTATAAGACATTTTTGGTAAATCTTTCTATAACATACACTTTACAACCTCACCAATCTTTTTATTAAAAAAGGGGTCCTCACCTCTCAGTGTGTTGTATCACAAACAATGGCCGCCGCTTGCTTTTCAGTTGGAAAGATTAGGCCCCGCCCACACAGTCGATTGTCTGTCTCGGTCACCAGGACCCGAATTGGAGCACAGAAGCCCCACCCACTCTATGTTCCTGCACTAAGATGGCCGCACATGCACTCTGATACACACTGAATCAAAATGGCGTCGCACTGAAACTTTTCACCCTCCTTGACAAAGATGGCTGCCGTTAACCTGGGGCTGTCAGCAGAAGAAATTTCCTCAGCTGCAAACACAGGATCTTCAGATTATCATTCGGGGCTTGCGACCTACCCCAGTTGCTTATGAAGCCTCCGCACCTACTGACCCCGGGAATGGAGCTGAGGCAGCACACCCTCTCCCCTCTGCCAGTGTTTGTCTCTGTCTAGGCCGGACGCCTGGGACTAGAGTTACGCTGCTGGCAGTTGGAGAAGCCTAGGCCCCGGGCCTGGAAAAACGGTGAAAGGTAGGAGAATTATAGAGATTAGAGAAAAGATTTACAAATTAATTAACTTTTTTTAAAAACAATTTGTGTTTTAAAAGCAACTTTTTTTTTGCTGGAAATGTAGATTTGAAAAGAAACACGCAGAAAGCGGGAAAAAGAAATGAAAAGTTTGGAATCAAGATGGCAGCGACTCACCTCGGTTCAGAACGATAAGGCCCGCCCACACACGCACCGATTGGTCGACCGTCAGGTCACCGAAACGTAGGATTGGTCAATCGTCCCGTCACTCGACTGTAGGAGGGCCCACCCGCACGCGCCAGGAACCCGGCGTACGATTGGTCGACCTCGACATCACTCTATTGCTAATGAGCGAATAATGAGATGCTAATGAGCGGAATTTTGAACGTTTTTTGGATACCGCGGGCACAATTTTTGTCCGGCCGAAACGTAGATACGCTTACAACCATTTTGGAATCGTAAGCTTTCTTTTGATGTAACGCACGTGTAGGTACGCTCTATAACTTTCGAGTGTATAGCTGGACAGACGCACACCGAAGGACAGACAGACAGACAGTCAGACAGACAGACAGACAGACAGACAGATTATCCGTTTATATATATATAGATAGATAGATAGATAATCATGTTTTTCTATCAATAGGTGCCTACCGTGCATTGCGATTCTTTCTGGGTAAGGGGGATGGAGGTGTCGAGGGATCAGAGATAGATATAGATAAGTATAAGGGAAGGTTGTTTGTGGGAGGGTCGGAAATTTTTGCTCACCTTTAATAGGATACTGCAAGCAAGTTTTAGTATCCAAGGGTGGACTGTAAGGTTCACAAAATTTCGGCAGCCCCCGAAGATTATTTGATTAAAGAAAACCTTGTTGGAATGTACTTTAAAAACCCAGGACATTAAAGATGGCTGTAGCCGGCCTCGTGGCAAAAGAGAAAGACAGCCTGTATATGAATATAAAAGCAGGACCTCCCAGCACTGGCTGACGCAAGGTCCTTGAAGCTGTCAATCAACTGCGGTTAGGAAGTTTCAACATGGAACAAAGGACACTGTTTGCATAAGCCCTCAGCAGTGTTAACTCAAGGGCTTAAGTGATTGCTGTCAATCTAGTTGCAGTTAGGCTGTAACCACTGAACAAAGGATTGTTTACACGAGCACTCAAGTACTGTTTACCGAGCACTCAAGAAACCAGCGGGACATTTTTCAAACTGGGACAGCTCCATTCAGAAACCAGTTAAACGAATGGGAAACGCATTCAAACCCATTACAGTAAATGGGGACAGATTGGTCTCTTTTGTGTAACCCAGATACATCCAGATTTGGGCGCGAAGATAAGGGCTCCCAATGGGGTATCAAGTAGCCCCTCAGGAAGCCATTCTCTCTCTCTCTACTGCCTCACCTCCAGTGCCCTGCCACCAAGGGGATAGTCACAGCCCGCCCAAAGGAGTGGAATACCAGCAGTTACTTTTGAATTACTGGGGTATCTCTACTTCAGGCGGTGAAAAATCCAAGGCAGACTGCAGGGCACGGAGCAGGCATTTCAACATCGTAGACTGGTGAGCATACACTTTCTGGCCCATTACAAGGCAACCTAGATAGGCATAAGGGGTGGGAACTAAAGGGGAATTTTGTTAAATTGTAATTTTAGTCAATTTTCCCTCGATGTGTCCATCTTTTCTCCTCCCCGTTAAGTAAAAGTGTGCTGTATTCATAATTATTTTCACTGTATAGCAATTTATTCTTCATTTCAATAAAACATTGGTTTTCTTTGCACCAAACCACTGGTCTCGTTTTTGTCTATATCGCTACTGAAATAAGTCCGGCGGTCAGAACCAAAGGGGAAGCGATTCAAACCGCACGGGGCTGGAGCAGTTCAGATACGCCTGACTGGCCAGGCACAATCCAAAACCCAACACCTTACAGCTGTACAGGGCCTTTGTGAGACCACACCTTGAGTATTGTGTGCAGTTTTGGTCGCCTTATCTGAGGAAGGATGTTCTTGCCATGGAAGGAGTGCAGCGAAGATTCACCAGGCTGATACCTGGGATGGCAGGAATGACGTATGAGGAGAGATTGGGTCGATTGGGCTTATACTCGCTGGAGTTTAGAAGAATGAGAGGGGATCTCATTGAAACTTATAAAATTCTAACAGGACTGGACAGACTGGATGCAGGAAGGATGTTCCCGATGGCCGGGGAGTCCAGAACCAGGGGTCACAGTCTAAGGATAAGGGGTAAGCCATTTAGGGCAGAGATGAGGAGGAATTTCTTCACCCAGAGAGTGGTGAACCTGTGGAATTCTCTACCACAGAAGGCAGTGGAGGCCAATTCATTAAATATATTCAAGAAGGAGTTGGATATATTTATTAAGGCTAAAGGGATCAAGGGATATGAGGAGAAGGCAGGGACAGGGTACTGAATTTGGATGATCAGCCATGATCTCATTGAATGGCGGAGCAGGCTCGAGGGGCCAAATGGCCTACTCCTGCTCCTATCTTCTATGTTTCTATGTTTCTATCTAAAGGCCAGTGATGGGCCCTGGAGAAGCAGGATCCATTGATGTGCCAGGTTGACTCAATTATCAACAGCAATGGATTATTGCAGACCAACCTAGCTCAGGTATTAGATTGCCAAGTCTGGCATTTAGGCTTGGTTCCAATCTGTCAGCATAGAGACAATTTGACTCTGAAGAACCCTACATATTCCCCCAATCCCTTCAATAGGGACACATAGAAGCAGCAATGATATGTAACTTTAATAATATTGGATTATGTTTCAGATGGCTCAGTGGTAGCACTCTCGTCTCTGATTCACAAGGTCATGGTTTCCAGCCCCAATCCAGAGATTCGAGTACATAATCTAGGCTGATACTTCAGTGCAGTACTGAAGGAGTGCTGCATTGTCAGAGATGCCATTTTATGGGTGAGACATTAAACCGAGGCCCTGTCTGCCCTCCCAGGTGGGTGTTGTAGGGGGGCATCTTTTGGGGGTTTACGGTAATTTACCTTCCTTTACCTGGTTTACGGTAATTTACCTGGTCAAGCAGCTTTTTGCCACTGCACCTCTGACCAATCCCAAACAGCGGTTTTGAATCACTAAACCCCACCTTCCAGTTCTGACTGGAGGACTTATAATTAATGATATATCAAAAACGGACAACTGATCTGGATGTGAGAAAATCAGCTTTTATTAAACTAAAGAAAACAACACCACATGATATTAGTAACCACTGTACAATTGCTTAAATGGGGGAAGACAGATGGCAAATGAGGGATAAATGGCTACAATGTTAATTAAATAATCTTAGCAATTTCCCTTAAATTACCACCCCCTTTAACTCCTTACTAGATTGCCTTGCTGAGGAGTCAGAATCCTGCTCACCTGTGGTCCAAGGAAAAAGAGAGAAACTCTACCACACGAACACAGTAATTACAGTAAACTACTTAACAGGGGAAGACAGACGGCAAAAACGAGGGATAAATGGCTACAATGTAAGTCTTACAATCTTAGCAATTTCCCTTAAATTACCACCCCCTTTAACTCCTTACTAGATTGCCTTGCTGAGGAGACAGAAACCCGCTCACCTGTGGTCCAAGGAAGTAAGAGAGAGATAGCTTCTCAGGAGCTATCTTTATATCCTGCCAGCTCCTGCTGTTTGGCGCTGAAAAGGTCTGTGTGCAAATTGGCGCCCAAAAGTTCGAATACACAAGAGAAAGGCTATGATTGGCTGATTCAGAGTGGTTTGAATGTGTCTACGTTCTGGAGCTGAAATGCTCCCACCCACATCCGGAGTTTAATGGATGATTCAAAAACCCATTCATTCCTTATCAAAGTCCTTTCCGTAGTTTTGATGTGTCCCATTATGTGTAAGTGGTGTTGAATGGGGTTGGATTTCTGTGTAAACAGAAGCCCTTTGTCCTGCGGTCAGTCTCAAGTGGTTTAATCCCTTATGTCAACATCCTGCAGTTTCTTGTAAACAAACATTGCCTCTGTAGAGAAGGGAAACTCCCTGGTTTGATTGACAGGTCTGACTGCCATTGCTTGATCCTCCCACTTACACGGACACTTCGAGCTGCTTCTCTTGTCCTTTTTGGCCATGCTTTTCTGACGGCCATTTTCAGACCACTCTGCAATTTACACAGTTCGAAACTCAGAGGTACCATTTTAATCTTAAAGTCCTGATGTTGTCCAAGAGTTCTGGGTATGCTTTTAAAACATTGTCCAACCCAGAGACAATTCAAATCACACAATTCTTTGTCCACGATCTGGTCCAATATTTTCCGATCTTCAGGGATTTATGGGATTTTTGTGAACCCCTACAGTGTAAAAGAAGAGCAGGGGAGTTCTCCCGTTGTTTTGGCCAACATGTATTACTCAACCAGCAGCAAAAACAGATGATCTCACCATTTATTTCATTGCTGTATGTGGGGCCTTGCTGTGGACAAATTGGATGCTGCATTTCCTACATTATAACATTGCCTACACTTCAATGGCTGTAAAGCGCTTTGAGGCGTCCTGAGGTCGTGAAATGTGCTATATAAATGCAAGTACTCTCTCTCTCACTCTCAAAAGCCTAGACAACTTAAGTAACTGCAACACAATTAACAAAAGTGGAACTTCACAGAATAAGTGCAGTGTTTCTGTAGAATGGGTGCGAAAGAAATGTTGCCTTTCACGTTAGTTGTCACATTATCAATTGTAAAAAGCACTGCACCATATGGGTACTAATGCAGATACATTTCACTGGAGCCCGCTATGGATAATTATGCAGGATTATACTCTTATTATAATGAAACTTCGATTCCTCTGTCAAACCACTCAGTTCTTTTGAACTAAAGATTATTTGTTGTGCTATCCGTGTACAACTTCAATTGTGCAATGTTTGAAGAAGGCTTCATTTTGTTAGCAATTCTTTGACGGTAACATTACAAAATGTCCCTTCTATTGTTCCTCTCCATTCCATCACAGCTCATAATCTATATTTAATTGGCATGAGTTGCCTGAAATAATGATGCAGAATTGTGGGTGAAGCTCCTTGGAGCAGGGTGAATGGAAATATCCTGATTGAATAATGGAACCTCAGTCAAGTTCAAGTTAGAATTCATATTTGTAATTAATTTTAAGGATCATTAAGTCACAACTAGTTTCAGGAAAATTGCAACATGGAATAATAAAAAGATTGCCAGCTTCCATTTCATAAAGATCCAAACTAAACAAGAAATTTAATATTCTTCCACGATTGTTTTCAGAAAGAATAATCAGACATCGCTACACATAACATAACAAATCAATATAAATGCACGTTATTATCTACTTCTAATACCTGTGGAAAATCACACTTCCTTTTTCTGTATTTAGGTGGAAATTTGCTATTGCTTATAGCTGTCAAATGTTACTTGCCATATTTTTCTTTTTACACCATGAAGTGTCAGATATCATTCACAGATGAATTCCATATATATCTGCTCACACATTTTATGGTGTGGTTATTCTCATCATGTCACTTGTGAGGAGTTTGTTATCTCTTGTCTGCCTAACAAGGGTTCAAACCCACGCTTGTCAGTTGTCTAATGACCAACTAGTGACTTAGGAGGTGGTGGGGCTAAGCAGGGTCCCTTTGGAGTCAAGGGAGGCTCCAAGAGGTCAAGTCTGGTGACGTCCCTGTGGCAGTTTAGGTAAGCTGACATGTGCTCAGTAATCTGGAGCACTGCTGGTGAATGGCCAACAAGCCTGGTTCATTCGTGGGACTGTTGGGGTGGACTGTCACAGGGAGCCGAGAGTCTTCCCATTCCGTTCCAAATAACCCTGCAAGATGCCTTCATGGAAAGGGTGGGACAACCAGCAGGAAGTTGGCCAGTGCTCTGTGCTGGTAAACGGTGGATCTAGCTGGTTAATTTCCAGCAGTACCCCAATGCAGACCTGGAGGTCCCTATAACAATCCTACAGCTAGACTCCCTGGACTTGGGTAATTGGATGTGTCTGTTGCGTTTGCAAGGATAACTCAATGACAGCATGTAGAAATCAACTCGTATTGTTTTAATGCCCGATCCAACCAACCCCTACAGGCCAAGGCAATTGAGTACCTATCACCAATGTCAGACATAATATAACGATAACAGCACCATCAAACTTCATGTGCTAGAGTAACTCTAATGCAGCACTGTAACCCAGTATGCAGACATAACATTTCCTCCCCCCTCACAGAATTTCAAACATGAAATGTAGTGACAAAGTCCTGTAGGTGGCCAGGGCGAGAACGTGTACGAACAGGCCGAGGTGGGGACTGGTGAAGAGCAGGCCGAGGTGGGGACTGGTGAGGAGCAAGCCAAGGTGGGGACTGGTGAGGTTGTGGTTGAGGCACAATATCTGCTTGAGGGTTGGCTGGCTGAGCCACATGTGCATCCCGCCACTCTGGGGGTAAGGCTTGGGGGCTAGATCCGTGTATTCCTGCATCAGGGGGTGCTGGCACCTTCCGAAGGCGGCTGGCATGCCACTGAGAGCCGTCAGTGAGGCAGAAAGTGGCTGGTCCAAGTTGGCGGCTGATTTGGAGAGGGGAGGACCAGAATGAGGCCATCTTATTGTTGCGGTGAGGCCTGCGGACTCTGACCCAATCGGAGACTGAGATGTTGGGTGCCTTGGCCCCCTTCGACTGGTCGAAGCGGAGTTTCATCTTCTCCTGCTGTCTGGCGACTGTGGCTTGAGCCCGTAGAGCAGGGCTCTGAGCTAGCGAGGGGCGGAGCCTGCCAAGGGGCAGCATGAGCTCACGGCCTAGCATGAGGGGTGCGGGTGAGACCCCTGTAGTGGAATGCTGGGAGGCTCTGTAGTGCAGCAGTGTGTGGAGGAGGGCCTTGTCAAACGCACACCCCTGGAATAGGTGTGCTCTGAGGCCATTTTTCAGTGTCTGGTTAAAACGCTCCACCCCCCCCCCCATTTGACTCAGGGTGGTAGTACACTGTGCGTATGTGACGGATGCCCTTGCTCTCAAGGTAGGAGGAGAGTTCCAAAGAGACCATTTGGGGGCCATTGTCTGTGGTGATGGCCTTTGGATGCCCCCAGCGGGAGGAGAGGACCTCAAGGATATCGATGATGACCCGAGAGGTGACAGAGCCCACGGCAGTGACCTCTGGCCATTTTGAGTGCAGGTCATAGGTCACCACTAGGAACTGTTGATGGTGGGGGACATCATGGATCTCCCCACAGACGTCCAGCTGCAGCTGCTCCCAGGGCTGAGAGGGCCAGGTAAGGGGTTGCAGGGGTGGAGGAGCTTGGTGGCCAGTCTTGCCACTTACAAGGCAGGCTGCACAGTCCTTGACCAGGGCCTCGATTTCCCTGTCGATACCCGGCCACCACACTAGGTCTCGGCATCGTTGTTTGAGCTTCACTATGCCCAAGTGGCCCTCGTGCGCCATGGATAAAACACGCGCACCGAGGGCACGTGGGACCACAGTGCAGAGCCCACGTGCAACACAGGAATCATTCGAGCAGGAGAGCTCCTCTTTAACTCTGGTGTAGGCAGACAGTTCCTCAGGCACCTTGCGAGGCCAGCCATCTCTGATGAAGGTGCACAACTGGGAGAGGGCCGGATCCTGTTCAGAGGCCCCTTTGAGCTCCGAGAGAGAGACTGTGGTTTGGAGAGGCGTGTGCAGCATCTGTATGATATCCTGTTCCACATGTTCAAAACCGACAAGTGGGGCTGGGGCAGAGACAGTGCGGGAGAGCAGATCTGCAACAACATTGTCACGTCCTGCCGTGAACTGGAGACTGAAATTGTATTGGTGGAGGCGGTCAGACCAGCGGTGTAGACGCAATGGTCTGTGGCACGTGCCGGATGTCGACAGCAGGGCAGTGAGAGCCTGGTGATCGGTTCGCAGGGTGAAGGCATGGCCATACATGTACAGGTGCCATCGCTCACATGCCCAGACGCACGCCAGCGCCTCACGCTCGCCTACTGAGTACTTCTGTTCAGTGGGGCTAAGGGCTCGGGAGGCAAAGGCGATTGGTTTCTCCACTCCATTCTATATCTGCGATAACACCGCCCCCACAGCTGCAGCGGATGCGTAGCAGGTGGCGAGGGTGGGGCTGGCGACGTCAAAGTGAGCCAACACTGGAGGCGACGTGAGCTGCGATTTGAGGAGATGTACAGCTTCCGTACAGGCTTGTGACCACACCCAGGGCTCATCCTTTCGCAGGAGCTGGCGCAGTGGGGCTGTGGTGGCTGAGTACTGGGGCAAAAACTTCAGGTAGTAGCCAGTCATGCCAAGGAAGGAGGCAACCTGTGCTGCAGAGCGGGGTTCTGGGATGCTGTGAATGGCATCCACGTTTGACTGTAGTGGGGATATACCGTCAGCCGACAACCGAAACCCCACAAACTTGATCTCTGAAACAGCAAAGACACACTTTTTGCCATTCAGTGTGAGCTTGTGTTTGGCTAGAGCCGTGAAAACTCTGTGAAGGCGTTCGTGAGTGGAGGTCGAGGACCCATGCACAACGATGTCATCCAGGTAGATGGCCACCCCAGGAATGCCCGCGAGCACAGAGGACATCACCTTTTGGAAGCAGCTGGGTGCAGAGCTAAGTCCAAATGGCATCCTGGTGTACTGAAAGACGCCAGCATGTGTCACAAAAGCAGTGAGGTCCCTGCTGCTGGGGTGGAGGGGAACCTGTAGATAGCCCTGTCAAAGGCCCAGTTTCGAGAACAGGATGGAGCCATAGAACTGCGCTGTGGGTTCCTCAGGGATTACAGCCTTATTCACTGCTCGAAGATTGACACAGACGCGTAGACCACCTGACTTTTTCTTTGCGACCACCAGGTTGGAGACCCATGGGGAGGCATCAACTGGTTCGTTGATGCCAACTTCCAGTAGCTGCTTTAGTTCAGCTGTGACCCCATCACGGAGAGCAAGCGGGATGCGGCGCAGTGGCTGAATGACAGGGGTAACGGTGGAGTCAACCATGGGCTGGTGGGTGAAGGCAGTCAGGCAGCCCAGACCCTCAAAGAGTGCTGGCCATGTTTGGCACCACAGTGAGGTGACGTGCTGAATCGCAGACCCGCCGGTGTCCAAGAGAGAAAAACCCAGGTCAGTGAAAAGATCCAGTCCCATTAGGTTAGCTCCTTGGCGTGCCACATGAAAACAAAAATCTGGCAAAACTTTTGTTCCATAGTGTACAGTGAGGTTGACTGAGCCCACTAGTTCAATTTTCAAATTACCATACCCGCAGAGGGCAGTGGAGGGCGCAGAGAGTGGCAGGGAGCTGAAAAAATGTTTGAATATGTCCACATTCAGCAGTGAGACACTGGCACCGGTATCCAAGAACAGAGGAATGCACACATCATTCAGGTTAATTGTGCATGACTTGAAAGCCACTACTGGCCCAGAGCTCATGTTGTGAATTATAGTGCTTGAGGACTGAGAGTGTTCATTTGCAGCAACAGGGGCAGAGCGGCAGACATTTGCAAAGTGATTTTGTTTTCCACAATTGCGACAGGCTTGGCCGCGCGCAGGGCAATTCTGCACTCTGGTAGCATGTGAACGAGATCCACAGTTTCCACACTGTTGCCGCAGTAGCGCGTGTTGCTGCAGTCGCGCGAGCATTACAGTGCCAGAGCTGTCGGGGCCGAGTGCGCTGTCACTGGGTGTGTGTGGCTGAGCCATGTGTGAGAGTTCAATAACCACAAAACTAGAAGTTATAGACTTAAACAAGTTGGCTTTTAATCACTAAGATCAGAGCTAACATCTCAACATGCCGACTGGTTCACAGGAGTGAGTCATACAGATCCTGGGATCTTTATGTAAGAGAAGTCAGGGGCGGAGCCAAGAGCCAAGACCTGGAACCTCCCAGGTTAGTCGGGAAAGAGGAAGTGAAACTATACACAGTGGGGGAGGGTAATATACATGAGTGCAAAACGAATACAGGATCAAGACAAACAGATTTCATTACATTCACCCCTTCTTTAGATTTAGTCCATCGGGGTGATGTTTCTTAAAAGTTGGTATAAGTGAGTCTGTCAGGAGGTTTTGCAGTTCTCAGTGATCGGCGCAAAGCCGGTTGGGGTGCCTCTAGGGGAGTGGATTCTGGTTCCTCCGCTGTCCGGGCCTCCGCAGTGTCTTCCAGGTTATCTGCAGTGTCCTCCAGGTTAAAGTTGGGTATTGATACCTCTGGGCGTCCTGTCTCTTTGTAGTGTAGGTCTTCATCGGGTAGTCTCCCATCGTTTTCTCCGCTCCCCGAGGGAGCGAGGTCTTTTATGGAAACAGTGTCCTCTCGCCCGTCAGAGTATTCGATATAGGCGTACTGAGGGTTTGCATGGAGGAGCTGTACCTTTTCCACAAGGGGGTCCGTTTTATGGCCTCTCACGTGCTTCCGCAATAGTACTGTCCCCGGAGACGTCAGCCACGTGGGTAGAGATATGCCCGAGGTGGATTTCCGGGGGAAAATGAATATCTTTTCGTGAGGGGTAGCGTTAGTGGCAGTACATAACAGAGACCTTATGGAGTGGAGCACGTCTGGGAGGACTTCCTGCCAGCGGGAGGTCGGAAGGCCTTTTGACTTTAAGGCTAACGTGACAGCCTTCCAAACAGTAGCATTCTCCCTTTCCACTTGCCCATTACCCTGGGGGTTGTAGCTAGTGGTTCTGCTAGTGGCTATCTCCTTCGAGAGCAAGAACTGGCGCAGCTCGTCACTCATGAATGACGTCCCCCTATCGCTGTGTATGTAGTTCGGCATGCCAAACATGCAGAATAGATTACAGAGACACTTGATGACCGTGGCACTGGTCATGTCTGGGCAGGGAATGGCAAAGGGGAAGCGGGAATATTCATCAATGATATTGAGGAAGTATACGTTACGGTCGGCAGAGGGAAGGGGTCCCTTGAAGTCCAGACTTAGGCGCTCGAATGGCCGTGTGGCTTTGATAAGGTGTGCACGGTCAGGCCTGTAGAAACGAGGCTTGCATTCCGCACAGATGTGGCAGGCTCTGGTCATTGCCCTGACCTCCTCGATGGAGTGGGGCAGATTGCGGGACTTTATAAAATGGTATAGTCGGGTGACCCCTGGGTGACAGAGGTCGTTGTGGAGACCCTGTAATTTGTCCGTATGAATGCTGGCACACATTCCCCGCGATAGGGCGTCTGGGGGTTCATTAAGGGCTCCTGGCCTGTACATAATGTCATAGTCGAACATGGATAGTTCGATCCTCCACCTGAGTATTTTGTCATTCTTTATTTTCCCCCTTTGTTTGTTATTAAACATGAAAGCCACCGACCGCTGGTCGGTGAGCAGGGTGAAACGTTTGCCGGCTAGGTAGTGTCTCCAGTGCCGCACTGCCTCCACTATAGCCTGTGCCTCCTTCTCGACAGAAGAGTGCCTGATTTCAGGTCCCTGAAGGGTTCGGGAGAAGAAGGCCACAGGTCTCCCAGCCTGATTGAGGGTCGCAGCTAAGGCAAAGTCTGACGCATCGCTTTCGACTTGAAAGGGAATGCATTCGTCCACAGCACACACTGCAGCCCTTTCAATGTCCTGTTTAATACTGGTGAAAGCCTCCCGAGCTTCAGCTGATAGTGGGAAGGACGTCAATTTAATGAGGGGTCGGGCCTTATCAGAGTAATTGGGCACCCATTGGGCATAATACGAAAAAAATCCCAGGCACCTTTTTAAAGCTTTGGGATTGTGTGGCAGGGGCAGTTCCTTTAGGGGGCGTAATCGGTCAGGGTCCGGTCCAATTACCCCATCTTCCACCACACAGCCGAGGATACAGAGACGGGTTGTGTTGAAGACACATTTGTCTTCGTTGTAGGTTAGATTCAGCTTTAGGGCAGTTTTTAAAAATCTCACAAGATTTCGATCGTGGTCTTGCTGGTTGTGCCCGCAGATAGTGACATTGTCCAGATAGGGGTAGGTAGCTTGTAGTTTATTCTCGTCAACCATGCGGTCCATCTCACGTTGGAAGACCGAGACCCCATTTGTTACTCCGAAGGGCACTCTGAGAAAATGGTAGAGGCGCCCGTTCGCCTCGAAGGCGGTGTATGGGCGGTCCTCCATTCTAATGGGGAGCTGGTGATACGCGGATTTGAGGTCGATAGTCGAGAAGACTCGGTATTGCGCAATCTGGTTGACCATTTCTGATATGCGGGGTAAAGGGTAGGCGTCCAGCTGGGTATAAATATTAACAGTCTGGCTGTAGTCAATTACCATCCATTTCTTTTCGCTATTTTTAACTATGACTACTTGGGCACGCCACGGGCTGGTACTGCATTCAATAATGCCTTCCCGCAGGAGTCTGTCCACTTCCGCCTTGATAAAGTGTCTGTCTTCCAGACTGTACCGTCTACTTTTGGTCGCTATGGGCCTACAGTTTGGAGCGAGATTAGCGAATAAAGAGGGCGGGCTGATTTTTAAGGTTGATAGGCCACAGACTGTGAGTGGCGGCTGGGACCCGCCATATGCTAGCGTGACACTTTCGTGGTGGCACTGGAAGTCCAGGCCCAAGATTACATTAACACAGAGTTCTGGCATCATGAGGAGTTTAAAACCCTTGTAGTCCGTGCCTTTTACAGTCAGTGTTACCACACAGTAGCCCAAAATGTCCGAAGTGTGGGGCTTAGCAGCCATAGCAATTCTGCTCCGTGTAGGGGTTACCGTTAATGAGTGCCGCCGTACCAGGCTAGGGTGGATAAAACTCTCGGTACTCCCACAGTCAATTAAACATTTCGTTAAATTCCCGTTTACCTGTATATCCATCATGGATTTTGTCAACGGGTGTGGCCTGGATTGATCCACCATGATCGAAGCCACTGTTGGGCCCTGGGCGGCCGTTGAGTCGGGAAAGATGGCGGATCCCAAGATGGCGGCCCGCACGGCACGCACGAGGCGGTGACGGAGTTGGGAATTGGATTCCCCCTGCAGACTTTGCTAAAATGCCCCTTTTTCTTACATTTGAAGCATGTAGCGTCCTTCGCTGGGCATCGTTGTCTGGGGTGCTTGGCCTGGCCGCAGAAGTAGCATTTTGGGCCTCGAGACATTGCCGCTGTAGTAGGACTCCTGGGTGAACTTCTGTGTGGGGACTCCGGCGGCGTAGAGCTGGTCTGAGACCTGGATGGGGAAGATGGCTGATTCCAAGATGGCGGCCCCCTCGGCGCGCATGAGGCGGTGAGGGCCGCATGACCGGAAGAATAAGAGTCAGAGTTTTTCTGGGCCACGTCCAGCGATCGCGCAGTGGCCACTGCCTTTTTTAAGTCCAGGACCTCCTTCTCCAGCAGTCTCTGCCGGATATAATTCGATTTGAGGCCCGTGATGAAGGAATCGCGGACCAATTCATCAGAGTACATGTTGGCCGTCACGGCCTTGCAGCTACAGTCCCGGACCAGGTCCTTTAGGCCCTGTAAGAAATCGTCCATTGATTCCTCTGGTCGCTGCCTGCGTGTAGCCAGCAGATGTCTGGCGTACACTTCGTTTACCGGCCTCTGGTATTGGGCCTTCAGGATAGTGATGGCCTCCGTGTAAGAGGTGGCGTCCCGGATGAACGAATAAATCCGATGACTTACGCAAGTAGTTAGTAGACTCAGTTTATCTACCTCGCTAGCGGATGAGGCCCCCGCGAAGAGTTCGAAGCATTTGAGCCAGTGTCCAAATTGATTTGATGCTTCAGCAGAATGTGGATCCAAGCCCAGACGCTCTGGTTTTAGGAGTCGATCCATCCTAGTATTCTTTAGTGATTAAAATTGATGGGCCTTCAATAACCACAAAACTAGAAGTTATAGACTTAAACAAGTTGGCTTTTAATCACTAAGATCAGAGCTAACATCTCAACACGCCGACTGGTTCACAGGAATGAGTCATACAGATCCTGGGATCTTTATGTAAGAGAAGTCAGGGGCGGAGCCAAGAGCCAAGACCTGGAACCTCCCAGGTTAGTCGGGAAAGAGGAAGTGAAACTATACACAGTGGGGGAGGGTAATATACATGAGTGCAAAATGAATACAGGATCAAGACAAACAGATTTCATTACAAGGGGACACTGGAGAAGCCGCTCACTGGGTGTCTTGCTAGTTTCGCTGCACATTCGGCTGCAGGCTCCACTTGAAAGGCAATGTTAACTGCCTGTGACAATAACAGGTTGTCGGACTCGAGTAACAGTCTTTCACGCACTCTCACATTGTTGGTGTGCTCTATTAGTTGATCACACACCATCTCATCTTGTAGTGCACCGAACTTGCACGAGCTAGCTAACCCCCTCAAATTAGCCACGCACTGATGCACAGACTCGCCGGGGATTTGGTAACGCTGTCTAAAAATGAATCGCCGGAGGAGGGCACTTTGTGGTGCAGAGAAGTGTGTGCTTAACAGGGCCACAGCCACATCATATGTTTGTATTGAGTCTGCTGTCCATAATGTCCCAAGAACACGCTGGCGCTCCGCTCCCAAGCAATGGGATAATAGTGCCTTTTTCCGTGCTGCACTCACATTTTCTAGTCCGAGAGCGATGAGGTAGGTTTCAAAGGACTGTAACGAGCGAACCCATGGGATCGGGGGCTCACCGGGTAATGCAAGGAAGGGAGGAGGTGGTGGAAGAGAGATTTCAGCCATCCTCATCGCCAAATGTTGCGTTTGCAAGGATAACTCAATGACAGCATGTAGAAATCAACTCGTGTCATTTTAATGCCCGATCCAACTAACCCCTACAGGCCAAGGCAATCGAGTACCTATCACCAATGTCAGACATAATATAATGATAACAGCACTATCAAACTTCATGTGCTAGAGTAACTCTAATGCAGCACTGTAACCCAGTGTGCAGACATAACAGTGTCCCCTACAGAGAGTGAGTGTGCCCTCCAAAGTGAGCAAAGAGGAACTCTACCTGTGTTCAATTTTCACTAACTTGATTTGGAGACTCTGCGGGAAGAAATTTGAGTACCACCGGAAATCAAACCATAGCGTTTACATATAATTCAATATGTAAACCGTCAGGTAAATGACATAAAAGCTATAAGCTGATTGAAAAACCTGAGAGGAATAGCCTGTAAGAATTAGCAGCCGTGCCTGCATTGCACGCCCAAAGGCGTTGGCCCAAGGCCCACTGGGAATTGAACCCTGGGCCCCAATTCCATAAACTCAGAGAGCTGCGGAGGTCGAACGGGTCCCGATGCTGTTCGCCGTTCGAGGCCTCAGGAAATTCAACCACCTTCGACACCAAGCCCGCCTGCAGGTAATCCTGGCAGGGGTGGGGAGGCGAACAGGAGATGGGGTGAGGGGGTGCGAGCCCAGGCTGGCTGCGGCCTGTAACAGTGTTGTGGAGCAAGAACACTTTTCGTTGGTGGCTTCCTGCAGTCCTCTTGAAGGGCCACTGGTTCAGGCCACTGTGGGGCCAGAAAAACTGAGCAGAATTTCAGGGCGCATGGTCCACCCAGTTTATGCAAAATTTAGATGAGGGGGTCCTACAACAGGCATTAGGGGGGAGAAATTCAGTTGATTAGCGCCTCCCGTTAGCGCTCACGAAATTGACCAGTCATTTTGCGGCGGCGCTAAACACTACCGCCACGATCTCCTGTGCCCACAGATCATGACGTCAGTCGAGCGTGCAACTCCCCGGTAGCGCCCCGGACCGGATATTGAGTGGCGCCCCTGCCTTTCCGCCTGCCGCTAGCAACGACAGGTTGAGGGGAATGTTTTTCAGTCAGGAAGGGAATGGGGGAGTGCTATTTAAAGGCGGCTGCTTCCAGCCTTTTTTTGTCACCGGCATTTTTGCATCACGCATTCTGAGAGAGAGAGCGATGTCTGGAGAGATTCAATGCTATTTTTAAGGAGTTTTGGGTACTGAGCAGCACTTTGCAGGTTCATTTTGATTTGACATTCCTTGCATCGATTTAGAAGAGACTATGGGGGCTGCACTCTGAGCTCTTTCCCTGGGCCTCTCCATTGTTCTTTCCAGCAGAATTAATGTACAGGTCTCTCCAGGCCGAGATTCAAGGCTGCAATGAGCAGGATGTGGCTGGAGAGCAACATTGACCCTCCCCTTTAAGAACTGGCCGGCACCAGTGTGTCTATGTTCTATCGCTAACTGACATCACATGAGCTTCGCCAGTGCTCTGAGGTAGCGCCTCGCTCCTCGACGTTAGCGCCTTAAGAAAGGTGTGTAGCGCCTGATTTAGCGCTCCAATCACCTCCAGGGGCGATAGAAGCTAAGTTTGCAGTCGGAGGCGATAATTAGCGCCAGGCGCTAAACTTTGTGCCCACCTGATAATTGCGCCCCAAACGGGGCGATGCCGAATTTCTCCCCCTAGCATGATTAAGGGCCTAATGCCTGTTTCAGGCGGACACCTTGGACACTAGGAAGTTATGGGCTTCCAATTTGGCAGTCGGCGCACTCCCGCGGGAGATTGGACGCCAAAGATGACACACGGAAATTAGTCCCAGCGCTAATTTTTCCCCCAAAAACAGGCACAATTGGGACCGATTCCACCTCTTAATCATGATAATGGGTTCCCATAGTTAACGCAACATGGATACATCAGTGTCTTCAGCGCAGAGATCAGCATGTCCCTCGCAATGTTCCTTCCATAACGGAAAGAAGAACTTGCGCAAAGCTCTGATCTGCTAGTATTAGCTCATAAAACTCTCCGCTATAAAGCAACGTGGTAAAAAGCACCAAAGTGTAAAGATAGATGTGATCTATGGGCCAGTGCTAGGGCTTCTGCCATTTTGCTGCAGTCCCCTTGCTTTTTTGTTCCACATTTCAATTTTCCATTCGGAGAAACAAATTCTTCAGCATTTGCTTAGATTTTCCGAACCATTCGAAGATAAACAAGAAAAGGAAAGGTGCAGTTAGTGCTGACTAACTCTTTCTTCAGCGAGCCTTTTCTCCATTATCATATACATTATGAAACCTGCACTCCAATGAATAAAACGGCTCATCCTAATGTTCCATTGTGCTCATCCAAATGAATTAGGACCTAATTTTCAAAGTATTTGTGACATTCCCATTCTATTTGCAATTTGCTATTCTGTGTGTAGTGTATGTACCTTTAAGAGGAACTATGTTTTTGAAGCCCCTGTATGCTGTAGTACCAGTAGTGACCACTCGGGTATATAAGCCTGTGTAGCGTCTTGTGTTGTTAGTTCACCTCCAGACTTTGTTCAGTAAACACTTGTTAAATCAACTCCTGCATTCCGGGTCTCCATTAACACACGGATCTAACAGTGGCGACGAGTTAGAAATGAACTTACCTGCAATTCGGCAGCACCTCAAGGGGATCGATTCCTCAGACGAAGGTCGAAGCCAGAAGCAAGAAAAAAAAATAACTCGAAGAAACTCGAAAACGAGGGCCAGGCTTGGTCTCCAGTCTGTGGTTTCCCCAGCTAAACGGGCTGGTGGCAGGTACTGATCCTTCCTGGGCTGCGGCGGGCTAGAGCTCGAGCGGGTGGCTCTGCAACGGGGCCGGGCAGCGAGTCGCGAAGCAGAAGCAGAGAGAGAGGGTGGAGCACTCAGGGCGCGGCCGGTGCTGTGAAGCAGGTCGGCGTTCGGACCGAGCAGAGGGAGGGGAAAGTCCCAGAGGGTCCGCTCCATGACGGGAATGGTTCTCCAAGTAACGGAGAAACTATTGAAGCGTAATAAAAAAAAATTTTTTTTTTAAATAGAAATACCGCGAAAAGCTACAGGTCGCAACGGGAACTGCGGAGAACAGCGTTGGCAGCAGCGGCAGCAGCGGGAAAGCATGGGAGGCGCCATCATAACTCAGCGGGGAAGAAAGAAAAGCGCGGGAAGCGCCATTTTAAATTTTCAAGATGCCGAAGACTGGCAATATTATTGCTTTCGATAGTGATATAGAAGATTGGACCACATATTTGGAAAGAGTGGAGGTACATTGCAAGGCGAATGAAGTAGCGGATGATAAAAAGGCATCGATACTGCTAAATCTGATGGGCGCAAGGACATACGGGCTGTTACGAAACTTGATCACTCCAGCCAAACCGATGGACAAGAATTTTAATGAGATTGTTGATACCTTACAGGAGCGCTTAAACCCAACACTGCTGCTGATAGCGGAACGATTCAAATTCTTCAGGAGGAATCAGCACAAGAATGAAAGTAACGCTGATTACCTCACCGAATTGAGAAAGCTGTCAAAGCACTGCCAATTCGGGGCAGGACTGGCAGATTCTCTACGAGACAAATTCGTCTGCGGTCTCCTAAGCGAAGGAACACAGAAAAGACTACTTTCTGAGAAAGATTTGACACTGGACAAGGCTTTCAGTGTGGCTGTATCATAAGAAGCAGCAGCAAGAGGAGCTGCAGAGATACAGCAAAAGCCACAGGACTTCGGCACCCATGAAATGACACAGGGTTTCGAGAGATGTTATCGCTGCGGCAGATCCACCCATGACCAGAAGGACTGCTGGTTCAAGGACAAAGCATGCAGGCAATGTGGAAAGATGGGACACATTGCACGTGTATGCAGATCTGGAAAGAAATCCGCTGACAGTAAAAAGGTCAGTAAGGAAAAGTACAGAAAGGTACAAATGATGACGGACAGTAGCTCCAAAGACCAGAAGAGCGATAGCGACTCCGGAAACAAGAGACTAAGCTGTCTCAAATTACATAATGTAATTGCCAAAGAAGATTACCAGACCATTTGGGTTACCCTCACGATAGCGGGGTCCCCAGTCAAAATGGAGCTAGATACAGGATCAGCTCTGACCGTCATAAGTCGACGGGATTACGAGCGGCTATTTCCGCATGTACCTTTGAAAGACACATCCATTGTCTTGAAGACATATACGGGGCAGAAAGTATACCCTAGGGGGAAAATAAGGGTGCCTGTTGTATACAACGGCAAGGAAATACAGAAGTTGTATTTATACGTTCTGCAAGATGGTGGTCCACCGTTGTTGGGACATGAATGGATCAGAAAGATACGTTTAGACTGGCACTCCATTCAGGCACTGACGGTGACCAGTAAGAAAAAAAACGATGATGACGTCATACCTGGACGATTAAAAGAAACCTTGGCTAACGCCAAAGAAGTGTTTCAACAGGAACTAGGAACCCTGAAAGGCGCCACCGCCTCAATAAAAGTGGAAGATGCGGCAATTCACAAGTTTTTTAAGGCAAGGCCGGTGCCATACGCAATTCGGCCAGCCGTTGAGCAGAGCTGGAGAATTTGGAAAAAGCGGGCGTGTTATCCAAGGTAGATGGGAGCGAGTGGGCAACACCCATCGTCCCGGTCATGAAGAAAACGTTGAATAATGATAAATCTGAAGAACAGAGAAAAGTTCGCATCTGTGGGGACTTCAAGGTGACTGTAAACCCGATTCTTCACATGGTACAGTATCCTCTTCCGAGGATAGAAGATATTTTCGCCTCACTAGCCGGAGGGAAACGTTTCACCAAAATTGACTTAGCACAGGCATATCTACAGATGGAGGTTGAGGAGGCCTCTAAAAAGTATCTCACGATAAACACACACAAAGGCCTGTACCAGTACAATCGACTGATTTTCGGAGTGGCATCAGCTCCGGCTATCTGGCAAAGAGCTATGGAGCAAGTCCTGCAACGGATTCCGGGGACTCAATGCTACCTAGACGACATCCTTGTAACAGGAGAAAACGACAACGAGCACCTTGCTAACTTGGAGCAGGTGCTCACGAGGCTGAGAGAACGGGGCCTACAAGCAAATCGCCCCAAGTGCGAATTTTTCCAGAAACAAATATCATATTGTGGTCATGTCATTAACGAAGAAGGGTTGCATAAGTCACCTGAAAAAATTGAAGCGGTCGTAAAGGCCCCAGCACCTGAAAATGTCTCACAATTAAGGTCGTTCCTGGGATTAGTAAATTACTATCATAAATTTTTACCAAACTTGTCGACGGTTCTGCACCCGTTTAACGCACTGCTACAAACGGGAGTAGTTTGGAAATGGAGTGAAGACTGTAAACGTGCCTTCCATAAATGCAAAGGCTTGATCACATCCAGGGAAGTGTTGGCTCATTACAACCCATCACTGCCAATCAGACTGGCGTGTGATGCATCCCCTTACGGCGTGGGAGCAGTATTATCGCATAGATTCCCTGATGGCTCGGAGCGGCCAATAGCTTTTGCGTCACGCTCATTGAACTCAGCTGAGCGTAACTATGCCCAGATCGACAGGGAGGCACTCAGCCTGGTGTGGGGGGTGAAGAAATTCGACCATTACCTACACGGACAAAAATTTACCTTGTTGACTGACCATCAACCCCTCGTCTCCATATTCAACCCTAAAAAGGGCGTTCCCATTATGACAGCGCAAAGGCTACAGAGGTGGTCCCTTTTCCTAGGGGCACACCAATATGACATAGAGTACAAAGGAACAAAACAGCATGGGAATGCTGATGGGTTATCATGCCTACCGTTGCCAACGGTGGAAGAGGCACCTACAGTGGACCCAGTGGAGATATTCCACTCGACCATAGTGGAATGTCTACCGGTGACAAATTCTACCATTGAAAAGGAAACGCGAAATGACCCGACTCTCACGAGTCTACGATTTAACGGTGAAGGGATGGCCAGCACATGGCGAACCACTGTTGCCAGCATTCTCGCAAAGAAGAGAACAGCTGTCAGTGTGCCGAGGAACCTTGATGTGTGGATCCAGAGTGGTGATTCCACCCAAACTCAAGGATAGGGTGCTAAAGGAGCTTCACGAGGGGCATCTGGGTGGAGTGAAAATGAAGAACTTAGCCAGAGCGTTTGTGTGGTGGCCAGGTATCGATGGAGACATCGAAGAAATGACCAAGAGCTGCCTAGGATGCCAGAAGGTCCAAAACGCCCCACCACAAGCCCCTCTACATCCATGGGAGTGGCTCTCATCTCCATGGCAAAGGGTACATATCGACTTTGCTGGTCCATTTATGGACTCAATGCTCTTAATCGCGGTGGATGCACACTCCAAGTGGCCGGAGGTAATAAAGATGTCCTCCACCACCACGGAAAAAACCATCACAGTATTAAGGACCATATTTGCCAGGAATGGGCTGCCTGAACAGATCTGTTCTGATAATGGACCGCAATTTGTATCCGAAGAATTCAGGAAGTTCTTAAAAAACAATGGGGTTAAGCATTACACGTCCGCCCCATACCATCCCGCCACCAATGGATTGGCTGAAAGGTTTGTCCAGACCTTCAAGAAGGCCATAAAGGCCATGGGTAATGAAGACATAAATCTACAACATAAGGTAGATAACTTCTTGTTTGCGTACAGGAATGCAACACATGTGGTTACAAACCAAACCCCCGCCATGATGTTTTTCAATAGAAGACTAAGATGCCGGTTGGATTTGGTCAAGCCAAACGTCAGAAGGGACGTAGAGAACCGGCAATTTCAAAGCATGAATGAAAGGCCAACTAGAACCTTCCAGATAGGTCAACCAGTTCTGGCCCGGGACTACCGTACCGAGAAATGGCAGCCTGGAACTATTTGCACACGACTAGGACCGCTGATGTATACCGTGGACATTGGAGAAAGCATAATAAGGCGCCATGCTGACCAGATCATAGAGTCATCTGAAAAAGGACAACCTACACCACAACTCTATACGCCTAGTGATGAAGCAGAGATACCCATAGTATCTACCTCCGATCTGGTGATACTGGAACCAGATGAACCCAACACTGGAATTGAGGCCGAATCGACCTTGCCAAAAGAACATACTACACCACCGAGGCATTATCCGGACCGAGTCAGGAAGCCTCCAGAGAGACTGAATTTGTAATTGAGTAACTTCAGCAAATGTGTATATTTTTGTTCTTGTAAAAATGTTATTTAATGATTACTTAAAATGTTATGTACTATTTATCTAAAAGGGGAGGAATTGTAGTGTATGTACCTTTAAGAGGAACTATGTTTTTGAAGCCCCTGTATACTGTAGTACCAGTAGTGACTACTCGGGTATATAAGCCTGTGTAGCGTCTTGTGTTGTTAGTTCACCTCCAGACTTTGTTCAGTAAACACTTGTTAAATCAACTCCTGCATTCCGTGTCTTCATTAACACACGGATCTAACACTGTGCCCTCGGCCCTATACGTGAGGTGTGTGACTGCAATTAATGAGTTGTACAGTGTTGGAAGTGGGTCTTTCATTTTAAGACAATTTAAAGGTAAAGGGAGACGGGCTCATCAGAGACCAAGGCTGTCTCCTTCAGCACTGGCTAATGACACCCTTGTGGCCACCATGGGGAGAAGCAGAGCAGATACAACAAGGCTGGTGCAGGCATCAGGCTCATTATAGAACATTCCAATGGCATCTTGAGGCAGTGCTTCAAATGTCTTGGGACTTCAGGGAACCTCTTGCAATTAAGCCACACCAGGTTCATTGTCGTCTGTGGCTCCCTGTAAAACTCTGGAATACATGGTCCATTCAGGGAGAAGGAGTAGGCCAACCCACAATCCAGACAACAGCAGGACGCAGACACTGACCCTGTCCTCATAACCTACCGCCTCATCTCCAACCTCCATTTCCTCTCCAAAGTCATCGTCTCCCAAATCCGTGCCCATCTTTCGCACAACCCCTCCAATCAAGTTTCTGCTCCGCTACTGTACTGAAATGGCCCTTATCAAAGTATAAACTGAAACCCTGTGTGTAAGACGTGCAGAATTACCCCTCACCCCATCCAACAGGTTATAGAGTTCAGATTGAGACTGATGAGAAATTACACAAGACACACTGGTTCTGCCTTCAACCTTTTATTGTTCCTAAGACAGATTCAAAACCCCAACTACTATTCGAGCAGTACAACAATAATGGGGGAAATTTTGCCAGCCCTGGGGAAGCGGGCTTGGTGGCAGGACTGCCGGGAAAATGGCAGAATCTGGGGGCAGGTACCCATCCCGCCCCCAACCCACCTCTGTGCCATCTTCCCAGGAGGCGGGTAGCCAACCCTCGCTGGGAGTCACCTTTCCGAGGCGGGAAGGGGATTAGTGCCAATTAACTGCCTGGTAACAGGTCGTTAACAGGCAGTTTTTCAGAGAATCCCTATTTTCAGCCCTGAAGTGTGGGCTTCCCGACAGCTCCATACCTCGCCAGGGTCAGCGAGGTGGGCCGTCGGTCTGCGGGGGTCGGAGGAGCCGAGATGTCCAGTGTGCAGGTGAGTGATGGGTGCATGTGTGCAGAGGTAAGTGTGTGAGGTGTGTTTAAAATGTTTAATAAGTTTTACTTACCTTTACTTCTTCCTGAAGGCTTCCTCCCTTCAGGTCTCGGGAGTCCCTCAGCTCACTGGCACAGAAAGCAGAATGGCCGCTGAACTGTCAAAAGCTGCAGCCTCTGCTTTCTGGTCAGGAGAGCTCTCTAACTGAGCCTGAGTGACAGGACTGAAGTTAGAGGACAGATTGTCAGAGTTTGACAGCTTCACAGAGCCATCAAATGATGACATTTCATCTGTCAAACGCTCTTGACAGATGGAATGTCACCTGTTACCGGCTTTCTCTCAATTGGCCTGCTGAGCCCGATGGGCGGGCTTAACAATGTCAATCAAGGGAAAATAGCTTGGGTTGGCCACAAGTTGATGGGACTAAAGCCCGACAAGTGGGAGTTCTGCCTCCAAAATCTCCCCATTGACAAAATCCAGCCTAATGTTACAGGAAATCATACATACAACCACCCTCTGATGATCAGTCCAGCATTGATTATAGGCCACGTCCTTTTGACTGCAGCAGCTCTTCAAGTTGAGATGATCAGCCAGGCCCCTCCTTCCAACTGCAGTGCCGGTATTTTCCGTCATTGGTTTTTATACAGTTTGTCTTGCCTTTTGCAGTAAATTGATCATTCAGAGCTAATAAAATGTTCCTTTAATGTTCGACTTGAGCTGTTTGAGCAGTCAAACGTTCACACTCACACATCCTGTGTGGCTATCCATTAGTTGCCTTTGTCACAGTCCAAAATTGTTCATTCACTCATAAAGTTTACAAAAGTGGCAGAAAACCACTTGGTCACAGTTCATGTGTTACACCGTATCCTGCATTTCAAAAACTTTAAAGGTTTGACACCAAAAATCGTCCTACAATCTCGTAGCCCATTTTGTTGTAGACACGATGTCTGCAAATCTAAGAGGGTTTGTTTATCCCTGTTGTCTATGACTAGCCCCTGCAGTCACAACCATATTTGCTGCCTTTCAGTAAAGCACATTCCATGTCCACTTATCAATGAAAGACCCTCTTGTAATGATCAATAACATGTCATTCTATAGTGGACACTAGGTGGAGCCGTAGAGCTGTGTAGAGCTGTATGTATAAGACTACACTACCCAGCTGTATGTATATTAAGACTACATTACCCATGAGGCACTAGGCTACCCACAAGGCAACAGTCAAGATGGAAGCCTCTACAGATACTGTACCTAGTCCACATGTGCTCAATAAAGTAACTAGCAAAAGCTAGCTGTGTTCATAATAAGAATGTTTAGTTATTAATGAACATAAGATGGTACTAGGATGGTGAAGATCTGCTGAAAATTGTGAAAAGCGACATGGAGAATTTGAAGCCACCAGAGCGTTTGAATCGTGAAGGAAATGTCGACTACAATTGGCAGATTTTTAAACAACAATTCGAACTCTACATTGCAGCCATCGGATTCGGTACGAAGCCAGACGCAAGGAAGATAGCGTTGCTGCTTACGGTTGCAGGCCCACAGGCAATAGAGGTATTTAATACATTTGTATTTAATCCAGCAGAGAACAGAGAAAAATTAGAAGATGTGCTAAAAAAATTTGATGCACATTGCTCTCCCAAAAAGAATGAGACGTATGAAAGATACATCTTCCATTCTCGGACACAGCAACAAAATGAGACTTTTGATAGCTTTATAACTGATCTGGAACTGAAAGCACAGACATGTAATTTCTCTGAGCTCAAAGCATCCATGATTCATGACCAGATTGTGTTTGGTATTCATGATAAAAAAGTCAGGGAATGTCTGTTGAGGGAAACCGAACTAAATTTGGAAAATGCGGTGAAAATATGCCAAGCCAGCGAGCTAGCTCGAAAGCACGCGAAGACTTTCAGTGAAATCAATAATGGTGCGATTGTAATGAGTGAGAATGCTGCTGTCGGTGCTGTGTCCTACAAGGGGAAGAAACATGGGCAGAACAGAAATGAAAAGCAATCGGAGGATGACATTTTTAATTGTAAACACTGTGGTTACAAACACCAGTTAAAACAATGCCCAGCGTTTGGAAAAATGTGCACAAAGTGTAATGGAAAGAATCACCTTGCCAAACAATGCTTTTCAAAAGTAAAAACAATGAAAGGGCAACAAGTTAATGTGATTGAGGACACTGATTTAAGTGAGACATTTTTTGTAGGAATGGTGTCATGTGACGATATCAAAAAAGATACAGAAAATGTGCAGCCCTCAGAAATGGACAATGCTGAACATAAAGTCAATGCAGTAAAAGTGGACAAATGGATGATCCCACTGCAGATAAATGGAGCATTAGTTACATTGAAACTGGACACTGGGGCAAAAGCAAACTTAATCAGTATGAGTGACATAAAAAATATGAAAGAAAAGCCCAAAATACAGAAAAAGTCAGTACTACTGAAGAGCTATAATGGACAGAAAATAGAAAGCTTAGGTGTATGCAGACTTAAAGTGACAGTCAAAGACAAAGTGCATCATCTCATGTTTTCTGTTGTGGCTGAAAGACTTGATTCGATACTAGGTGACAAAGCTTGTGAAAACATAGAACTGGTCAAGAGAGTCCACCGTATAAAATGTGCCATAAGCAGACCAGATGACTCAGGTGATGAAGCAGAGAGCCCATCAAGGATGAAAAGGCCAAAGGGTATCCATGTCTTCAAAAAGCCTAGTTTCTCCAAGAAGAAAGAAAAAGACTTTAAGGTCAAAGAGAAGCCAAAGGAAGAAAAGCACAAAGAGGAAAAACACAAGGAGAAAAAGTCCAAAGATATAACTGCAGCAGATGTTGTTAAGCAGTGGAAAGAGAAAAAGAAGAAGCCTGCACCAGAGCAGGAAGCAGTTCCGGTGGCTACTCCCTCTTCCCTCAGGCCAATCTTTGGTGTTCCATTAGCCGAGGCTGCTGAGAGGACTATGCTGTATGATGGGATCCAGCTGCCAGCAGTTTTTCGAGAGTGCATTGACTACATTGAGAGTTATGGCATGAAGAGTGAAGGAAACACTGAAACCCTCTCCAAGCAAAGATCGCAAGGAGACCTCGATCTATACAAGAGCAGATCGATGACAATGCCGCAACTGCATCTTGTCATTCACCGCCAGAACAATCTCATGAAGACACATCAGACTTACCCGTGTTGAGAAGATCCACATGTGAAGTAAAAGAGCCTGATAGACTTAATCTTTGAGTACAATGTAAAGCTTTGAAAATGTGTTGACTGTTTTGAAAATGTTTATGTTTATAGAGCACTAACAAAAGTGTTACTGATATTATCTTTATTGTTTTCTTGAAAGTTGATTGATATTGATTTTGTTAAACCTCAAAGAAAAGGGTTGTAATGATCAATAACATGTCATTCTATAGTGGACACTAGGTGGAGCCGTAGAGCTGTGTAGAGCTGTATGTATAAGACTACACTACCCAGCTGTATGTATGTTAAGACTACATTACCCATGAGGCACTAGGCTACCCACAAGGCAACAGTCAAGATGGAAGCCTCTACAGATACTGTACCTAGTCCACATGTGCTCAATAAAGTAACTAGCAAAAGCTAGCTGTGTTCATAATAAGAATGTCTATTTATTAATGAACATAAGACCTCTGTTACAATTTTATTTCACTTCAAAAAACCTTTTGGACTGGCAAAGCACTTCAATATAGACCAAAGTTTAAAATTAAGGGGCTGTGTATGCCTACATGTGTGACTGTGACCGTAGTGCACTATCGCTCTTCATCCTTCTCGACCTGTCTGCAGCCTTTGCCACAGTTGACCACACCATCCTCTTCTAACGCCTCTCCTCTGTTGTCCAGCTGAGTTGGACTGCCCTCGCCTGGTTCTATTCTTATCTATCCAGTCATAGCCAAAAAATCTGCTGCAATTGCTTCTCTTCCTGCTCCCACACCATTATTTCTGGAGTCCTCAAGGATCCTTGGTCCCCTTCTATTTCTCATCCACATGATGCCTCTCGGCGACATCATCTGAAAACCCATCAGGTTCCACATGTACGCTGACGACACCCAACTCTACCTCAACACCACCTCCCTCAACCCCTCCACTGCCGATGATTTTTCACGCTGCTTGTCCGACATCCAGTATTGGATGAGAAGCTATTTCTGTTAAGTCTGTGAGTTGTTCAAGTAATTAATACTCAGACTTAATCAGTAACAATAAAACAGGGGCTAGATTTTCAGTATAGGCAGTTTTGGGGCGCTAACCTTAGCGCCCGCCCGAAGTTAGCGCCCGCCCCAAAGTAGCGCCCCGTTGCCGGGAATTCAGTGGCTTCGCCCTAAGAGGTTGGTGGAGCGCTAAAAGAGGCGTTCCACTACTCTCTTTAGGCGCTAAGCCGGCGGTCCAGAGGGATAGCGCCCAGGCGGGGCGCAGCACGGGTGCGGTCATTTTTGCACTGACAGCAGACCCCGTGGTGCCGACCAGCTCTTAAAGGGGGAAGGGACGAATTGGTCTGCTGCCACGCCCTGCACACTGCAGCCTTGCAAAGAGGCCTCAACACTACTGCTCAGCCCCAGGGAGTCATGGCAACGCCAGAGAAGGCCCGTCAGCGTGCCCTGCGCTTCTCAGAGGGTGATCTGGACATCATGCTCACAGCTCTGGAGGTGAGGCGCAAGATCTTGTTTCCAGACAGTGGGAGGAATCCAACCCACCACGACTACACCAAAGCCTGGAAGCAGATCGCCCAGAGGGTGACGTTCACCGGCGAGGCCCCCAGGACCCACACACAATGCCGTAAGAAGTACAACGATCTGACCAGGATTGTGAGGGTGAGTAGCCTTTCCAGTCTCCTCCTCATTCTTGCATGTACACCTGACATGATGGGCAAAGGGACCTGAAAGTCCTTTTGGCCAGCCCTCAGCCAGCAGCATTGGGACAGTCATGAGCATCAAATGGCCATTCGGCACTCTACACTTTGGCCAAGCTATTCCACCATGGGAGGCAGTGCACACTACATCAGGGCTTCACTCTGTCCAAGCTATTCCACCATGGGAGGCAGTGCACACTACATCAGGGCTTCACTCTGTCCAAGCTATTCCACCATGGGAGGCAGTGCACACTACATCAGGGCTTCACTCTGTCCAAGCTATTCCACCATGGGAGGCAGTGCACACTACATCAGGGCTTCACTCTGTCCAAGCTATTCCACCATGGGAGGCAGTGCTCACTACATCAGGGCTTCACTCTGTCCAAGCTATTCCACCATGGGAGGCAGTGCACACTACATCAGGGCTTCACTCTGTCCAAGCTATTCCACCATGGGAGGCAGTGCTCACTACATCAGGGCTTCACTCTGTCCAAGCTATTCCACCATGGGAGGCAGTGCACACTACATCAGGGCTTCACTGCGCACTTACAGCCCGTCCTTTCTCTTGCAGGCTAAAGTAGCGTTTAATCGCCAGGCCCGTGCCAGGGGTGGCCGCGCCAAGCTGCAGAAGCTCACTCGGCTGGAGGAGCGCGTGTGTGTGCTCATGGGAGCACGTGTGATTGTCCCCACAGCGTGCGGTGTATCCGACCCTCCACTGCCCGGCAATGGTAAGGACCTCGCCTTTTGGCCCTCTCGCGTCGCACTGGCCCATCCGAGCTACCTCCTTTGCCACTGTCCCACCAATGCGCTGAATCCCACCAGTCCTAACTCCCTCGCTGACGCCGTCTCCTCACTCTGAAGCTACTCTTGTGCATTCCTGCTTTCAGCTGGTGACGACCAGGACCCTGAGGCTGCCAGTGACAGCACCTCCAACCAGGAGGAGGAGGAGGAGCAAGCCGGACCTTCGGGGGAACAGTCACGTCCCGCAGGAGAGGAGGAAATGCTCGACACCTCCTCACTGGACGAGTGCCTGGAGGAACTGTCGCAGGGCAATGCAGCTTCTGGGACCAGTAGCGTCCAGCCACCCAGCAGCCGTGCGCGTGGCCCGCGGCCTTCCCCCCAAAGGGGGAAAGGATCAGAGGGGAGTGCTGCTGCTCGGCACACTCGCCGTCACCAACGCGGCAAGGGTCCCCATAGTTCGGCCCCCTCCTCCCCAGCGGGAGAGTCGCGACTCCAGTCCGGACACCTTCACTTCGGAGGAGGTGCGGAAGCTCGATCAGATGGCCGACGACTCGGACCGGCGCCACACGGAGCTCATGAGCGTGGTGGGGCGCATGCCTGAGGCCATCGAGTCGCTGGCGACCAGTGTGCGCGAGTTCGGGGCAGCAACTGCCGCGACTGGCCGCATGCTAACTGATGCCGTCAAGACCCTGGCGGATGTGATGCACGCGCACACCAGGACCACAGGGCCACTCACTGCTGCCACACGCGCTGTCTCAGGCAGGCATCGCCAGGGCAGGCGCCGCGCTGGACCATCCCAGCAAGCCGGCCGTCGGCTGATTGCTGCGGATCCTGCAGTGCGGGCCCGGCCGAGTGCCACCGCGCCACAGCACCAGCCAGCGCATCCCAGACGCCAGCTGGCCCACATTGCACCATCCGTCGCCGCCATTCCCCCTCTGGGGCGTCAAGGGCAAGCGGCTGCAGCTGATGGTGGCCAGGCTCAGGCGCGCCACTCAGGAGACGGCCCCTCGAGGCCCAAACGCCGTGTAGGCCGCCCCCTAGCGGCATCTGGTGGAAGGGCATCTGAGCCTCAGGCGCCTTCCCCCAGCCTCGCAGCAGCCACTGGGCAGAGCTTGCGAAGGAGCAGCAGGCAGGGCAGGGGAGGCAAAATGCTGGCCAAGGTCTCGCCCTCGCGGGCCACTCAGTAGAGGGTGTGGCCAGCTTTCCTTTAATATGGCGGTGGCCATCTTTATTTTGCCCATGGTTGTGCTTTTGGAGGGCTTTTTTTTTGCGTTAGGCCGACATTGAGGCCCGGTTTCAATAAAGGTGGAGTGGCTCCTCCCCAGTTTGTGGGAGTGAGTCGTTTGTTGGGCTTTTTGTGGGGCCCGTTTATTGTTTTTGGGGATTCATGTGGGAAGGGCTTTTCATTTTTGTTTAATAAAAAATTATCTTTATTCATGCAGTCTCCATGGTTGTTCTTCTTAGTGTTTGTTGGCTTCGCCGGCTGAGGGCTTGCGGAGCGGCTGCATTCATCTTCCCTCATGGCCCCTGGCCATTCCCTGACAGGGGGCTTAGAAGTACCGTGTAATAAGGTGGCGTCGTGCGGCCCTTGGCCCTGGTCGCTCCCTCCTGGGAACGTACTCCTGCTCCTCCTCCTCCTCCTCCTCCTCCTCCTCATGCTCCTCCTGCTCCTCCTCCTGAGGTGCTGGTCCAACGTCAGGTGGCAGTGCCTGAGTCCTGCGGATAGCCAGGTTGTGTAGCATGCAGCAAACCACCACAAATTGGGAGACCCGGTCCGGCGAATACTGGAGAGCTCCTCCGGAGCGATCAAGGCAGCGGAACCGCTGCTTGAGGACCCCAATAGTTAGCTCGATGATGTTGCGGGTGGTTTGATGGCTCTCGTTGTAGGCCTCTTCAGCAGCGGTCCTGGGCGCGCGGAGCGGGGTCATGAGCCAGGTGCACAAAGGATAGCCTTTGTCCCCGAGTAGCCATCCTCTTGGGGGAGGCTGTGCCTGGAACATGTCATGCACAGTACTCTGCCGCAGGATAAAGGCATCGTGGCTGCTGCCTGGGAAGCTGGCATTGACTGCCATGATGCGCTGCTTGTGGTCACAGACCAGCTGCACATTCAGAGAATGGTAGCCCTTCCTGTTGCGATACTGCTCGCCATGCTCCAGAGGGGCCCGCAAAGCCACATGCGTACAGTCAATGGCGTCCTGCACCAAGGGGAATTCCCCGAGTCTGGAAAATCCCAATGCGCGCTGATGCTGGCTCTCCAGGGCCATGGGGAAGGAGATGAATTGGCTTCTCCTTCTGAACAGTGCTTCGGTCACCTGGCGGATGCAGCGATGCGCGCCGTACTGGGAGATGTTTGCTATGTCCCCAGCAGCGTATTGGAAGGAGCCGGTGGCATAGAAGTTCAATGCCACTGTCACCTTCACTTCCACCGACAGAGACGTCCTGCACCTGAGCTTTGGCCGCAGATCTCGGCGAAGCAGGTGGCAGATCTCTGCAATCACCCCCTTCCGGAATCGGAGCCTTTTAACACATCGCGCGGCACTCATGTTTAGGTAGGAGCGCTGCTGGCGGTATAGCCTGACTGGGTAAGGCCTACGTGGCCGACGCCTGTAGCCCCCTCTGCCTCTAGCCAGGGCTGCCCCTCTCACAATACGTCTGCGAGCCCTACGGACATGGAGCTGCAGCTCCGCGTTGGCACCCCATGCAACCCCCATCAAATCCTGGCAAACACTCTAATTTCCAAATGGCCACTTGCAGCGCTGTTGCCTGAGTCCAAAAATACCTGGCTCTTGCTGCTTGAAACCAGTTAGCTGTCCTCCTTGTTGTGTCTCCAGAAATGCGTTGCACAAGACTGTTTTCTGAAATAATGGATGGCCTTTATACTGGAGAGGACGTTCCCTTTAATTAGCGCCCCCCGGGGCCCGCGCTGGTTGTGTTGCGTTCCTTTTTCCAAACGCTCCGGCCGCCCGCCGCACAATGGGGCGGTCCGACTGAAGTTTGCAATCGGGGCGGCCAAAGGGCGTTGCACGAGGATGTGACGTCATTTTCTGCGCGCGCATCCGGGCGGGCGCTAAACTTTGCGCCGGCGCTAACGGGCAACTTAATTTGGGGCGGGGCGCAAACTGCGCTGCGCCCGGGCGCTACACGCATAGCGCCCGGAAATCACTTCTCTTAAGGCGCTAACTGCTGGCGCAAGCAACTGAAAATCTAGCCCCAGGTCTTTACTGGTTGAAGGTAGGGACTACTCTGAATACAAGATTACTGCACAGTGCTTATATACCGGTGTGTTCACCCCCGGTATTACGTCTACAGCAGCCTGAGAAAGTAATACATCTCTTAAGGTGGAACAGGCTTAAGCTCTCTTAAGGTGGAACAGGTTACATACACAACACTCCTCCCTTCTTAGCTTTATAGTCATCCCCCCCATTTAACATAACATAATAACATATATACCTTCATGTTTAACGTAACATATCACAGATTCAGTCTCTGCGGAAAACAGTTCACAGATTCAATCTCTGTGGTGTAGTCGGTTCACGTTACTCACTCAATAGTCCTTTCATGGATTTAACAGCTTGAACTTCCGAACTGATTTGGCTCCGTTCGGAGGGACCACGTGTGTGATCTGGTAGAGGTGATAATGGTTCAGATGGGTCATCTTCTGTTTTTACTTTTCCTTTTCTGCTTCTTGGAGACTCTCTGGGCTCCATTGTCAGCTGCCACAGCTGCCAGCTGCATGCGCAATTCCTCCTTCTCTTCCTCCTGTTTCCGTCGTAGAGCCAGCTTCTCCCGATGTTCCGTAGACTTTTGGTGCTCCTCCATGATTTCTGCACTTTGGGAGTCGAAGTTACAAGCTGGGCAGGACAGGACATCGTAATATTCGGTGTCGTCCACCAGGTCATGGTAATATTCGGTGTCGTCCTGAGCTAGACCAGTGAGAGGGTCGTCTATTTCCTCCATACCCAGCTGGACGTTAGCCAGCTCTTGTTCCAAATCCAGACATCTTTCCTGAAGAGACTTCTTCATGTGTACCTCTGCATCCAGCTTTTTCTGGGCTTTCAGCAAGTCGTTTACTAGTGACCTCATTTGTGATTTTAATACTTCAACTTCCTTTGGAGATTGATTGATCGGACTATGCAATCCCCCTACCGGAGCAGCTGTTTCAGCGGTCTGTTGTTCTACATTGACGTGAGTCAGCGTACTTTTGGCATCCAATGGCTGCTCTGTTGCAGTCGTTTCAGTCTGTGTCGTCACATCAGCCATCTCAATGACTTTTGAGAGCTCCGAACCCTTTTCCTTTGAAGATCGCAGCTCGTGTTCAAGTTTTTCCCATTTCAGAGTCTTGTCCCTCAGCATATGAAGGAGTTGGCTGACCGTTAACTCTTCTGACACCAGATTATGGCACGCACCTTCAGAACCTGAATCAGCTTTGATTCGTTCGGCCTCCTCGCGCAGATGGTTGGTGTGCTCCTGCTCCATTTTCTCCATCAGTTGCTTCTGTTGCCTTTCCAGATTCTCCCACTCTGTCACAAAGAACTTTTTTATTTCATTCATCTCTTGCTCAAAACGGAGAATCATTTGTTCTAATTGCTGTTGTAGTTTGAAATGGAGTTGAGTTCGAGCCCAGTGTCCCTCAAAAATGTACATATCAGTAGACTTGACAGACTCAGAATTCTCTGTTAAACTATGTTGTTGTTGCTCAGTGGAATTCTGTGCTGAAACTTTGTCTTTTGCACATGGGTTGGTCTTACCATCATCAGTTCTAGAGTCTGGGCTGATTATCTGCACCGAGTTCTCACTCTTTATGGCTTTTAGCGAATGCCAGTCCATATTTATGTTTCTAAACCACTCCCGGCCTAGTAGTGGTGGACCTCCCTCCGGTAGCACATATAAGTCCATTATTTGACTTCCTTCACCCTTGTTGGCCATTGCAACCTTTATTGTCCCAATGGGGTACACTCTCTGCCCCATGTAGGTTGTCAATATAATCTCCGTATCCTGTAGGGGAATATGTTGGAATAACCTTCTGTAATCTTTCTTATTCATGACCGACAATGCCGATCCAGTGTCCAATTCCATTTTTACTTGGACTCCTTCTATCTGAAGAGTAACCCAAATTGTCTGGAGGTCTGCACCCTTACCAACATTGAGTACCCTTAAGCTAGCCAGTTCAATACTGCTTGCGTCTGAATCGGACTCCTGTTCGGCCACCTTGTGTACCTTTGCGTATTTCCCTTGCGGTGACTTCTTGTTGCTGGTCTTCTTCGCTGACCTGCATACTCTAGCTATATGTCCAAGCCTACCACAAGTTCTACATTCTTGGTTTTTAAACCAACACTGGTTCTGATCATGCGTTGTCTTTCCACAACGATAACATTTAACAGAACTCACACCCAATTTGTGTGCACTGAGCTCCGGTGACCGTAGCTGCATTACTGCCGTGCCTCTCGCTGCGGCTTCGTGTGCTGCTGCCATAGTGACCGCCTTCTCAAGTGTCAGCTCATTCTCCTCGAGCAGTCGCTTTTGTGTATCCTGTTTAAATAAACCACACACAAATTTGTCTCGTAGTGCATCTGTCAGTCCCGTTCCAAACTGGCAATATTTCGCTAATTTACGCAATTCCAGCAGATATTCAGCATTGCTTTCATGCTGTAGCTGCCTTCTGTCATAAAATTTAAATCGTTCCGCTAGCATCAGCGGCGTGGGGTTTAGATGATCTTTCAGGACAGTAACAATCTCATCGAACGTCTTATCCGCCGGTTCATCTGGTGATAACAGGTGTTTCAATTGCCCGTATGTCTTCGCACCCATTAAATTTAATAATGTTAGTGCTTTATCAGCCTCACGAATTTTATTGGCCTTACAATAATTTTTAACTCGTTCAACATATATGGCCCAATCTTCGATGTCACTATCAAAGTTGCTAATATTCCCGTGTTTAGGCATTGTAGTACTTTATCAGATTTGCAATTTCTCAGATTTTTTTTTTTTTTACTGCTATCCAAGATGGCAGCTTCCCGCTCTTGCCGTCGTCCTCCGCCCACAAAATGGCGGTTTTCCCGCGCTTGGCGGTCTTCACCCGTCCCCCGACGCCGTCTCCCTTCAGCCCCCGAGTGCGGCCCTTATCTTCGCCGCGATCGCCCGAGTGCGGCCCTTATCAGGAGATGCGATCGCTCTGTTGAAACGCCTCCCGCTCGAAGCGGCTCTCGCGCCCTATTTCTCCGGCTCCCCCAGCCCCGTTCGTGCGGCCAACGCGGTCGACTGCCTGTCGCGTCGCTGCCCGGCTCAGACAACGGCTTACCCACCACCAAGCTGGAGAAGAAGCTGACGGTCGCCGATGGAGGCTCTGAGGTCAGGATGTCTTCCAGTGGGGTGGAGAGGGTGGAAACCTCTCTGCAACGTCCTGGCTGTGGACGAAGCTGCCGTGGAGTGACTGCCGCAGGGTCCGAATCAGACTCGTCGCCAGTGTTAAGTCTGTGAGTTGTTCAAGTAATTAATACTCAGACTTAATCAGTAACAATAAAACAGGTCTTTACTGGTTGGAGGTAGGGACTATTCTGAATACAAGATTACTGCACAGTGCTTATATACCGGTGTGTTCACCCCCGGTATTACGTCTACAGCAGCCTGAGAAAGTAGTACATCTCTTAAGGTGGAACAGGCTTAAGCTCTCTTAAGGTGGAACAGGTTACATACACAACAATTTCCTCCAATTAACTATTGGGAATGCCGAAGCAATTGTCTTCAACCCCCTGTCACAAACTCTGATCCCCAGCCGCCAGCTCCATCCCCCTCATTGACCACTATCTGAGGCGGAACCAGACTGTTTACAACCTCGGTGTCCTATCTGACCCTGAGCTGAGCTTCCGACCCCCTATCCTCTCCAGCACCAAGACAGCCTACTTGCGCCTCCGTAATATCACCCATCTCCACCCCTAACTCAGCTCATCTGCTGCTGAAACCCTCAACCTGCTCATGATTCCTCCAGACTCAACTATTCCAATGCTCTCCTGGCCGGCATCCCAACTTGCACCCTTCGGAAGCTTGAGCTCATCCAAAACTCTGATGCCCATATCCTAACTCACACCAAGTCCCGTTCACCCATCACCCATGTGCTCACTGACCTACATTGGCTCCCAGTCTGGCAATGCCACAATTTTAAAATTGTCAGCCTTGTGTTCAAATCCCTCCATGGCCTCTCCAATCACTATCTCTGTAATCTCCTCCAGCCCTACAACACTCTGAGATCTTTATGTTCCTCCAATTCTAGCTTTTTTGCGCATCCCCTATTTCCTTTGTCCCACCATTGGTGGCCGTGCCTTCAACTGCCTAGGCCCTAAACTCTGGAATTCCCTCCCTAAACCTCTCCGCCTCACTACCTCACTCTCCTCCTTTAAGATGCTCCTTAAAACCTACCAGTTTGACCAAGCATTTTGGATGTTTTATTATATTAAAGATGCTACATAAATATGAATTGTTGTTGTTTGATGTTAGCTGAAGAAATGCAGAGGACAGGGCTGCAGAAGATGCTTATTGCTTCCTTAAAGGGGCAGCTCGGGTACTCAGCTGGATAAATCGTGGGTGAGCGCCTGGTGCATCAGTCTTCTTGGTGGAACTAGTGTCCCCATAACAACATAACTTACATTGATACAGCACCTTTAATGTAGTAAAACATCCTAAGATGCTTCACATGAGCGTTATCAGACAAAATTTGACACTATGATACGTAAGGAGATATTAGGACAGGTGACCAAAAGCTTGGTCAAGGAGGTAGGTTTTAAGGAGCATCTTAAAGGAGGAGAGGGAGGTGGAGCGGCGGAGAAGTTTAGGATGGGAATTTCCAGAGCTTAGGGCCTTGGCAGCTGAAGGCATGGCCAAACGATGAAGGGGCAAAGAGAGTGGGGGACACACAAGAGGCCAGAGTTGGAGGAATGCAGAGTTCTTGGAAAGATGTAGGGCTGGAGGAGGTTACAGAGATAGGAGGGGAATCAGGAACAAGCAGGGCTGGGATTTTCTGCTTCAAGGCTTCGAGCCAAATTTCCATTTATGCCCTACACATGTGCGCCAGTGGCACTTGAAGTGGGGGATCTTGGGCTGTGTCTCTGCCAGAGCCAGCTGAACATGGGGCGATAGGCTTGTGGTGCCACTGACTGCGAAAGGTCCGCACGCCAGGAATCAGCAGCACTCCAATAGTCTAAAAGTGTCTTAACTGTTATATGCCACCTGCACCCTTGAGATAATTATTTATACAGAGGCAAACTGGCGCCAAGTGTAGCATTTTAAAAGCATTTGTTAAAAAAAATTAAGTAACTGAAACTTTATACGGCAGATTCCCAAATCGCTGCTCACTGGGAGTGCCCAGTTGTGTAATCAGCCCTTTTATTTATTCCCAGGGACATACAATAGTCGCAGGCAGTGGTTTGGTTGGTACACTGAAAGTCACGGCTATGTCTTCACAGTGTGTGGACTTCTTGGGTTGCGGTTTTTGTTACATCCGAGATTTTATTCAAAAGCTGTCACAGGTTTAACAATATATCTCTGTGCAAAGTGTTCAGCCCTCCCCGGTGCATGAGGTGCAGGAGATTTGAATACCCGGGCCTCATTTACAGGCTCCGATCATGACTCCCACCTGAAACCAGTTAGAATGATGTCACTGATGGCAGGAATGATGTCATTGAAGGCGGGAATGATGTCACTGATGGCGGGAATGACGTCACTGATGGCAAGAATGATGTCACTGACAGCGGGAATTATGTCACTGACGGCAGGAATTATGTCACTGAAGGCGGGAATGATATCACTGAAGGCGGAAATGATGTCACTGACAGCGGGAATTATGTCACTGACGGCAGGAATTATGTCACTGAAGGCGGGAATGATATCACTGAAGGCAGGAATGATGTCACTGATGGCGGGAATGATGTCACTGACGGCGAGCTTATGGGAGTCAAAATTGGTGGGGGTGGGGTGGCCAGGCCGCCTATTGAGACCCACTGAAATGGTCCCCGGCAAGGTAAATAGGGATGGGGGTGGGCGGGGTTCAGCAAGAGTGCGATCAGGAGAGGGTGGGGGGGAAGCTCGGGTAGGGGAGACCCAAGGTATCCTTCCGGGGTCAGCACTCCTGCTCCCCCTGGCCCACAAGTAACATTCAGAGACCGTTTGAGCCGTAGTCCGGCCCTCGGTTAAACTGGCGTGTAGATCCCAATGACATCATTGGGATGCGATACTGCCATTTAAATTAGAACCCCCGCTCCTCTGGGGCAGATGGATCTTCTTGGTCCTGAATTCAAAGGTATGTAAAAATGGTGGGGAGGAGGGGAATGGGTAATGCGCCGGGAATGCAACACACACCCCCTCCGCCATCTTAACCCCTTCCCCACCCCGCACCATTCCCGCCGGAGTTAAAATCTACCCTATAGCAACGGTTTTCACAAGGAAGCTGCGATAACCTGCCCATTACTCTCGGCTTCAGCTATCTGCACTTTTGGAGGGTCGCAGAGTGGTAAAAACCATAGAATCATGGAACAGTACAGCACAGAAGGAGGCCATTCGGCCCATCGAGTCTACGCCGGCTCTTTCGTAGAGTAATCCAGTTAGTCCCACTCCCCCGCTCTTTCTCCATATCCTTGCAATTTTTTCTCCTTCAAGTATTTATCCAATTGCCTTTTGAAAGCTACTATTGAATCTGTTTCCACCAGCCTATCAGGCAGCGCATTCCAGATCTTAACCACTCGCTGCGTAAAAAAGTTTATCTCCATGTTGCCTCTGGCTCTTTTGCCAATCTAATCTGTGCCCTCTGGTTATCGACCCTTCAGCCACTGGAAACAGTTTCTCTTTACTTACTCTATCTAAATCCTAAACACCTCTATCAAATCTCCTCATGGCTTTCTCTGCTCTAAGGAGAACAACCCCAGTTTCTCCAGTCTGTCCACATAGCTGTAATCCCCCATCCCTGGAACCATTCTAGTAAATCTATTCTGTACCCTCGTCACATCCCTCCTAAAGTGCGGTGCCCAGAATTGGACACAATGCTCCAGCTGGGACCAAACTTGTTGTGTATGTACCTTTAAGGGAATAACTGGTCTCAGACTGCAGTACCGGCAGTGACCACCCCTGTATAAAAGGCCCTAGCAGGCTTCTGTAGTTTCAGTTTCCATGTTGTCTCCATTCAGTAAAGACTGGTTATAATCAACTCCTGCAGTCCGTGTCTCAATTATACACGGACATAATACTGGCGACGAGTAAGAAACGAACTTACCTGCAGCTCGGCAGCACCTCAGATGACGTTATTGAAGGTCGAAGCCAGAAGAAAGAAAAAAAAAAAAAATCCAAAGAAACTCGAGAAACGGGCATCGGCCGTGGGCAACCGCCCTCCAAATCATCGAATTGAAAAGTGCAGGAGAGACTGTCGAGAGCCAGGCTTGGTCTCCAGTCTGTGGTTTCCCAGCTAATCGGGCTGGTGGCAGGTAGTGCATTGATCCTTCCTGGGCTGCGGCGGGCTACAGCTCGATCGGGTGGCTCTGCAACGGGGCCGGGCAGCGAGTCGGGAAGCAAAGAGAGAGAGAGAGGGTGGAGCACACAGGGCGCGGCCGGTGCTTCGCAGCCGGGCAGCGTTCGGAACTAAGAAGAGGGAGGGAAGTGTCCCAGAGGGTCCGCTCCACGACAGGAACGGTTCTTCAATTAACGGAGCAAATGTTGAAGCGTGATAGAAAAATAAAAATACCGCGGAGAGCGGCGTTGGCAGCAGCGATCGGGGAGGCGCGAAGACCATAGGGCGTCACCATTACAGGATAGTAAAATAAATATAATCACCAGCAACAGCGTTGGTAGCAGCGGCAGCAGCAGGAAAGCGTGGGAGGCGCCATCTTAACTCGGCGGGGAAGAAGGAAAAGCGCGGGAGGCACCATTTTGATCCATCAGGGACGAAGGCAAAGCGCGGGAGGCGCCATCTTAGATTTTCAAGATGCCAAAGACTGGCGATATCACTGCCTTCGATAATGCAATAGAAGACTGGACCACGTATGTGGAAAGAGTCGAGGTATATTGCGAGGCAAACGAAATAGCCAATGAGAAAAAGGCATCGGTATTGCTAAATTTAATGGGCGCAAGAACGTACAGCCTATTGCAGGACCTGATTACTCCAGCCAAACCGAAGGCGAAGAGTTTTAACAAAATTGTTGCTATCCTACAGGAACACCTAAATCCTACACCGCTGCTGATAGCAGAAAGATTTAAATTCCACAGGAGAAATCAGCATAAAAATGAGAGCAATGCTGATTACCTTACGGAACTACGGAAGCTATCAAAGCACTGCCAGTTCGGAGACAAATTTGTCTGTGGACTCCTGAGTGAAGGAACCCAGAAGAGGTTACGCTCAGAGAAAGAGCTGACGCTAGATAAGGCTTTCAGCATGGCAGTATCGTACGAAGCAGCAGCAAGAAGAGCTGCGGAAATACAACAAAAGCCACAGGAATACGGCACCCACGAAATGACATGGGGATTTGCAAAATGTTATCGCTGCGGCAGAACAAACCATGACCAGAAGGACTGCTGGTCCAAGGACAAAATATGCAGGCAATGCGGAAAGATGGGACACATTGCACGAGTTTGCAGGTCTGGGAAGAAGACCAATGACAACAAAAAGGCTACTAAGGAACCGTACAGGAAAGTACAAAAGATGACGGACAGTAATTCCGAAGACCAGATGAGCGATAGTGAATCCAGGAACAAGAGACTAAGCTGTCTCAAATTTAACAACGTAATCGCAAAAGAGGATCACCGAACCATTTGGGTCACCCTCACGATAGCAGGGTCCCAAGTCAAAATGGAATTGGATACAGGATCAGCGCTACCCATCATGAATCGATGAGACTACGAGTGGCTATTCTCACACATACCCTTGAGAGAGACATCCATTGTCTTGAGGACGTATACGGGGCAAAAAGTATACCCCAGAGGAAAAATAAGGGTACCTGTCGAATACAACGGCAAGAAAATACGGAAATTGTATCCCTACATTCTGCAAGATGGTGGACCACCGTTATTGAGACGTGAATGGATCAGAAAGATAAGTTTAGACTGGCACTCCATTCAGGCACTGATGGTGGCTGGTAAAAAGGTACACAACGTCACTCCTGGACGATTGTCAACAATCTTAACTGACGCCAAAGAGGTATTTCAACAAGAACTGGGCACTCTAAAAGGCGTAGCCACCTCGATAAAAATAGAGGAGAATGCAATTCCCAAGTTTTTCAAAGCAAGACCGGTACCATATGCAATTCGCCCAGCCATTGAGGCAGAGCTGGAGAATCTGGAGAATGCAGGCGTGTTATCTAAGGTAGACTGGAGCGAGTGGGTGACACCCATCGTTCCTGTCATGAAGAAAACGTTAAACAATGAGTCGGAGGAGCCAAGGAAGGTTCGCATCTGTGGGGACTTCAAGGTGACGGTGAGCCCAGTCCTTCACACAGTACAATATCCTCTTCCAAGGATAGAAGATATCTTCACCTCACTATCTGGAGGGCAGCGTTTTACAAAAATTGACCTAGCGCAAGCATATTTGCAGATGGAGGTTGAAGAATCCTCTAGGAAGTATCTCACAATAAACACTCACAAAGGTCTTTACCAGTATAATCGACTAGTATTCGGAGTAGCATCAGCTCCGGCGATATGGCAAAGAGCGATGGAACAAGTCCTGCAAGGGATTCTGGGGACTCAGTGTTACTTAGACGACATCCTAGTGACAGGTGAAGATGACAGTGAACACCTTGCCAACCTAGAGCAGGTGCTCACTAGACTACGTGAACATGGGCTATGAGCCAATCGCCCCAAGTGCGAGTTTTTTAAGAAACAGATATCGTATTGTGGCCACGTGATTGATGAAGAGGGGTTGCATAAGTCCCCTGACAAAATTGAAGCGGTAGTTAAGGCTCCAGCGCCTGAAAATGTGTCGCAACTGAGGTCATTCCTCGGATTGGTGAATTACTACCATAAGTTTTTGCTGAATTTGTCCACAATTCTGCATCCACTGAACGCCCTACTATGAACGGGAGCAGCATGGAAATGGAGCGATGAGTGTAAGCGGGCCTTTCAGAAGAGTAAGGACCTAACCACTTCAAGAGAAGTATTGGCTCACTACAACCCATCACTACCGATAAGACTGGCGTGTGATGCGTCTCCCTACGGCATTGGGGCGGTACTGTCACATAAATTCCTTGATGGTTCAGAGAGGCTGATAGCTTTTGCGTCATGCTCGTTAACTTCAGCCGAGCGTAACTACGCCCAGATTGACAGAGAGGCCCTCAGCCTGGTGTGAGGGGTGAAGAAGTTCAATCACTACCTGCACGGTCAGAAATTTACTCTACTAACTGATCATCAACCTCTCGTCTCCATTTTCAACCCTCAGAAGGGCGTACCGATAATGGCGGCACAACGGCTACAGAGGTGGTCCCTTTTCCTAGGGGCACACCAATATGACATCGAGTACAAAGGAACTAAACAGCATGGGAATGCTGATGGATTGTCGCGTCTACCGTTGCTGACAGTGGAAGAAGAACTGGCAGTGGATCCAGTGGAGTTATTCCACTTGACTATAGTCGAATGTCTCCCTATGATGAATGCAAACATAGAAAAGGAAACACGAAATGACCCGACACTCTCCTGGGTCGATGGTTTAACGGTGAAGGGATGGCCAGCACATGGCGAACCACTGCTGCCAGCATTCTCGCCGAGAAGAGAACAGCTGTCAGCGTGCAGAGGAACCTTGATGTGTGGATCCAGAGTAGTAATTCCACCCAAATTGAAGGATAGAGTGCTCAATGAGCTTCATGAGGGTCATCTGGGAGGGGGAAAAATGAAGAACTTAGCCAGAGCGTTTGTGTGGTGGCCGGGAATCGATAGAGAAATCGAAGAGATGACCAAGAGCTGTACAGGATGCCAGAAGGTCCAAAACGCCCCACCACAAGCCCCTCTACATCCATGGGAGTGGCCCTCGTCTCCATGGCAAAGGGTGCACATTGATTTTGCTGGTCCCTTTATGGACTTGATGTTTTTAATTGCGGTGGATGCACATTCAAAGTGGCCAGAGGTAATAAAAATGTCCTCAACCACCACAGAAAAATTTCTCACAGTCTTACGAACCATATTCGCCAGGAATGGGCTGCCTGAACAGATTTGCTCTGACAATGGACCACAGTTTGTGTCTGAAGAGTTCCGGAGGCTCTTAAAGAACAATGGTGTTAAGCATTACACATCCGCCCCATATCATCCAGCCACTAATGGATTGGCCGAGAGGTTTGTTCAAACATTCAAGAAGGCTATCAAGGCAATGTGTAATGAAGATATACCCCTACAACACAAGGTGGATAACTTCTTGTTTGCCTACCGGAATGCGACACATGCGGTTACCAACCAAACTCCAGCCATGATGTTCTTCAATCGAAGACTACGATGCCGCTTGGATTTGGTTAAGCCAAACGTCAGAAGAGATGTGGAGAACAGGCAGTTTCAGAATATGAATGAAAGGCCGACCAGGAGTTTTAAGATAGGTCAACCAGTTTTGGCCCGGGACTACCGCACTGAGAAATGGCAGCCAGGAACGATTTGTACACGACAAGGACCTCTCATGTATACCGTGGACGTTGGGGAGAGCATTGTAAGACGCCATGCTGACCAGATTCTAGAGTCACTGGAAAACGTCAACTCCACACCACGATCTGATACACCTGACGATGAAACCGAAGTACCAATTGCATCTACCGCAGAATCTGTGATATTGGAAGCAGACGAACCAAACAACGACATTGATCCCGGTGCAACCTTGCCAGAAGAACCTGATACCCCAAAGAGGCGTTATCCAGACAGAATCAGGAAGCCTCCTCAAAGACTGAACTTATAATTGCTTAACTTCAACCAATGTATCTAGCAACCGTAATTGTAATTGTAATTAGTTATTATTTAGTTGTTAAATGAATGTTATGTACTGTTTATCTAAAAGGGGAGGAATTGTTGTGTATGTACCTTTAAGGGAATAACTGGTCTCAGACTGCAGTACCGGCAGTGACCACCCCTGTATAAAAGGCCCTAGCAGGCTTCTGTATTTTCAGTTTCCAGGTTGTCTCCATTCAGTAAAGACTTGTTATAATCAACTCCTGCAGTCCGTGTCTCAATTATACACGGACATAATAAAACTAGTGTTGTTTTATAAAAGTTTAGCATAATTTCCTGGCTTTTGTACTCTATAGCACAGAGGTCGAATCCCCGGCCGTTTATCACATGCCAACAAACTGCTGTATGCAGGATGTGTCTTCTGGAGGCTATTGCACAGAAGGCGTGTGTGAGAGGAGATGGATTTATTGTTGATATGTTTACGCAGAAAGCACATCACATTGCCTCACCTGAAACTGGTATTGTTTCAGAACCTGCTTACTGACCAGGAAGCTGCTCTATATTTGAGGTGCCACACCATCAATAAAATCCTTGTAGAATACCAAAGAAGTGGCGCAACCTATCAGTGTTCTATTACACTCTGTCTGGCCGTTGTGTTCTGCCCCAGGTCAGGTCATAACTCCAGTCTCCCACATGAGATTCTTGACTTACTAGGGAAGTGTAAGAGGTTTCCTGTTGCCTTCCTCTCGGTTTTTATCTTCTGTGAACCTTCTCCTAAATGGGCTGCTAAAGAGCCAACCTCCCCTTGCTATTGGGGGAGGGCCACCTGCACCCGTCGGACACAAGGACCCCCACTGGACATCAACCCAGTATTCAGAGCTTACACCATGGTCTAGAAATAGGTTCCTGCCCCTCGTGGCTCCACGTTCAGGTTAGTATTTTTTACAAACTTACCCTTTTTGGCGGCGGCCTGCAACAGTCCCTTTAAGGACCGTTGGTTAGGACCGCATGGAGACCTGGTTTTACTGAACCAATTTGGTAAATGGGGAATGAAACAGGTGTTAGGCCCCTTAATTGGATATGCAAAGGGCCTAACGTCTGTTTCAGGCACGGGCCCTAGACACCACTTTTGATGCCTGTACCAATATGGCGGGCTGTGCACTTCCTTATCAGAATCGGTGTGTGCCGCCTGCCATATTGGGTGCCTTAGAGGCCCATTTTACACCGGTAAGCCAGGCATAGGGTCACTGAATTTTTAGGCATTTGTATTCAATCCTAAATTATCCTGTCGCAGCTGGTTGTGCTTTTACCTGACTGGATTACTTCTCAGCCCTCAGTACTACGACGCCTCTCTACCTACAGCCTCTACTGGTTCTTATGACATAACCTTTTACTTCATCATGCCAAGAAATTGGAAATGCAGGTCAGGGGCAAAACTAATTCGAAGAGGGGATGATTCTGATGTTCTTACTTTTTTTAACAAGGCAGAGAAGGAATAATGTAACATCTTCCCCCATATTGTCACAGGTTCTCTATGAAAATTAAGGAAGGTTTACAGTGATTTTTTTTTTCAAGGATGAATTTTCTTGCAAATCAAATTTAAGATTTCCAGTGGGTTACTTAATAGGGTAAAGCTCACCAACTCCCCACCAGACCGAATTCCCTGGAATTTTCAGGGTCCGCCCAAACTAATTATTCTCCATAAACTGCTGGTCCATAATGGGTCTGGCACTGAGAGCTTATCAGTGTCAGTGGGTGGTGGGGAGGAGGAGAAATTGGGTCACAGCAGCTCTCAAAGGGCTGCAGCTGCAGTTTAAAGGGATGCGGGTGAGGCCGCTCAAAAGTTTGAGCGAGATCACGATGGAAAATGGACCGAACACAGCTTCCACTTACAGCGCAGCGAAATAGAAAAACTAAACAATGTGCTCACCAGCCTTGATTTTGAATGACTTTCTGCAATGGGAGACAAAACGGAATCCAGAAGTTTGAGCAAATTCAACAAGCAACACCTGGTGAAACAAGATTGAATTTAATTGGATTCGGAGTAATGGTTGTATATTTTACCCACTGTATAGTGATCTGGGTTGTTATGGTTGGGGTTGTCCACCGGGTGGTGCTGTAGCCAATGCTGCTGCTAAGGTCGGGGGTTTTACTTCCTGTTAAGGTCAGCAAAGGTCGAATGCCAGGATGCAGGCCTGATGTATGTGTTTCCCAGTTGTTAATAAAGTACTCATGTTAATTCTACGATATCGCCTCTTTGTGTCCTTGTTCCGCTTAATGGATTTATCACATTTGGTGACGAGGTAATTAAAGGACTCTGAATAACAAAGAAAAGTCTGCTGGGACATTTAAACAACAAAATTTCGAGCTATGGTTAGCTACCAGTTGGAAGAGAGCATGACTGCCATGGTAGGAACGGTCTCCGCTTTTGATATTCAAGCACAAACCTGGGAGGAATACTGTGAAGTGTTGGGTTATTTTTTCGAAGCAAATAAAATAAATGATGCCGGAAAAAGGGAAGCCATCCTGCTTAGTTCAGTGGGAAGCCAGACCTAAAGTTTGATGAGGAATCTGCTCAGTCCTGAAAATCCTGGAGACAAATCATTTGGTGAATTAGTGGCCTTGCTAAAAGGACATTTCAACCCTAAGCCTAGTGAGATTGTACAGCGGTTCAAGTTTAATTCAAGGAACAGAAAAGAGGGAGAGAGCATAATGGACTATGTAGCGGTGTTGTGTAAATTAGCACAAGATTGCAGTTATGGGAACAACCTGAAGGAAATGCTGCGAGATAGGCTAGTTTGTGGAATTATGGATGACCGAATGCAGCGTAGATTATTATCCGAGACTGGGCTTAATTATGAAAAAGCATTGGAACTTGCTCAAGCCATAGAGACAGCGAACCGAGATGTAAAAGAAATACAGGGTTCAGGCAGGGCTAATGCTACGCAAGTTGAGGTCAGGTTGTTGTGCACAAGTTGAACATGCGTCAGAAACCACAACAAGAGAATGTGAAGGCATGTTATAGATGCAAGGGCGATCACCTGGCGAGTGAATGCCGGTTTCTGGAGGAAAAGTGCTACAAGTGTGGGAAACAAGGACACATAAAACGAGCTTGCAGGGTGAAATCACCTGTGGAGGAATCCAAACCAAAAGGGGAAGGACAGCAAAACCAAGGGAGAGAAGTGAAAAAACATGGCGCACACCACATCAGCGGGGAAGCTGAGGAAGAAGAGGACATGTTCATAATGTATAGCATGTTAGAGAACATTCCAAAAGTGGCTCCTATCACATTGCAACTGACAGTAAATGACTCTAAGGTGAACTTTGAAGTGGATACAGGGTGCGGCATGACCACAATGAACAAGGCAGAGTACTCAAAATTGTGGAACCGTCCAAAAGTTCCAGAGTTAAAGCCTTGCTCCCTGCATCTTAAAACATATACAGGTGAACGAGTAGCGACATTAGGTACAGCTAAGGTAACTGTGCAACACAGGGACACAGTGGAACAGCTACCTGTAGTTATAGTATCGGGTACCGGACCAAACCTGTTAGGTCGGGGCTGGATAAAAGAACTTAAATTAGACAGGGGAGCAGTATATCAAATAGATGCGGGCAAACAGTTGACTTTGCAAGAAGTGTTGAGTGAACATGAGAATGTGTTCAAGGAGGAACTTGGCATATTTAATGACCCCCCAGCTGAGATTTATGTAGACAAGGAGGCACCGCCAAGGTTTTTTAAACAACGACCTGTGCCTTATGCCATGAAGCCAAAGGTAGAGGCTGAGCTTGACCGTCTATTGAGAGAGAACATACTGGAGCCAGTGAAATGTTCTGAATGGGCAGCTACCATAGTACCTGTTTTAAAACCGGACAATTCGGTAAGACTCTGTGGAGACTATAAATTGACAGTCAATTGGGTGTCCAAACTAGAGCAGTATCCTATTCCCAAAACAGAGGATCTCTTTGCAAACCTGGCTGGAGGAAAGCAATTCACAAAGTTGGATATGAGTCATGCCTACTTGCAGATTACACTGGATGACGAATCATAGAAACATAGCAGATAGGAGCAGCAGTAGGCCATTCTGCCCTTCGAGCCTGCTCCGCCATTCAATGAGATCATGGCTGATCATCCAAATTCAGTACCCTGTCCCTGCCTTCTCCCCATATCCCTTGATCCCTTTAGCCTCAAGAAATATATCCAACTCCTTCTTGAATATATTTAATGAACTGGCCTCCACCGCCCTCTGTGGCAGAGAATTCCACAGGTTCACCACTTTCTGGGTGAAGAAATTCCTCCTCATTTCAGTCCTAAATGGCTTACCCCTTATCCTTATACTATGACCCCTGGTTCTGGACTCCCCGGCAATCATAAACATCCTTTCTGCATCTAGTCTGTCCAGACCTGACAGAATTTTATAGGTTTCGATGAGATCCCCTCTCAAACTTCTAAACTCCAGTGAGTATAAGCCCAATCGACACAATCTCTCCTCGTACATCATTCCTGCCATCCCAGGTATCAGCCTGGTGAATCTTCGCTGCACTCCCTGCATGGCAAGAACGTTCTTCCTCAGGTAAGGTGACCAAAACTGCACACAATACTCAAGGTGCAGTCTCACCAAGGCCCTGTACAACTGCAGCAAGACATCCTTGTTCTTGTACTCGAACCCTCTTGCTACGAAGGCCAACATACCGTTTGTCTTCTTAACCGCCTGCTGCACCTGCATGCTTAACTTCAGCGGCTGGTGCACAATAGCACCCAGGTCTCTTTGCACTTCCCCTTCAATCTCTTGCCATTCAAATAATAATCTGCCTTCCTGTTTTTGCCACCAAAGTGGATAACCTCACATTTATCCACATTATAGTGCATTTGCCATGTTTCTGCCCAATCACCCAACCTGTCCAAATCGTACTGGAGTTTCATGACATCCTCCTCACAGCTTACCCTCCCACCCAGCTTTGTGTCGTCTGCAAATTTGGAGATATTACATCCAATTCCCTCGTCCAGATCATTAATATATATTGTGAACAGCTGGGATCCTAGGACCGATCCTTGCGGTGCCCCACTAGTCACTGCCTGCCACTCGGAAAACAAACCGTTTATTCCAACTCTTTGCTTTCTGTCCGCCAACCAGTTCTCTATCCAAGTCAATACCTTGCCCCCAATCCCATGTGCCTTAATTTTGCACGCTAATCTCTTATGTGGGACCTTATCGAAAGCCTCCTGAAAGTCCAAATACACCACATCCACTGGTTCTCCCTTATCTATTTTACCAGTTACATCCTCAAAAAATTCCAGTAGATTAGTCAAGCATGATTTACCTTTTGTAAATCCACGTTGACTTTGTCCGATCCTGTCACTGCTTTCCAAGTGCTCTGCTATTACATCTTTTATAATAGACTCTAGCATTTTCCCCACTACCGATGTCAGGCTTACCGGTCTATAATTCCCCGCTTTTTCTCTACCACCTTTTTTGAATAGTGGGGTAACATTAGCTACCCTCCAATCCATGGGTACTGTCCCAGAGTCTATCGAGTTCTGGAAGATGACCAGCAATGCATCTACTATCTCTAGGGCCACTTCCTTAAGTACCCTGGGATGTAGACCATCAGGCCCTGGGGATTTATCGGCCTTCAGTCCCATCAATTTTGCTAACACCATTTCCCTACAAATACTGATTTCTTTCAGTTCCTCCCTCTCATTAGACCCTATGTTCCCCAGCATCTCTGGGAGGTTATTTGTGTCCTCTCTTGTGAAGACAGAACCAAAGTATGTATTTAGTTGGTCTGCCATTTCCTTGTTTCCCATTATAAATTACCCTGATTCTGACTGTAAGGGACCTACGCTTGACTTCACCAATCTTTTTCTCTTCACATATCTATAAAAGCTTTTACAGTCAGTTTTTATGTTTCCTGCAAGCTTACTCTCATATTCTATTTTCCCTTTCTTAATTAATCCCTCTGTCCTCCTTTGTTGACTCCTAAACTGCTCCCAATCTTCAGGATTATTGCTTTTTCTAGCCAATTTATATGTCCTCTCCTTGAATCTTATGCTATCCCTAATTTCCCTTGTTAGCCACAGTTGAGTCACCTTTTTTGTTTTATTTTTATGCCAAGCTGGAATGAACAAATTCTGTAGCTCATCCATTCGATCTTTGAATGTTTGCCATTGCCTATCCACCGTCAATCCTTTGAGTGCCATTCCCCAATCAATCCTACCCAACTCACTCCTCAGATCATCGTAGTTTCCTTTATTTAAATTGAGGACCCTTGTCTCTGAGTCAACTACTTCATTCTCCATCTTAATGAAGAATTCGATCATATTATGATCGCTCCGACCCAAGGGGCCTCGTACAACAAGATTGCTAATTAATCCTTTCTCGTTACATAATACCCAGTCTAAGATGGCCTGATCTCTGGTTGGTTCCTCAACATATTGGTCCAGGAAACCATCCTGTAAACATAGAAACATAGAAACATGGAAGATAGGAGCAGGAGTAGGCCATTTGGCCCTTCGAGCCTGCTCCGCCATTCAATGAGATCATGGCTGATCATCCAAATTCAGTACCCTGTCCCTGCCTTCTCCCCATATCCCTTGATCCCTTTAGCCTTAAGAAATATATCCAACTCTTTCTTAAATATATTTAATGAATTGGCCTCCACCGCCCTCTGTGGCAGAGAATTCCACAGGTTCACCACTCTCTGGGTGAAGAAATACCTCCTCATATCAGTCCTAAATGGCTTATCCCTTATCCTTAGACTATGATCCCTGGTTCTGGACTCCCCGGCCATCAGAAACATCCTTCCTGCATCTAGTCTGTCCAGGCCTGACAGAATTTTATAGGTTTCGATGAGATCCACTCTCAATCTTCTAAACTCCAGTGAGTATAAGCCCAATCGACACAATCTCTCCTCATACGTCATTCCTGCCATCCCAGGTATCAGCCTGGTGAATCTTCGCTGCACTCCCTCCATGACAAGAACGTCCTTCATCAGGTAAGGTGACCAAAACTGCACACAATACTCAAGGTGCGGTCTCACCAAGGCCCTGTACAACTGCAGCAAGACATCCTTGTTCTTGTACTCGAACCCTCTTGCTACGAAGGCCTACATACCATTTGCCTTCTTAACCGCTTGCTGCACCTGCATGCTTACCTTCAGCGACTGGTGCACAATAACACCCAGGTCTCTTTGCAGTTCCCCTTCTCCCAATCTATTGCCATTCAAATAATAATCTGCCTTCCTGTTTTTGCCACCAAAGTGGATAACCTCACATTTATCCACATTATAGTGCATTTGCCATGTTTCTGCCCAATCACCCAACCTGTCCAAATCGTACTGGAGTTTCATGACATCCTCCTCACAGCTTACCCTCCCACCCAGCTTTGTGTCGTCTGCAAATTTGGAGATATTACATCCAATTCCCTCGTCCAGATCATTAATATATATTGTGAACAGCTGGGATCCTAGGACCAATCCTTGCGGTACCCCACTAGTCACTGCCTGCCACTCGGAAAATGACCTGTTTATTGCAACTCTTTGCTTTCTGTCTGCCAACCAGTTCTCTATCCAAGTCAATACCTTCAAATCAAATCAAATCAACTTTTATTGCCATTGTTAGTGCACAAGTGCAGTACAACGAAATGTAGGCTTGCGGCTCCCGAGAGTGTACATTTCGATTAAGACATTTAAACATTCAACATACATTTGGCTTGTAATACATTAACATAAACATAACCATAATAAAGTGCATTGGCAGATGTGCAGGCTTTAGAGTTTATTTGTGGAGTTCAGTAGGATGACAGCACTGGGAAAGAAGCTGTTCCTAAATCTGGCCGTATGGGTGCGACCTTGCCCCCAATCCCATGTGCCTTAATTTTGCACGCTAATCTCTTATGCGGGACCTTATCGAAAGCCTTCTGAAAGTCCAAATACACCACATCCACTGGTTCTCCCTTATCTATTTTACCAGTTACATCCTCAAAAAATTCCAGTGGATTAGTCAAGCATGATTTACCTTTTGTAAATCCATGTTGACTTTGTCCGATCCTGTCACTGCTTTCCAAGTGCTCTGCTATTACATCTTTTATAATAGACGCTAGCATTTTCCCCACTACCGATGTCAGGCTTACCGGTCTATAATTCCCCGCTTTTTCTCTACCACCTTTTTTGAATAGTGGGGTAACATTAGCTACCCTCCAATCCATGGGTACTGTTCCAGAGTCTATTGAACTCCAGGAATTCCTCCCCCACAGTATTGTTATTAATTTGGTTGGCCCAATCTATATGTAGATTAAAGTCACCCATGATGACTGCTGTGCTCTTATTGCACGCTTCTTTAATTTCCCTTTTATTGCCATCCCCAACCTCCACCTTACTGCTTGGAGGTCTATATACCACTCCCACTAATGTTTTTTTCCCCTTAGTATTTCTCAATTCTACCCATACAGATTCCACATCATCAGAGCTAATATCCTTCATTACAATTGTGTTAATCCCTTCTTTAACCAGTAATGCTACCCCACCTCCCTTTCCTTTTTGCCTATCTTTCCTGAATATCGAATAACCCTGGATGTTGAGTTCCCAGTCTTGGCCATCCTTGAGCCATGTTTCCGTAATCCCAACCAAATCGTATTCGTTTACCTCTATTGGCATAGCCAATTCATCCACCTTATTACAAATGCTCCTCGCATTAAGACACAAAGCCTTCAGGCTTGTTTTTTATACGCTCTTAGACCTATTAGAATTATTATTTACTGTGGCCACGTTTGATTTAAACCATTGATTTCTCTGACTGCCACTTTTGTTTTTCTCCTTCCTATCTTTTGCTTTTATCCCTGTTTTCCTTTCCTCTGTCTCCCTGCTCAGGTTCCCAACCCCCTGCCATTTTAGTTTAAACCCCCCCGAACAGTGCTAGCAAACTTCCCCGCAAGGATATTTGTCTCGCTCTGGTTCAGGTGCAACCCGTCCGACTTGTACAAGTCTCACCTTCCCCAGAAGCAGGCCCAGTGATCCAGGAAACTAAAGCCCTCCCTCCTGCACCAACTCTTTAGCCATGCATTCATCTGCGCTATCCTCCTATTCCTATAATCACTAGCACGTGGTACCGGGAGTAATCCAGAGATTACAACCTTTGAGGTCCTACTCTTTAATCTGCTACCTAGCTCCCTAAATTCTTGCTGCAGGACCTCATCCCTCTTCCTACCTATGTCGTTGGTCCCAATGTGAACCACGACCTCTGCCTGTTCACCCTCCCCCTTCAGAATGCCCTGCAGCCGTTCATTGACATCCTTGACCCTGGCACCAGGGAGGCAACAAACCATCCTGGAGTCACGTCTACGGCCACAGAAACGCCTATCTGTTCCCCTTACAATAGAATCCCTACCACTATTGCTCTCCCACTCTTTTTCCTCCCTTCCTGAGCAGCAGAAGCACCCCTGGTGCCAGGAAGTTGGCTGCTGCTGCCTTCCCCTGGTGAGTCATCCCCCTCAACAGTATCCAAACTGGTATACCTGTTTGAAAGGGGATGGCCACAGGGGTCCCCTGCACTACCTGCCTGCTTCTATTGCTCCACCTGGTGGTCACCCATTTCCCTTCTGCTTGTGCAGCCCTACCCTGCGGTGTGACCAACTCATCAAACGTGTAATCCATGACCCTCTCAGCATCGTGAATGCACCACAACCCATCCATCCGCAGCTCCAGCGCCTCCATACGGCCCGTTAGTAGCTGCAGCTGGATGCATTTCTGGCACACGTGGTCGTCAGGGACACTGGCAGCATCCCGGAATTCCCACATAGAGCAAGAGGAGCATAACACGGGGCTGGGCTCTCCTGGCATGGCTTACCCCTTTAATTAATTTAAATTAATTCAATACCACCAGTTAAAGATATACTCTAGGGCGCTTATTTACCAACAGTCCCCACTTCACCACAGAGACCCAAGAAAATATAAACCGCAGAATTTAAGCTTGTAATGTAAAGGAGAAAGAAATACTCACCAACCAATCACTTACCTGCTTCCTGGTGACGTCACACTTGGATTACTTTTTACCTCTCTCCCCTGCTGCTGAATTGGAAAGGCTCGCCTCGCTCCTCTTTTTAAAGTCGCCGCACTGCTCGTACCTCATGCAGGTCTGCTCTGGTCGGGCCTCGCTCCTCACTCCACTCCCAGGTCAACCGTCAGAAGTATGTCACCATAAATACACACAAGGGCTTGTTTACATATAACTGCTTACCGTTTGGTGTCTCATCTAGTCCAGCTATCTTCCAGAGGACAATCGAAGGAGTACTGCAAGGGATTCCACGTGTTTCCATCTATCTGGATGACATTCTGGTGATGGGAAGAACCGACCAGGAGCATCTGAACACTCTGAGAGAGGTACAACAGAGATTGGAGAGGGCAGGGTTCCGGCTCAAGAGGAGTAAGTGCACTTTCCTGGGGAATGAGGCAGTGTTCCTGGGACACAGAGTGGATGCCACCGGGCTCCATCCACTCAAGGAGAAGGTACAAGCACTGCAGGATGCCCCTGCTCCTACAAATGTGGCTGAGTTAAAAGCTTACCTGGGACTGTTGAACTATTATAACAGGTTTTTACCAAACTTTTCAACAGTGTTAGCACCTCTTCACAAACTACTGCGCAAGGAGACACAGTGGCAGTGGGGAGAGGAGCAGGGGGTTTCATTTGAACAGTCCACGAAACTGATGCTGTCGTCAGATGTGCTGGTTCACTACAATGCAGAGAAAGACATAATTCTCTCTTGTGATGCTTCACCTTACGGGGTGGGGGCAGTTCTTTCACACTGCATGGAAGATGGAACTGAAAGACCAATAGGGTTTATAGAAACATAGAAACATAGAAGATAGGAGCAGGAGTAAGCCATTCGGCCCTTCGAGCCTGCTCCGCCATTCAATGAGATCATGGATGATCATCCAAACCCTAGCACCCGATCCCTACACCGACAGCCATCCAACCCAAGCCCTATCCCCGTAACCCCGCGTATTTAATCCCCCCTAACACTAAGGGCCAATTTTTTTATCATGGCCAATCAACCTAACCCGCACATCTTTGGACTGTGGGAGGAAACCGGAGCACCCGGAGGAAACCTACGCAAACACGGGGAGAATGTGCAAACTCCACACAGACAGTCACCCGAGGCCGGATTTGAACCCGGGTCCCTGGTGCTGTGAGGCAACAGTGCTAACCACTATGCCACCGTGCTGCCCTGAACGGTCCCGAACTCTAACACCAGCGGAAAAAAACTATTCCCAGTTAGACAAAGAGGGGTTAGCAGTAATGTTTGGGTTACAGAGGTTCCACAAGTACATACATGGCAGGAAGTTCACCATGTGCACCGATCATAAACCTCTTCTCTCTCTTTTCAATGAAATGAAAGCAGTTCCACAGATGGTGTCACCCCGGATCCAGAGGTGGGCCGTGACATTGAGGGCATATGAGTATGTCATCGTCTACAAGGCGGTCAAGTACCATGGGAATGCAGATGCCTTGAGCCGTCTTCCACTGCCAGGCACACCCATCCGTGCAGCTCCAGAGGACAGAGTGTTGATGTTGGAGGACACTGACACGGCACTTGTGACTGCAGAGCAAGTAAGAACATGGACAGGTAAATATCCAGTACTGTCTAGAGTTCGAGAATATATGGTGAGTGGATGGCCACAGCATCCGGAAGGGGCTGACTTCACACCCTACAGTGTCAGGAAAACAGAGCTGAGTGTGCAGGATGGTTGCATGTTGTGGGGAGCACAAGTGATTATTCCACAGCCAGCACGACAGTCTATCCTAGAGCAACTACATCAGTGTCATCCTGGGGTCTCGCATATGAAAGCCTTGGCTAGGAGTTACTTGTGGTGGCCAAAGCTAGATGAGGAGATAGAAAATCTAGTCAAAACATGCAGCACTTGTCAGGAACACCGGAAGGCACCAGCAGCGGCTCCTCTCCACCCCTGGGAGTGGCCGGATAAACCATGGAGAAGATTGCACTTGGATTATGCAGGTCCATTCATGGGGAAGATGTTCCTCATAATCATTGATGCACATTCCAAATGGATGAATGTTTATCCTGTAAATTCTGCTTGCGCCACTACTACTATAGACTGCCTGCATTGGAGCTTCAGTAAGCAAGGGCTACCGGAGATCGTGGTGAGTGACAATGCCACTTGTTTTGTGAGTACAGAGACAAAAGAGTCCTTGAGGAAAAATGGCATAGTGCAGGTGACCTCGGCTCCATATCATCCGTCCTCGAATGGACTTGCGGAGAGAGCCGTACAAACATTTAAAGAGATGATGAAAAAAAGTGCAGAAGGGAGTTTAGCAGCCAAAGTGTCACAGGTTCTGTTCAGCTACAGAATAACACCTCAATCCACCACAGGACTCTCTCCTGCTGAGATGTTATTAGGTCGTAGACTACGCTCCACTCTTGACCTTGTCCACCCAGATCTAAAAAGGAAAATGGAAAACAGACAAAACAAACTAAAAGAGAACCATGACAAAAGAACAAAGAGCTGAAGTTTTGGAGAAGGAGATGCGGTCCTCACCAGGAATTTCAGTTATGGACCAAAGTGGATTCCTGGCTTCATAGACTCAATGACCGGTCCAGTATCATACAAGGTCATGTTGGGAGATGGTAGGGTAGTATGCAGACATGTAGATCAGATACTTCCCAGACATGGGGAAATTGAAATGAAGGTTCCAGATGCAATGACTGAGGACAGGTTTACCCCTAATTATCCAAATGCATCTGTGGTGCCACCACCAGGGACAGAGAAAATTCCACAGGAACCCATCCGTCAAGAGGGAACCGTCGTTGCAGAGTCAGATACTCCGAGCACTGCTCAGGAGCAACTGGTGGCTTCACCACAAACAAGCAGGGACTTTACTGTTAGGCATTCACAAAGGGCTCGCAAGCCACCAGAGAGATTGATACTGACCTGTTAAGTTCGTCAAGCATGGAACATGGTGAATCGAGACTTCTTATGTGACCCTTAGGAATGGTTGTTTGTTAAGAAATTCATACTGAAATCTTAAGGGAGGAGGGATATAGTGATCTGGGTTGTTATGGTTGGGGTTGTCCACCGGGTGGTGCTATAACCAATGCTGCTGCTAAGGTCGGGGGTTTTACTTCCTGTTAAGGTCAGCAAAGGTCGAATGCCAGGATGCAGGCCTGATGTATGTGTTTCCCAGTTGTTAATAAAGTACTCGTGTTAATTCTACAATATCGCCTCTTTGAGTCCTTGTTCCACTTAATGGATTTATCACACACTGTAATTAAAGTCAGCAGGGAGAAAGCCACTTTCAGCTGGAATCTGAAAGCATTTAAGGTCCAACCACAGACAAAGGCAGACTAAAGATCTTTCCGCAAAGAGTAACAGAAACCATTTCAATATGTTACAAATATGGGCCTAGCTTCAACATGATATACAAGGGAAAAATATAGAAAGTCTGGGGGTAATTTGAACTTTGAGCGATGGTGTGAAACGGGCGATGTCGAATTGACTGCAATGAAAAGGAATATCGGATGTTGTGTATAATAGACGTCCAATTCAATATCACCCGCTTAACATCGAAATTACCCCCTCTATAACTTGAAAGCAGATCGGTCATATTCTGCCACAACCTCTTTTGGTCTTCACTCTTTCCCAAACAGAAAAAATAAGATTTGCCAAACAGTTCTTCTGAAGAGTGAAGAAAGAGAGGACTTGCATTTAAATAGCGCCTTTTATGAACTCAGGACATCACAAAGCGCTTTACAGCCAATGAAGTACTTTTGAAGTGTGGTCACTGTTGTAATGTAGGAAACGCGGCGGCCAAGAGCAGACACACTTACTGAGGAGACGTGTCATCACAGCTTCAGCTCACAAGAAAGGCTGTGACCAAGTTATGTCATCTACTGGAGCCTGACCTGTAGATAAGATCAAATTTTTGTCAGTTCTTGTACTGTTGACAGCATAGGCGCCCATGCCACTAATAACGACAAAAATTAGCAGTCGCTGTCACAATCCAGGTGTGGCCCAACCTCTATTGGCCATCAGTAGGCCGCCTATTAGGCACCTCTTAAGTGCTTTAACTGCCCTGTATCTTAAAATTCTCATCCTCGTATTCAAATCCCTCCATGGCCACGCCCTTCCCTATCTCTGGGACTTCCTCCAAACCTACAATCTAAAGCGAAGGAAAAGAGGAAATAGCAGAAGCCCTGACCATCATTTTTCAATCCTCTCTGGCTTCAGGTGTGGTGCCGGAGGACTGGAGGACTGCTAATGTGGTACCCTTGTTTAAAAAGAGAGAAAAGGATAGACCGAGTAATTACAGGCCAGTCAGCCTAACCTCGGTGGTGGGAAAATTATTGGAGATTCTGAAGGACAGGATAAATCTTCATTTAGAAAGACACGGATTAATCAAGGATAGTCAGCATGGATTTGTGAAGGGAAGGTTGTGTCTGACAAACTTGATTGAATTTTTTGAGGAGGTAACAAGGAGGGTAGATGAGGGTAGTGCATTTGATGTAGTGTATAGGGACTTTAGCAAGGCTTTTGATAAGGTTCCACATGGCAGACTGGTCACGAAGTTAAAAGCCCATGGGATCCAGGGCAAAGTGTAAAGTTGGATTCAAAACTGGCTTGGACACAGGAAGCAGAGGGTAATGGTTGATGGGTGTTTTTGTGACTGGAAGGCTGTTTCCAGTGGGGTTCCGCAGGGCTCAGTACTAGGTCCCTTACTTTTTGTGGTATATATCAATGATCTAGACTTGAATATAGGGGGTATGATTAAGAAGTTTGCAGATTATACTAAAATCAGCTGTGTGGTTGATACTGAAGAAGGAAGCTGTAGACTACAGGAAGATATCAATAAATTGGTCAGGTGGGCAGAACAGTGACAAATGGAATTCAATCCAGAGAAGTGTGAGGTAACGCATTTGGGGAGGGCTAAAAAGGAAAGGGAATACACATTAAATGGTAGGACACTGAGTAGTGTAGAGGAACAAAGGGACCTTGGAGTGCATGTCCACAGATCCCTGAAGGTAGCAGGCCAGGTAGATAAGGTGGTTAAGAAGGCATATGGAATGCTTGCCTTTATTAGCCATGGCATAGAGTACAAGAACAGGGGGGTTATGCTTCAACTGTATAAAACACTAGTTAGGCCTCAGCTAGAGTACTGCGTGCAGTTCTGGTCACCAAATTATAGGAAGGATGTGATTGCACTAGAGAGGATACAGAGGAGATTTACAAGGATGTTACCAGGAGTAGAGAATCTTAGCTATGAGGAAAGACTGGATAGGCTGGGTTTGTTTTCCTTGGAACAGAGGAGGCTGAGGGGAGACCTTATAGAGGTGTATAAAATTATGAGGTGCATAGATAAAGTGAATAGAAAGGACCTATTTCTCTTAGCAGAGGGGTCAAAAACCGGGGGCACAGATGTAAAGTAATTGGTGGAAGGTTTAGAGGGGATTTCAGGGGAAATTTCTTCACCCAGAGGGTTGTGGTAGGGTGGTAGAGGCAGAAATCCTAACCACATTTAAAAAGTACTTGGATGTGCACTTGGGATGCTGTAACCTGCAGGGCTATGGACCAAGAGCTGGAAAGTGGGATTCGGCTGGATAGCTCTTTGTTGGCCGGCACGGACACGATGGGCTGAAATGGCCTCCTTCCATGCTGTAACTTTCTATGATTCTATGAGAACTCTCTGTTCCTCCAATTCTGGCCTCTTGTGCATCCATTAGTTCCTTCACCCCACCATTGGCGGACCTGCCTTCAGCTGCCGAGGCCTTAAGCCCTGGAATTCCCTCCGTAAACCTCTCTGCCTCTCAACCTCCCTCTCCTCCTTTAAGACACTCCTTAAAACCTATCTCTGTCCTAATGACTCCTTCTTTGGCTCAGTGTCAACTTTTGTCTGATTGTGCTCCCTTGGAATGTTTTACTACGTTAAAGGCGCTATATAAATGCAAGTTGTCGTGTCCTAATAATGGACATGAGAGCACTCTATCTTGACCAGCTGTGAAGGGAAGCACCTTGGGAGCTACTGTGGAAGGTGGATGCAGGAGAATGGAACCATTTACTGTCCATATTTGGTCAATTGGCCTTACCACCCCCAGAACCTGCCAATTTTATGCATGGGAGATGATACAAAGAGGTTGATGTGCATTGGGAACTGGACAGTGCCGCCACCACCCCCCCCCCGCCCCACACGCACTCCCCCACTCTGCCCATGTAAATGGACACAAAGTCCATTTTGGACCCACCAATGCAAACCCACCAGGTTGTCCTGGAGTCTTCAGGAATCAAAGATTAATCTGGTCACTGCTGGGAGCAACCCAGTGGAAAAATCATCGGGGGATTAAAAACTTGTGTTTTTTTTTCAATTTCCTTGAATGTTTTTGCTTATTAATTATAAACATATTGGAGATAGAAGAAAAGGCTGTTTGTTTGGGCGGGGTGGTAGGAGGCAGGAGGTCATGTCAGGAATTCTCCAGGAATATGTCCAACCAAAGTTGGCAACCCTAGATGTCACATGATTCAGCGTCATGTGCTCAGACATAATGTAGTCAGAGGTCACATGACCCCTGAGCCAGCAAACTGGGCGGGGGTCATGGTGGAGACAAGACAGTGGGTGTAAATGCAAGATCACACATGATGAATTTAAGCAGTTGTTTTTCAGTTCATTCCTTGGAAAGGGAAAATAAACCAAATATATTGTAGCGTTTCCCAGGAATGTTGCTGGCAAAGCGCCTGTATCCCCTCAGTTGGAAAGGAGATGGCAATGTCAGTTCTGCATAATAAACTTGCATTTATACAGCACCTTTAGCACAAGACTCTTCACAGATAGGTGTAAGGGAAACAGACACAGGCCAGGAAGGGGGAGAATGGGAGGGACACTTAGTCAAAGAGATGGGTTTTCAGGAGGTTTTCAAAGATGGCGATGGGGGCAGAGAGGTTTAGGGAGGGTGTTCCGGGGAGTAGGGCCGAAGCAGCTCAAGGCTTTACCACCAATGCTGGGGCAAAGGGAGGGGAGGCACAGAAGAGCACAGGCGGAGGAACAAAGAATTCAGGGGGGGATGTAAGGCCGGAGGAGATGGCAGAAATAAAGTGGGTGAGGCATTGGGTGGGTTTATGGACATGGATGAAGATGCTGAATTTAATTCATTGGCAGGCAAGGACAGGGACAGTATAGATCAGGGAGGACGGGGATTGATGGTGTAAAGGAAAAAGCCATAATTCAGAAAGATACACCATCCTATGAACAGGTTTCTGATGTTATTAATACATGACATACTGGGTTTAAAATTCTGGAAAGCCTCAACGACACAGGCTGCAAACAGAATACAGGCTTTTGAGATAAGATGAAGTGTTAACACAAAAGTTGTAAACACCACACAAGCTTTTGAAATGGGAATTGATTGTTAATACTGAGACAAAGGCCCTATTGAAAAAGCAAAGGCTTGCTTCCAGAATGTCTGCACATTGGAACCAACACAATAGCTATGCCCAAGTAAAGTGTTAAAAACTGACACTTCGAACAGGAACACAGAATATTAAAAAACCATGGCCAAGAAATTCACTATGGCCCCGCCAGCTGGCTAATGGCCAAAAGTTAGCGCTGGGCGCGGAGCCATGTGCGACCGTCAAATATTCACTTTTTGCGCCCCAAGTCGGAACCGGGCGCTATTCCAGGGTGTGCCGCCCCTGCTTGGGGCGCTGAAACTGAATTTCAGCGCTCTAAGTGCCGCTGCGCCACCCGATGCAGTGCGGCAGGCTGTGGTACTGCAGGCCTCCTCCTTCTCTTAAGGTGGAGGTGCCTGCAATGGGGAGATCGCTGCTGGATTGTGCCGGCAAATGAGCCCGGCACCACGGAGAAGTGCCGGGCTCGCGGAAAGCAGCCGGCAATGCCACGGGGGGGGGCGGTGGAGGAGGCCGGGGAAGGAGGTGCGGGCAGGCGGCCGCCGAAAAAGCGGCCGGCCGCACCTCCACCTTTATGCGCCCCACTAAGGCTGCAGTAAGGCCCTGGTCTCTGGATGTTAGTAGCGGCCGCCACGGAGGAGGCGGCGGCAACTGAATATGGCCGTCGGGCCGGCATCGGGGCGGAAACGGGGCACTGCGCACACCGATGACGTCATCGGTGCCGGCGCAGTGCTACCGGCTACCGCCGCCATTACCGCCGATCTCAATATCAGCACAACCTCCTATACTGGCGCAGAAGCCCTCTTTAGGCGGTAACTGGGCGCAAAGCTTGCAGCGCCTTACTGAATTTCTAGGCCCATCTGCCTTTGATAAAAGTAACATCAAATGAAAGACAGGAAACATAAGTCAGTAATATAACCAACTAAGATGGCTAGGAAAACAAACACCCTGGTTGAAGTGTTTTTAATTTACATGTTGTAAATATGATACCTACAGAACACTTTGTAGATATGACTTCAATAGATACTCCAAGCAATCACATTGTTTTTGTATTAGAAATAGAACACATAGTAAACACGACATCTGCTAATAACCAGTTAAGCCAATATTAAGAATTGAATGGAAGGCCTTTGATAAGAATGGCATCAAAAAGATAAATCTGTTGTAGCCATTTTATGATAAGTTTTTGGAACACCTAAAGGTAGAGACATAATTATGCATGCAGCAGCTAAATTGACAGTAAGAATAGAAAAGAATTCAACAGAGGATGACTAGAGATAACTAGCTTACATCAGCAGAAAACTTCAAAGGATAAACCATGAAAAAATGATATAAAAATAGAGCTTTTCAGATGGAAAGTCAGAAGTCACTGAAAAGGGGCAAAGTGATTCTTTCACTCTTCAGAGGCATCTCAGTAAGTTTTTAACTTTGAGTCTCGGGTAATCAAGGTATTTGATTTTGGTGGATATTCTGTATTAAGAATAATAGAAATTAAAAAGGTACGAAGCTAAGATTTGAGAATAAGGATCTCTGAGAATAAGAAATGTAAGCTATTTGTATTTTGAACTGTTAAAGTTGTGATTGACTCAACAGCTGTTAACTGTATGTCAGCTCTTAAATAAATGTATATATTGTTAGAATTGTCTCAAGTAGTATTTCAGTATTAAACTCGCAAACTCAATTTCTGTACACTCTTTTGTAAGGAGTTGCAGAATTCTGGGGGGGGGGTTCTGGACCCTCATAATATCCAGAATGTTACAGTCTAGTTAAACTTATTAAAAGTGCTATCTGGAGGATGGTAACATCTTCAGTTGTTCCTTTCCTTTAGAGAGAAATAGCCTGGACCTTTAGATCCAATTAAGCATCTTATAGAATTTGGCTATCTCTAACTTTAGTTGAAGGTGAACGTCTGGGGAATACGCCTGATCTGGGGTAGCCCGAAAAGGGCTAGGACTAGTAATTATCCCTTCAATGGGGTCTGGAATCAGTGCAGGACTGGATACATGCGGCAGAGTTTTGGACTTCCTGTGAACAAATTTTTTAAAAGGTGAAAGTAGGCGGTTTGATTATGGAGCAGATATGTGGACGGAAGTTCATCTTGGGATCAAATATGGCACCAAGGTTCTGAACAGCCTGATTCTGCCTCAGGCAACTGCCAGGGAGAGGGATGGAGTCGGTGGCTATGGAACGGAGTTTGTTGGGGGGACTGAAGACAATGGCTTCGGTCTTCCCAATATTTAGTTGGAGGAAAGTAGTCAGCTATGGAAATAACAATAGCATGTTTGTTAGGTAAGGATATCAAGGGATATGAAGCTAAGGTGGCTAAATGGAGTTGTGGTGCAGTTCAGCCATTATCTAACTGAATGGTGAAGCAGACTCCTCCTATTCCTATGTTTCCTGTGAGGGTTTCAACAATGCAGGGGCTGAGGTAGGGAGGGAGGTCGTCGATGTTATGGAAGTGGAAGTAAATGATCTTGCTGGGGGAAAGGATGTGGGGTTTGAAGCTCAGCTCTGGGTCAGCCAGCACACCAAGTCTGTGAATGGTAGAGCTGGGCCTGAGACGGTGGGCGGGGAAGAGGATGAAATCAGTGTGCAGGGAGCAGAGTTTGTGGTTGGCTTTAATTTTCCCAATGTTGAACGGGAGTAAAGTGACTCGTCCAGAACTTGACGTCAGACGCGGCAGCTGGGAGCTTGATAGAAATGGTGGAAAGGTACAGCTGGGTATCATCACCAAACTGAACAGGTGCCTGCAGGGATGGCACTGAGGGGAAGCTGAGAACAGATCTTTGGGGGACCCCAGAAGTGACTATGCATGAGAGGGAATGGAACCCATTGCTGGAGATGCATTGGTTGCATTCAGATAGGTCAGGAGGGAACCATGTAATGGCAGCCCCATAAAGCTGGACAAGAGAGGGCAGGCATTCAAAGACTGATTCAAATAGGGAGCTTCGAGAGTGATGGGCATGGAGCTGGGAAGCAATAATGCACTCAAGGCACATAGAGAGGAAAGAAATGGAGATGCAGAAACATGTCTATCGGTAAGCAGAGGGGCAAAGAGAAACCCGGAAAAGCAAAACAGTAAAAACTTCTTTCAGCACCACAACAGGAAGAGATGAGTCAGAGAAGAGGTGAACACCGTAAAAGACTCAAATGGGCTTGAAACTGAGGATGAGCACGGAATAGTAAATATTCTCAATAAATCCATCCTCCAATTATTCACAAGGGAAGACATTAACAACATGCCAAATAATGTTATCCCAAGTATAATCAATGACTTCATTATAAATGAGCTGAAAGGGCTAAAAGCAAATAAATCCCCAGGTATAGATGGTATTTATCCCCAGAGCTCTGAGGGAGGAGAATTGTGAGGCACTGACAATCATTATGAGGGAGTGACTGAACACTGGGGAATAACGTTCCCTCTAAGCTGCGCGGCCACATAGCTGTCTGCTGGTCCCATGCAGCCCAGGACCAGCTTTTCAAATGCAAAATTCTTTGAATGGGCCGTGCAGCCCGTTAAAGGGACCGTGCACCCAAAAACATTTGGGGTAACATTGCTGGTGAGGTACCAGTAGATTGGAAACAGGGTAATGTGGTGCTGATCAGAGAGAGCCAGCATGGATTTGTGAAAGGCAGGTCATGCCTGACAAACCTGATTGAATTTTTTGAGGAGGTGACTAAAGTAGTGGACAGGAGAATGTCTATGGATGTTATTTATATGGACTTCCAAAAGGCATTTGTTAAAGTCCCTCATAAGAGACCGTTATCTAAAGTTGAAGCCCATGGAATTGAAGGCAAATTATTGAGCTGGTTAAAAAATTGGCTGAGCGGCAGGAGACAGAGAGTAGGTACTCAAATTGGCAGGATGTGACTAATGGTGTCCCACAGGAATCTGTGTTGGGGCCTCAACTGTTCACCGTATTTATTAACGACTTAGACGATGGCATAGAAAGTCATATATCCAAATCTGCCGATGACATAAAGATAGGCGACATTGTAGGCAGTGTAGAGGAAAGCATTAAATTACAAAGGGATATTGATAGATTAAGTGAATGGGCAACACTGTGACAAATGGATTTCAATGAAAGCAGATGTGAGGCCATCCACCTTGGACCTAAAAAGGATAGAACAGGCTACTTTCCAAATGGTGAAAAGTTAAAAACAGTGGATGTCCAAAGAGACTTGGGGGTCCAGGTACACAGATCATTAAAATGTCATGAACAGGTACAGAAAACAATCAAAAAGGCTAATGGAATGCTGGCCTTTATATCTAAAGGACTAGAATACAAGGGGTTCGAAGTTACGCTGCCACTGTACAAAACCCTGGTTAGACCACACCTGGAGTACTGTGAGCAGTTCTGGGCACCACACCTTAGGAAGAATATATTGGCCTTGGAGGGAGTTCAGCGCAGGTTTACCAGAATGATACCCGGACTTCAAGGGTTAAGTTACGAGGAGAGATTACACAAATTAGGGTTGTATGCCCTAGAATTTAGAATATTATGGGGTGATCTGATTGAAGTTTTCAGGATATTAAGGGGAACAGATAGGGTAAAGAGAGAGAAACTATTTCCACTGGTTGGGGATTCGAGGACTAGGGGTCAAAGTCTAAAAATTAGAGCCAGATCTTTCAGGAGTGAAATTAGGAAACACTTCTACACACAAAGGGTGGTAGAAGTTTGGAACTCTCTTCCGCAAACAGCAATTGGTGCTGGATCAATTGTTAATTTTAAATTAGAGATTGATAGCTTTTTGTTAACCAAAAGTATTAAGAGATATGGGCCAATGGTGGGTATATGGAGTTAGATTGTAGCTCAGCCATTGAATGGCAGAACAGTCTTGAGGGGCTGAATGCCTACTCCTGTTCCTATGTTCCTATATTCACAAAGAGGTACAAAACAGGCACAGGCAACTGCAGACCTATGAGTCTTACTTCCATTCCATGTAAAATAATGGAATTGATTATCAGGAGTAAACTTGAGAATCATCTGTGTAACAACAACTGAGTTAACAGCAGCCAAAATGGATTCAGAATGGGATATTTCCACCTGACCAACCTCCTCAACTTCTCTGAGGAAGTGACCAGCAAATTGGACTGTGGTGATCCACATGACGTGGTGTATTTCAACTTCTAAAAGGCTTTTGATAAAGTTCCACACAAAAGACTGTTAATTAAACTCAAGCTGTGGGAATTCAGGGTAAATCCTGGGAATGGATAAGAAACTGGCTGAAGGGTAGGAAACAATGGGCCAGGAAGGGGAGTTGAGTGGTCAGGAGTAGAAGTGGGAGTGGATCAAGGAAGTAGAAGGTGTTATATCGAGTCTACAGCACAGAAACAGGCCATTCAGCCCAACTGGTCTATGCTCCACATGGGCCTCCTCCCACCCCTCTTTATCTCACCCTATCAACATATCCTTCTATTTCTTTCTCCCTAATGTGCTTATCTAGCATCCCCTTAAATGCATCCATGCTATTCGCTTCAACTACTCCTTGTGATAGCGAGTTCCATAAGATACAAGTTTAACATAACATAATGTAGACAAGGTGGACAGGATGCACGTGGAGAAGGCAAGGAGGAGATTGGCGGTGGGGAGGGGGGAGAAAGATAGGAAGATGGGAGAGAAATCTCAAAAATACCGTGGATGACCCATGTGGCTGGTTGGAAGGAGCCAAACGCTGAAAAGTTGAGTAGTGAGCTTGACTGCTATGGCCAGTGCCATCCCTGTTGGAGGTTGGCTGCGGGTCTGTGGGTTTGTAACTGCCTCCCTGCTGAACCATAGCCTGCAAAGGCAATTCTCCTCCATCATTTCCAGGCAGTTATGTAATGTCTTTGTTCACTTCTACCAAATCCAATCAGAGGGGAGCACTAATCCAATCCCCATAGCCTCCGAAACAAATTCAACCAAAGTGAAGGAGTAGTCCTATTTTAAGAAATCTCTTCCCCCCCAACAGGCCAGAGCATGGCGTCCATTTTGAATGGCTGAGCTGTGCATAGTGCGTGTGCGCTGTGTAAAACCCAAGTCTCACTCTAGCTGGCTCATTATTACATAGAATTACATGGAATATACAGCACAGAAACAGGCCATTTAGCCCAACTGGTCCATGCTGGTGTTTATCCCACTCCTCTTCATCCAACCCCATCAGCATATCCTTCTATTCCATTCCCCATCATATGCTTATCTAGCCTCCCCTTAAATGCACCTATACTATTTGCCTCAACCACTCCCTGTGGTAGCGAGTTCCACATTCTCACCACTCCCTGGGTAAAGAAGTTTCTCCTGAATTCCCTATTGGATTTATTAGTGACTATCTTATATGGATGGTCCCTAGTTTTGGTCTCGCACACAAGTGGAAACATCTTCTCCACGTCTACCCTAATTGTAGTGTATGTACCTTTAAGAGAGAACTACTTTTACAGCTCCTGTATGCTGTAGTACCAGCAGTGACCACACCTGTATATAAGCCTTGAGCATGCCCCTGTACCCCCAATCTTGAGACTACCCTACTCCAGTAAACACCTGTTGATTGTTAAGTTACAGCATCCGTATAGTTATTTGAAACATCATACTCTCAGAATCACGGATCTAACAGTGGTGACGAGTGTCGATTCGAATCTACCTGCAACTCTGCATTTCCCTTCAAGGATTCGCTCCGGGAGGGCGGTGGAAGAAAGTCGAGGCCAGAAGCACGGGCGTCGACCATGAGCAACCGCCCAGTCGTCCGGCAGAGAGTGAACATCGCAGGGGAGGCTGTTGAGAGTCGGGCTTGGTTCCCCAGCCACGACGATCCAGCAACAGACTGACAACAGGTACAGCGCAGACCCTTCCCAGACAGCGGTGGCTGGAGCCGACCGACGGCAGAGAAAAAGCCGAGCAGCGTCGACGGGGTAAGAGAGAAGGTGAAGCGCACAGGCGCAGCCGGGGGTTGAAAACCGAGCGGCGTTGAGGAAAAACAAAACAGAGATAAAGAGGGTAAAGAAGCAGCCGGGTTCAGGACCGAGCGGCGGAAACGGGGAAGGCGCGCAAAAAATAAAAAATACACAGAGCACAGCCAGGGCTCAAGGGCTGAACAGTGTCCACGGGGAGAACAAGGAAGAGCGCAGGAGATGCCATTTTGTGCCAGCAGAGAAGAAGGGCGAGCGCGGGAGACGCCATTGTTGACAGTTAAATCACACCCAGGGATGCCGAAGAGTGGCAGTATCTCTACGTTCGACAATGAAGTCGAAGATTGGGCGACATATGTGGAACGTATTGAGGTGTACTGCAGGGCGAATGAAGTGCCAGATGCTAGGAAACCACTGGTTTTGTTAAATTCCATGGGTGCAAAAACTTATGGCTTACTGCAAAACCTAATAACCCCAGAGAAGCCCGTGAATAAGAATTTCGAAAGCATAGTAGAAATCCTACAGGACCACTTAAACCCCACACCACTGCTGATAGCAGAAAGATTTAAGTTCCACAAAAGGAACCAGCATAAAGACGAAAGTAATGCTGAGTACTTAACGGAACTGCGCAAGCTATCGAAACACTACCAGTTTGGAGTGGGACGAGCAGATACGTTAAGAGACAAGTTTGTGTGTGGGCTTCAAAGTGAAGGAACCCAGAAACGGCTTCTATCAGAAAAGGATCTTACGCTGGACAAGGCTTTCAGCATGGAAGTATCACACGAAGCAGCCGCAAGGGACGCTGCAGAGATACAACGGAGACCACAAGAATATGGCACCAATGAAATGTCATATGGAACAGGGAAGTGTTATCGCTGCGGCAGAACAACACACGACCAGAAGGATTGTTGGTTCAAGGACCAAGTGTGCAGACAGTGTGGAAAAGCAGGACACATAGCAAGAGTCTGCAGGTCAGGGAAGAAAACCAACAGCAAGAAATCTCCACAGGAGAAGTACAAAAAGGTACATAAGGTGATGGACAGTAGTTCAGACGAACAGAAAAATGATACAGACTCCGGAAGCAAGGAGCTGGGTTGTCTGAAACTACATAAGGTAACCAAAATGGAGGATCACCAGACTATCTGGGTCACACTCAAGATAGAAGGAGTCCAAGTGAAAATGGAATTGGACACAGGATCAGCCCTAACAGTCATAAACCAAAGGGACTACAAGTGGCTATTTTCACACATACCCTTGAAATCTACAGAGATTGACTTGAAGACGTACATGGGGCAAAAAGTCTACCCCAAAGGAAAAATAAGGGTGAAAGTGTTGTGTATGTCCCTTTAAGGGAATAACTGGTCTTAGACTGCAGTACCGGCAGTGACCACCCCTGTATAAAAGGCCCTAGCAGGCTCCTGTAGTTTCAGTTTCAAGCTGCCTCTTGTTCAGTAAAGTACCTTTTAAACTGTTCTCCCGAAGTCCGTGTATTATTGAGGCGCGGACTTTACAGTGGCGACGAGTAAGTTCGAACTCACCTGCAGTGTGGCATCATATTACGGGGATCTCGCCTGAAAGGAAGGTCCTGGGAGGTCGTAGTCTGCGCAACGGGCGTTGACCGAGGGCAACCGCCCAAAGAATCCATCGGTGTTTGGAGAATTGCGGGAGAGACTGTGGTTCCAGCGAATCGTGCTGGTAGCAGGTAGCGCGCTGACCCTTCCGGACTGCGGCGGGCTCAAGCTCGATCGAGCGGCTCTACAAATCGGGCCACGCAGCGTCGCTGGGGAAAAGAAAACAAGAGAGAGAGGGTGGAGCACATAGGGCATGGTCGGTGCTCGAGAACAGGACAGCGGAGAGAAACTAAACGGGGGGGAAGGAAAGCGAGATGCGCCGAAGCTGCGGGTCACCGCCATTACCCCGTAGAACGCTAGGAGCAGCGTGGCAGTAAGGAGCAAAAGTGCGGGAGGCGCCATTTTATCCCATTGGGGAAGAAGCAAAAGCGCGGGAGGTGCCATTTTATTCCATTGGGGAAGAAGCAAAAGCGCGGGAGGCACCATTTTAAATCGCCCAAGATGCCGAAAAGTGGCAGTATCACTGCTTTCGACAACGAGGTAGAAGACTGGACCACGTATGTGGAAAGAATTGAGGTGTACTGCAAGGCAAATGAGGTGGCTGATGGAAAGAGGGCGTCGGTATTATTAAATCTGATGGGTGCGAGTACGTACGGCCTATTGCGGAATTTAATTACCCCAGCTAAACCAATGGAGAAAAGTTTTGAGGAGCTTGTTCATATCTTACAGGAACATCTAAGCCCTACACCACTGCTGATAGCAGAAAGATTCAAGTCCCATAAAAGAAACCAGCACAAAGATGAGAGCAATGCTGACTATCTTACGGAACTACGCAAGTTATCGAAGCACTGCCAGTTCGGAGCAGGACTGGCAGACACCTTACGGGATAAGTTTGTCTGCGGGCTCCAGAGTGAAGGAACCCAGAAACGACTACTTTCAAAAAAGGACCTGATGCTAGAACAGGCTTTCAGCGTGGCAGTATCCTACGAAGCAGCAGCACGGGGAGCTGCGGAAATACAACAGAAACCACAAGAATACAGCGCTGACGAAATGGCGTATGGAGCCGAAAAGTGCCATCGCTGCGGCAGAACAACCCATGAGCAGAAGCACTGCTGGTTTAAAGACAAAATATGCAGGCAATGCGGGGAAATGGGACATATAGCAAGAGTCTGTAGGTCGGGGAAGAAGACCAACATGACAAGAACTACTAAGGAACATTACAGGAAAGTAAAGAAACTGACAGATAGTAGTTCAGAAGATCAGGAGAGTGATAAGGACTCCGGGAGCAGGCGACTAAGTTGTTTAAAGTTACACAACGTGATCGCAAAAGAAGATCACCGAACCATTTGGGTCACCCTCATGATAGCAGGGTCCCCAGTGAAGATGGAATTGGACACAGGATCAGCCCTAACTGTCATGAATCGACGAGACTATGAGCGGCTATTCTCACACATACCCTTAAAGGACACATCCATTGTATTGAAGACATACACGGGGCAAAAGGTCTACCCCAGAGGAAAAATAAGGGTGCCAGTTGAATATAACGGAAAGGAAACACAGAAACTATACATGTATATATTACGAGATGGAGGACCACCATTATTGGGACGTGAATGGATCTGAAGACTACAATTGGATTGGCATTCCATTCTGGCACTAACTGTGACTGACAAAAAAGGTGATGACGTCGCACCTGGACGTCTGTCACAAATTCTATCTGACGCGGAAGAGGTGTTCCAACAAGGACTTGGAACTCTAAAAGGAGTAAAGGCAACCATAAAGATTGAGGATAACGCAATCCCAAAATTTTTCAAGGCCATACGCGATACGTCCAGCTGTGGAAGCTGAAATGGAGAGTCTGGAGCATTCAGGGGTGCTGTCTAAGGTGGACTGGAGCGAGTGGGCCACACCCATCGTTCCTGTAATGAAGAAAGCATTGAGCAGCACGCCTGGGGAGCCAAGGAAGGTTCGCATCTGTGGGGACTTCAAGGTGACTGTGAATCCAGTCCTGCACACAGTACAGTGTCCGCTTCCGCGGATAGAAGATATTTTCGCCTCAGTATCTGGAGGGAAACATTTTACAAAGATTGACCTGGCTCAAGCGTATCTACAAATGGAGGTGGAAGAAGCATCTAGGAAATACCTCACGATAAACATTCACAAAGGCCTTTACCAGTACAATCGACTGGTATTTGGGGTAGCATCGGCCCCGGCTATGTGGCAGAGGGCAATGGAACAAGTCCTGCAAGGGATCCCGGGGACCCAGTGTTATTTGGACGACATCCTGGTTATGGGCGAAAATGACAATGAACACCTTGCCAACCTGGAACAGGTGCTCACGAGATTACAGGAATATGGGCTGCGAGCCAACCGTCCCAAATGCGAGTTCTTCAGGAGACAAATCTCGCATTGTGGCCACATACATAGATACATAGAAGATAGGAGCAGGAGTAGGCCATTCGGCCCTTCGTGCCTGCTCCGCCATTCGATGAGATCATGGCTGATCCTTTAATTCAGTATCCCGTCCCCGCCTTCTCTCCGTAACCCTTAACCCCTTTTGCCCGTAGAAATATATCTAATTCCCTCTTAAATATATTTAATGAGCTGGCGTACACTGCCCTCTGTGGCAATGAGTTCCACAGGTTCACCACTCTCTGAGTGAAGAAATTCCCCCTCATCTCTGTCCTAAATGGTTTAGCCCTTATCCTTAAATTATGTCCTCTAGTTCTGTTCTCACCCGCCAAGGGAAACATTCCTTCTGCATCCAGTCTGTCTAGACCTGTCAGAATTTTATACACTTCTATGAGGTCCCCTCTCAATCTTCTAAACTCCAGTGTGTACATCCCTAAACTACATAGTCTCTCCTCATAGGTCATTCCCGCCATTCCTGGTATCAGCCTGGTGAATCGCCGCTGCACCCCCTCCATGGCAAGAACATCCTTCCTCAGATGAGGCGACCAAAACTGTACACAGTACTCGAGGTGTGGTCCCACCAGTGCCCTGTACAGCTGCAGCAAGGTATCCCTGTTCCTGTATTCTAACCCTTTTGCTATGAAGGCCAGCATACCGTTTGCCTTCTTGACCGCCTGTTGCACCTGCATGCTCGCCTTCAGTGACTGGTGTACAAGAACACCCAGGTCTCTCTGTACTTCCCCCTCTCCCAATCTATTGCCATTTAAATAATAATTTGCCCTCCCGTTCCTGCACCCAAGGTGGATAACTTCGCACTTGTCCACATTATAGTGCATCTGCCATTTATCCGCCCAATCGCCCAGTCTGTCCAAATCGCTCTGGAGCTTCCTGGTCTCTTCCTCTGAGCCCACCCCCCCTCCTAGTTTAGTGTCGTCTGCAAATTTGGAAATGCTGCATCCGACTCCCTGATCCAGGTCATTAATGTAAATTGTGAACAGCTGGGGGCCCAGGACAGATCCCTGTGGTACCCCACTTGTTACTGCCTGCCATTCAGAAAATGAGCCGTTTATTCCAACTCTCTGTTTTCTATCTGACAGCCAGTTCCCTATCCACGCCAAAACTTTCCCCTTTATCCCATGAGCCTCAATTTTCCATGCTAATCTTTTATGTGGGACCTTATCGAAGGCCTTTTGGAAGTCCAGGTACACCACATCTACTGGCTCTCCCCCATCTATTCTACCAGTTACTCCCTCAAAAAATTCCAATAGATTAGTCAAGCACGATTTACCCTTTGTAAATCCATGTTGACTCTGTCCTATCCTGTCCCCATTTGCTAAGTGCTCCGCTATTTCATCCTTAATGATGGACTCCAGCATTTTGCCCACAACTGATGTAAGGCTTACAGGTCTGTAATTACCTGCTTTTTCCCTACCCCCCTTTTTGAATAGTGGGGTAACGTTAGCTACCCTCCAATCCATCGGCACTGTTCCCGAGTCTAATGAATTCTGAAAAATCATCCTTAGTGCATCTGCTATCTCTAGGGCCACCTCCTTCAGTACCCTAGGATGCATGTTATCAGGCCCTGGGGATTTGTCCACCTTCAATCCCTTTAGCTTCCTTAACACCATATCCTTAGAGATATTGATTTGCGTCAGTTCCTCCTTTGCCAATGTCCCTATTTTTCCCGATATCCCAGGGAGGTTTTTTGTGTCTTCCTTCGTAAAGACTGACCCAAAGTATGCATTTAGTTGATCTGCCATTTCCTTATTTCCCATTATATATTCCCCCGTATCTGACTGCAATGGACCAACTTTGGTTTTCACCAGTCTTTTCCTTTTGATATACTTATAAAAGCTTTTGGAGTTAGTTTTTATATTTTCCGCCAGCTTGTTTTCGTAAGCTATTTTGCCCCTCTTGATTATGCCCTTTGCCCTCCTTTGCTCTATCTTAAACTGTTCCCAATCTTCCGCTCTGGCGCTTTTTTTGGCTATTTTATACGCCCTATCTTTGGATTTTATGCTGTCTCTAATTTCCCCTGTTATCCACGGTTGAGTCACCTTTTTAGATTTCCTTTTATGCCAGATTGGTATAAACAATTTTTGCAATTTTGTCATTCTATCTTTAAATGTTTGCCATTGTTTATCTACCTCCAGTCCTCCCAGGAACGTTGTCCAATCAGACCTACTCAGTTCCCGTCTCATGGCATCATAATTCCCCTTGTTTAAATTCAGGACCTTAGTCTCTGAGTCAATTTCTTCGCTCTCCATTTCGAGTGAGAAATCGATCATGTTATGATCGCTCTGACCCAAGGGTCCCCGTACAACAAGATTACTGATTAGTCCCTTCTCATTGCACAGTACCCAGTCCAATATAGCCTGTTCCCGAGTTGGTTCCTCGATTGATGAGGAAGGGTTGCATAAGTCGCCGGACAAGATTGAGGCTGTAGTCAAGGCTCCAGCACCAGAAAATGTGTCGCAACTGAGGTCGTTCCCTCGGGTTGGTGAACTACCACCATAAGTTCTTGCCGAATTTATCTACAATTCTGCACCCACTGAACGCCCTCCTTCAAACTGGTGTAACATGGAAATGGAGTGATGAGTGTAAGCGTGCCTTTCAGGAATGTAAATGCCAAATCACTTCAAAAGAAGTATTGGCCCACTACAACCCAACACTACCGATTTGGTTGGCATGTGATGCGTCACCTTACGGCATTGGAGCGGTGCTGTCACACAAATTCCATGACGGTTCAGAGAGGCCAATAGCCTTTGCATCGCGCTCGCTAACCTCAGCCGAGCGTAACTATGCCCAGATTGACAGGGAGGCCCTCAGCCTGGTGTGGGGGGTGAAGAAGTTCAATCACTATCTGCACGGGCAGAAATTCACCCTACTGACTGATCATCAACCCCTGGTCTCAATTTTTAACCCAAAGAAGGGCGTTCCGGTGATGATGGCGCAACGGCTGCAAAGATGGTCACTTTTTCTAGGGGCACATCAGTATGACATAGAGTACAAAGGTACGAAACAACATGGAAACGCTGATGGGCTGTCGCGCCTACCGTTGCCTACGGCGGAAGAAGCACCTGCAGTGGACCCGGTGGAGATATTCCATGTTACCATAGTCGAATGCTTGCCTGTTACAAATGCAAGTATTGAGAAGGAAACCCGAAATGACCCGACACTCTCTCGGGTCTATGATTTGACGGTGAAGGGATGGCCAGCATATGGCGACTCACTGTTGCCAGCATTCTCGCCAAGGAGGGAACAGCTGTCAGTGTGCCGGGGAACCTTGATGTGTGGATCCCGAGTGGTAATTCCACCCAAGTTGAGAGATAGAGTACTCAATGAGCTTCATGAGGGTCATCTGGGAGGGGTAAAAATGAAGAGCCTAGCCAGGGCGTTTGTGTGGTGGCCGGGAATTGATAAAGAAATCGAGGATATGACCAAGAGATGCACAGGATGCCAGAAGGCCCAAAACGCTCCACCACAGGCCCCGCTACATCCATGGGAGTGGCCCTCATCTCCATGGCAACGGGTACACATTGATTCCGCTGGTCCATTTATGGACTCAATGTTTCTAATCGCTGTGGACGCCCATTCGAAATGGCCAGAGGTCATTAAAATGTCCTCCAACACCACGGAGAAAACTATTGCAGTCCTAAGGACCATCTTCGCCAGGAATGGGTTGCCAGAACAGATCTGTTCTGACAATGGCCTACAGTTTGTGTCTGAGGATTTCCGGAGGTTCCTGAAGAATAATGGGGTGAAACATTATACATCTGCCCCATATCATCCAGCCACAAATGGATTGGCTGAGAGGTTTGTTCAGACCTTTAAAAAGGCCATAAAGGCAATGTATAATGACGACATACAGCTGCAACACAAGGTGGATAACTTCCTGTTTGCTTACCGGAATGCGACACATGCAGTAACCAACCAAACTCCAGCCGTACTGTTTTTCAACCGGAGACTAAGATGTCGCTTGGATTTGCTCAAACCAAGCATAAGACGAGATGTTGAGGATAAGCAGTTCCAGCACATAAATGAGAAGCCAACCAGGAGCTTCAAGATAGGGCAACCAGTCTTGGCCCGCGACTACCGAACAGAAAAATGGCAGCCAGGCACGATATGCACACAGCAGGGACCACTAATGTACACAGTGGACGTTGGAGAGAGCATCGTGAGACGCCATGCTGACCAGATTCTAGAGTCACAGGAACAAGCCAAACCTGTACCACAAGCATGTGCACCTGGTAATGAGCCCGAAGTACAGATTTCGTCTACCTCAGAAGCAGGGGTATTGGAAGCTGACGAACCAACCAATGACAATGAGCCAGAATTGACTCCACCGCCAGAACAGGATACTCGAGAAAGGCGCTATCCAGTCCGGATCAGGAAGCCTCCTCAAAGACTGAACTTATAAATGACTGTTCCAGTTGATGTATATATTACTGAGAAAATTGTAATTGTAATTAGTTATTATTTAGTTGTTAAATGAATGTTATGTACTGTTTATCTAAAAGGGGAGGAATTGTTGTGTATGTCCCTTTAAGGGAATAACTGGTCTTAGACTGCATTACCGGCAGTGACCACCCCTGTATAAAAGGCCCTAGCAGGCTTCTGTAGTTTCAGTTTCAAGCTGCCTCTTGTTCAGTAAAGTACCTGTTAAACTGTTCTCCCGAAGTCCGTGTATTATTGAGGAGCGGACTTTAGAGAAAGTGATATACAAAGGCCAGGAAATACCTAAAATGGACCTATATGTATTGCCAGATGGAGGACCACCACTACTAGGATGTGAATGGATCCGGAAGATACAATTAGATTGGCATTCCATACAGGCACTGAAGGTTGAGGCCAAAAAGGATGACGACGTCACACCTGGACGACTGTCAAAAATGCTAACTGACGCAAAAGAAGTGTTCCAGGAGGGACTCGGAACACTAAAAGGCATAACAGCAATGATTAAAATAGAGGAAAATGCAAGCCCAAAGTTTCCTAAGGCCAGACCAGTGCCTTATGCGGTCAGACCAGCCATCGAAGCAGAGCTGGAAGGGTTGGAACGTTCAGGAGTACTGTCCAAAGTGGACTGGAGCGAGTGGGCTACACCCATCGTTCCTGTAATGAAGAGGTCGTTGAGTAATATGCCTGGGGAACCAAAGAAGGTCTGCATCTGTGGGGATTTTAAGGTGACAGTGAACCCAGTCCTTCACACGGTACAATATCCGCTTCCACAAATTGAGGATATTTTCACCTCGCTACCTAGAGGTAAACGCTTCACCAAAATTGATCTAGCCCAGGCGTACTTGCAAATGGAGGTAGAAGAAGCCTCGAAACAATACCTCACGATCAACACTCATAAAGGTCTCTACCAATACAACCGGCTGGTGTTCGGGGTAGCATCAGCTCCGGCTATTTGGCAAAGGGCGATGGATCAAGTCCTGCAAGGGATTCCAGGGACCCAGTGTTATTTGGACGACATCCTGGTCACGGGCGAAAATGACAGTGATCACCTCGCCAACCTGGAGAAGGTGCTCACTAGATTAAAGGAATATGGGCTCCGAGCTAATCGCCACAAGTGCGAGTTTTTCCAGAAGCAGATCTCGTATTGTGGCCATGTTATCGATGAAGAGGGGTTACATAAATCCCCTGAAAAGATTGAGGCAGTAGTCAAGGCTCCAGCACCGGAAAATGTGTCACAACTGAGGTCGTTCCTCGGGCTGGTAAACTATTACCACAAGTTCTTACCAAATTTGTCTACGGTATTACACCCACTGAACACCCTACTGCAAACAGGGGTACCATGGAAGTGGAATGACGAACGTAAACGAGCTTTCCAGAAGTGCAAGGAATTGATCACATCAGAAGAGGTATTGGCCCATTTCAGCCCAGCACTACCAATTCGTTTGGCATGTGATGCATCACCCTACGGTATTGGAGCGGTGCTGTCGCACAAATTCCCAGACGGGTTGGAGAGGCCAATAGCCTTTGCGTTTCGGTCACTAACCTCAGCCGAGCGCAACTACGCCCAGATTGACAGGGAGGCCCTCAGCCTAGTATGGGGAGTGAAAAAATTCAACCACTATCTGCATGGGCAGAAGTTCACCTTGCTGACTGACCACCAACCACTTGTCTCCATCTTTAATCCAAAGAAGGGCGTTCCGGTGATGACTGCACAACGGTTACAAAGATGGTCCCTTTTTCCAGGGGCGAACCAATATGAAATAGAATATAAAGGCACGAAACAGCATGGAAACGCTGATGGGCTATCACGCTTGCCACTGCCTACTGTGGAGGAAGCACCAGCAGTGGACCTTATCGAGATATTTTATTCGTCAATAATTGAACGATTGCCAGTAACTAACACGGATATAGAGAAGGAGACCCGCAATGATCCGACACTGTCTCGGGTATCTGGTTTGACGGTGAAGGGATGGCCAACACATGGCGACTCACTGTTGCCAGCATTCTCATCCAGAAGAGAACAGCTGTCAGTATGCCAGGTGACAGTGATGTGTGGATCCCGAGTGGTGATTCCACCCAAGTTAAGGGAGAGAGTGCTAAATGAGCTTCATGAAGGTCATCTGGGAGGGGTGAAAATGAAAAGCCTTGCTAGGGCTTATGTGTGGTGGCTGGGGATTGATCAACAAATCAAGGACCTAACCAAGAGCTGCTCAGGATGCCAGAAGGTCCAAAATGCACCACCACATGCCCCTCTACACCCATGGGAGTGGCCCTCCTCTCCATGGCAATGGGTGCATATTGATTTTGCTGGTCCATTCATGGACTCAACGTTCTTAATAGCAGTGGATGCTCACTCGAAATGGCCTGAGGTGATAAAAATGTCCTCAACCACTACAGAGAAAACGATTGCAGTCCTACGGACCATATTTGCCAGGAACAGCTTGCCAGAGCAGATTTGCACTGATAATGGACCACAGTTTGTGTCCGAAGATTTTCGGAAATTTATGAGAAGGAATGGGGTAAGGCATTACAAATCCGCCCCGTATCATCCAGCCACAAATGGATTGGCTGAGAGGTTCGTACAAACCTTTAAAAAGGCGATAAAGGCCATGTGCGACGATGAAATTCCACTACAGCATAAGGGGGACAATTTCCTATTAGCCTACAGAAATGCGACACATGCAGTTACCAACCAGACCCCGGCCATGATGTTCTTTAACCGAAGGTTGAGATCTCGTCTGGATTTGCTCAGACCAAATGTGCGAAGAAATGTTGAGGATAAACAATTCCAGCACATCAATGAGAAGCCGACAAAGAGCTTCAATGTAGGACAACTAGTCTTGGCCCATGACTACCGAACAGAGAAATGGCAACCCGGAACGATATGCACAAGGCAGGGGCCATTAATGTACACAGTGGATGTCGGGGAGAACATTGTGAGACGCCACGTCGATCAGATCTTAGCGTCACAGGAACGAGTCAACCCCATGTCTCGAGTACCTGGGCATGAACCCAACATACCGGTCGCATCTACCTCAGAACCAGTAGCAGTGGAAACTGATGAACTAACCGACGAAAAGGGGCCAGAATCGCCTCCGCGCCAAGTACAAGAACCTCAGGAAAGGCGCTATCCAGAAAGGATCAGGAAGCCGCCCCAAAGACTGAATCTATAAATGGACTATTTTTGTTTAATGTGCATGTTAAAGTGTTAATTGTTGTTTGAATATTATGGGTACTGCTAATCTAAAACGGGAGGAATTGTAGTGTATGTACCTTTAAGAGAGAACTGCTTTTACAGCTCCTGTATACTGTAGTACCGGCAGTGACCACACCTGTATATAAGCCTTGAGCATGCCTCTGTACCCCCAGTCTTGAGACTACCCTACTCCAGTAAACACCTGTTGATTGTTAAGTTACAGCATCCGTGTAGTTATTTGAAAACATCATACTCTCAGAATCACGGATCTAACACTAATAAAACCATTTATAATTGTAAAGAGCTCTATCAGGTCCCCCCTCAGAACTCAGCACCGTATGCAACAACTCACCTGAGACCTGCAATTTCAGTGGAGCTCTCACACATTCAGCGTGCTGCGTTAAATGAACGGGGAGCTGACAAGTTTTGGGACTCATTATTTTCCATCACCCAAATCACCCCATTGTCACTTCAGGATGTTTTAATCTATGGAGAGAAAAAAATCAACCTCAAAAACTTTCCGTACCTTCTGCATTGATTTGATGTGAAATTCCTTTATCCTTTTATAAAAGCTCCATTGTCTAGTGCAGGCAATATCTGAAGTCAGTCCTTTTTTAAAAAATTAAAAGAAGGCAGTGATTGATATCACCTGTATTTTTTTTTGAGGCTCTAATCCGACAGTGGCTTTTTCTGTGAATTTTGTACACTAAAGTGCAGTCAGTTTGATGCAATTAAGAATCTTAAATGTCAGAAATATGAGTTGCATATTGCGAAGCCTACCCATTCAAGACGAACAGGCTCACTGGTGATAACATGTCACATATTCTAATATCTCCAGCTGATTTTTCATGCTTTGCTGGCCAATCCCTATGGTAACCGCTGGAAGAGTGCTGTGACACAATAACTTTTAAAGATATAACAAGCCTAATTTACACCATGCCTGGCTGGAATGCTGTCTCACAGGGAGAGTAATGCTTGCACCAGCTCAGGATCCATCTTGTTGGCTGCTCAACCCAACTTGTTCAAACCCTCAGTCAGAGATAATGGAAGATCACAAACCTGTCGGCACTGAGATGGGCAGTAAATCAGCATAGTAATATCTCTGGTTAAAGCCCCGGGGGTAACTTTTCTTCGCAGGACGGATAATAATGACGTGCGAAACTCATTGCAAAATGGTTTTGATAGACAGTTTCTGATTGTCCACCCAAATTTACCTGCAGCAGATGTTGGATTAGATATAAAGCCCTATTAATATGTTATGGTGTCATCATCCATTCATACTGAAACAGTGGTTATAGGGCAAATGCAGCGTGAATCCAGAACCAAAACACCAATTGTTGCTGTACTATCCAAATAGGCATCCGACATTAAATCAATGATGAGTCAAAGTTTTCTTCAGCTCAACTTTATCAGAACCTAAGTCAGCCTTTTTGATTTCCATCTCCTTACTGCCTCCTTATTTAGGGAACTGCCCCTCCCTAACTCAGGCTGCGCCAGGTTCTGGCCAGCATTACCATTCTCTTCAACTCTTAGCAGACCTCTTCAACTCCACTTCCAGTCAGTCACCAAGACAGCATCTGGCACCTCGAACACTACCACTGTTCCACATCCCACTCTCCCTCTAATCCACGACTTTAAGCATTAAGTCCTTGAAAGCTCTCCGAAACCAAGCAAAGAAAGTGGAAATCCAATATAGAATCATAGAATGGTACAGCACAGAAGGAGGCCATTCAGCCCATCGTGCCTGTGCTGGCTCTTTGAAAGAGCTCTCCAGTTAGTCCCACTCCTCTGCCCTTTCCCCATAGCCCTGCAAAATTTTCCCTTTCAAGGATTGGAGAGACTGAGACTGAGAGAACTGTAAAAAGCAACAAAGGGATCCAAAGAAAATAACAAGAGGTGCAAAAGCGGAATATGAAAAGGTACCATATCAAAATGGGAAACCTCGCAGGACAAGTTTTCCCACCACAATCCCTCCCACTTCATTTTTTTCCGGCTCCTGCTCAGTTCTTCTCAACTTCCCCCTCCGCAACCCATCCCATCTCATAAAGCAATCTGGGCCAGGGATTCTGGTCCAGGCCAAGCTCAAGGGAGAAACCCAGCAGATTGCTGGTTCGGGAAGCGGAGAATGGGGTGTAATCTGGTTCAGCTGGGATCCTGTCCTGTTGGAGGGCTATGGGCAGATCTTTAACCTGCCCCCTCCCCCCTGTGCATCTGAGGGAGTTCCTGGGCTACCCTGTAAATTATGCCCATATAAATGGCCCCTATAATTTCCTCCAATTAAATATTGGGAAGACCAAAGCCATTGTCTTCAGTCCCTGCCACAAGCTCCGTTCCTTAGCCACCGACTCTATTGCTCTCCCTGGCAACTGTCTGAGGCTGAACCAGACTGTTTTCAACCTTGGTGTCGTATTTGACCCCGAGGTTAGCTTCTGACCCCATATCCGCGCCATCACTAAGACCACCTACTTCCACCTGCATAACTCCATCTCCGCCCCTGCCTCAACTCATCCACTGCTGAAACTCTCATCCATGCCTTTGTTACTTCTAGACAACTATTCCAACGCACTCCTGGCCGGCCTCCCATCGTCTATCCTCCATAAACTTAAGCTCATCCAAAACTGTGCTGCCCGCATCCTAACTCACACCAAGTCCCGTTCACCCATCACCCCTCTGCTCGCTGACCTACATTGGCTCCCAGTTGAGCAACGCCTCGATTTTAACATTTTCATCCTTGTTTTCAAATCCCTCCATGGTCTAGCCCTTCCCTATCTCTGTGACCTCCTCCAGCCCCACAACCCCCCCGAGATATCTGTACTCCTCTAATTTGATTGAGTTTTTTTATGAGGTAACAGAGAGGGTTGATGAGGGCAATGCAGTTGATGTGGTGTACATGGACTTCCAAAAGGCGTTTGATAAAGTGCCACATAATAGGCTTGTCAGCAAAGTTGAAGCCCATGGAATAAAAGGGACAGTGGCAGCATGGATACAAAATTGGCTAAGTGACAGGAAACAGAGAGTAGTGGTGAACGGTTGTTTTTCAGACTGGAGGAAGGTATACAGTGGTGTTCCCCAGGGGTCAGTTCTAGGGCCACTGATTTTCTTGATATATATCAATGACTTGGATTTGGGTGTACAGGGCACAATTTCAAAATTTGCAGATGACACAAAATTTGGAAGTATAGTGAACAGTGAGGAGGGTAGTGATAGACTTCAAGAGGGCATAGACAGGCTGGTGGAATGCGTGGACACGTGGCAGATGAAATTTAACTCAGAAAAGTGCGAAGTGATATAAATCGTTGAAGGTGGCAGGGCAGGTTGAGAAAGCGGTTAAGAAAGCATACGGAATCCTGGGCTTCATAAATAGAGGCATAGAATACAAAAGCAAGGAAGTATGATGAACCTTTATAAAACACTGGTCCAGCCTCAACTGGAGTATTGTGTCCAATTCGGGCACCGCATTTTATGAAGGATGTGAAGGCCTTAGAGAGGGTGCAGAAAAGATTTACGAGAATGGTTCCAGGGATGAGGGACTTCAGTTACATGGATAGACTGGAGAAGCTGGGGTTGTTCTCCTTAGAGCAGAGAAGGTCGAGAGGATATTTGATAGCGGTGGTCAAAATCATGAGGGGTCTAGACAGAGTAGATTGAGAGAAACTGTTCCCATTGGCAGAAGGGTCAAAAACCAGAGGACACTGATTTAAGGTGATTGGCAGAAGAACCAAAGATGACATGAGGAAAAACTTTTTTACACAGCGAGTGGTTAGGATCTGGAATGCACTGCCTGAAAGGGTGGTGGAGGCAGACTCAATTGTGGCTTTCAAAAGGAAATTGGATAAGTACTTGAAGGAAAAAAAATTGCAGGGCTACGGGGAAAGGGTGGGGGAGTGGGACTAGCTGAAGTGCTCTTGCAGAGAGCAGGCATGGATTCGACGGGCCGAATGGCCTCCTTCTGTGCGGTAACCATTCTACGATTGTATGGCCTAGAAATTCGGTGGGCTGCGCCACCAGTTAGCGCCCAAAGAAGGCACTTACTGGGTTTAGCGCCACTGGCCACGCCTCCCGTGAAATTTAGCGGGGCGCTAATGGCGGCGCTAGCCGTTAGCGCTGCACCACCACCGATGATGTCATCGGTGTGCGCAGCGCCCCACTACCGCCCCGATCGCGAAATTTGGTAGCGCCCCCTGCTGTAACGCCGGTCGCAATTTACAACCAGTTCAGGGGGGCCTACCTACGGCGGTAGAGGCACTAAGGTGCGGGGCGGCCATTTTTTTTGCTGGCCGCCTGCCAGCACCTCCTCGCGCATCCGTCCCCGGCCTCCTGAGCACCCCCCCCCCCGTGTTGTGCCGGCTGTCTCCCAAGAGCCCGGCACTTCTCCTCGGTGCCGGGCTCTTTTGCCGGCACTCGCGATCTTAGATCGCGCTGCAGCAGGCCCCTCCCTTTTAAGAAGGGGAGGAAGGCCTGCAGTACCGCAGCGCGCTGTGCCGCAGCGTGTGGCGCTGCGGCATGTTGCGCTGCGAACTTCAGTTGCAGCGCCCCAAGACGGATGCGGGGCGCCTCGAGTAGCACCGTGCTTCCGTTTGGGGCGCTCAAATTGAATTTCCGGCGGGCGCTCGCGACTCCTTCCGGGGCAGTACTTCCGGCGCCTTGGCGAGACTGGGCGCCACAGAATTTCTAGGCCTATGTTTCTAATTCTGGCCTCTTGAGCATCCCCGATTTTAATCGTTCCACCATTGACGGCCGTGCCTTCTGCTGTCCAGGCCCTAAGCTTTGGAATTCCCTCCCTCAACCTCTCCACCTCTCTACCTCTCTCTCCTCCTTTAAGACGCTCCTTAAAACCTACCTCTTTGACCAAGCTTTTGGTCACCTGTCCTAATATCCACTTATGTGGCTCGGTGCCAAATTCTGTTTGATAACATTCCTGTGAAGCACCTTGGGACGTTTTACTACATTAAAGGTGTTAAGTCCGTGAATGATTGAGACACGGACTAGCAGGAGAGAAAACAAACAGATCTTTACTGGTGAAAGGCATAAATGAAACGAAACAACAGAGGCTCTCTAGCGCCTTTTATACAGGGGTGGTCACTGCCAGTACTGCAGTCTGAGACCAGTTATTCTCTTAAAGGTACATACACAACAATTCCTCTCCTTTTAGATAAACAGTACATAACATTAATTTAACAACTAATGATAACGAATTACAATCACAATTACTGTTGCTAGATACATTGGTTAAGTTTAAGTAATTATAAGTTCAGTCTTTGAGGAGGCTTCCTGATTCTGTCTGGATAACGCCTCTTTGGGGTATCAGGTTCTTCTGGCAATGTTGAGTCAGAATCAATGTCGTTGTTTGGTTCATCTGTTTCCAATATTACCGGTTCTGCGGTAGCTGCAATTGGAACGTCGATTTCATTACCAGGTGTATCAGATCGTGGTGTGGAGTTGACGTTTTCCCGTGACTCTAGAATCTGGTCAGCATGGCATCTTACAATGCTCTCCCCAACGTCCACGGTATACATGAGAGGTCCTTGTCGTGTACAAATCGTTCCTGGCTGCCATTTCTCAGTGCGGTAGTCCCGGGCCAAAACTGGTTGACCTATCTTAAAACTCCTTGTCGGCCTTTCATTCATATTCTGAAACTGCCTGTTCTCCACATCTCTTCGGACGTTTGGCTTAACCAAATCCAAGCGGCATCGTAGTCTTCGATTGAAGAACATCATGGCTGGAGTTTGGTTGGTAACCGCATGTGTCGCATTCCGGTAGGCAAACAAGAAGTTGTCCACCTTGTGTTGTAGGGGTATATCTTCATTACACATTGCCTTGATAGCCTTCTTGAGTGTTTGGACAAACCTCTCGGCCAATCCATTAGTGGCTGGATGATATGGGGCAGATGTGTAATGCTTAACACCATTGTTCTTTAAGAACCTCCGGAACTCTTCAGACACAAACTGTGGTCCATTGTCAGAGCAAATCTGTTCAGGCAGCCCATTCCTGGCGAATATGGTTCGTAAAACTGTGATAGATTTTTCCGTGATGGTTGAGGACATTTTTATTACCTCTGGCCACTTTGAATGTGCATCCACCGCAATTAAAAACATCGAGTCCATGAAGGGACCAGCAAAATCAATGTGCACCCTTTGCCATGGAGATGAGGGCCACTCCCATGGATGCAGAGGAGCTTGTGGTGGGGCGTTTTGGACCTTCTGGCATCCTGCACAGCTCTTGGTCATTTCTTCGATTTCTCTATCGATTCCCGGCCACCACACAAACGCTCTGGCTAAGCTCTTCATTTTTACCCCACCCAGATGACCCTCATGAAGCTCATTGAGCACTCTATCCATCAACTTAGGTGGAATTACTACTCTGGATCCACACATCAAGGTTCCTCTGCACACTGACAGCTGTTCTCTTCGCGGTGAGAATGCTGGCAGCAGTGGTTCGCCATGTGCTGGCCATCCCTTCACCATTAAATCATAGACCCGTGATAGTGTCGGGTCATTCCGTGTTTCCTTTTCTATGTTTGCATTCGTCACAGGGAGACATTCGACTATGGTCGAGTGGAATAACTCCATTGGATCCACTGTAAGGTCTTCTTCTTCCACCGTCGGCAACGGTAGACGTGACAATCCATCAGCATTTCCATGCAGTTTAGTTCCTTTGTACTCAATGTCATATTGGTGTGCCCCTAAGAAAAGGGACCATCTCTGCAGCCGTTGTGCTGTCATTATCGGTACGCCCTTCTGAGGGTTGAAAATGGAGACAAGAGGTTGATGATCGGTTAGTAGAGTAAATTTTTGACCGTGCAGATAGTGATTGAACTTCTTCACCCCCCACACTAGGCTGAGGGCCTCTCTGTCAATCTGGGCGTAGTTACGCTCAGCAGAAGTTAACGAGCGTGACGCAAAAGCTATCGGCCTCTCCGAACCATCAAGGAATTTATGTGACAGTACCGCCCCAATGCCGTATGGAGACGCATCACACGCCAGCCTGATTGGCAGTGCTGGGTTGTAGTGAGCCAATACTTCCTTTGAAGTGATTAAGTCCTTACTCTTCTGAAAAGCACGCTTACAATCATCGCTCCATTTCCATGCTACCTCCGTTCGTGGCAGGGCGTTCAGTGGGTGCAGAATTGTCGACAAATTCGGCAAAAACTTATGATAGTAATTCACCAACCCGAGGAATGACCTCAGTTGCGACACATTTTCAGGCGCTGGGGCCTTAACAACCGCTTCAATTTTGTCAGGGGACTTATGTAACCCCTCTTCATCAATCATGTGGCCACAATACGATATCTGTTTCTTAAAAAATTCGCACTTGGGGCGGTTGGCTCGCAGCCCATGTTCCCGTAGTCTAGTGAGCACCTGTTCTAGGTTGTTAAGGTGTTCACTGTCATCTTCACCTGTTACAAGGATGTCGTCCAAGTAACACTGAGTCCCCGGAATCCCTTGCAGTACTTGTTCCATCGCTCTTTGCCATATCGCCGGAGCCGATGCTACTCCGAATACCAATCGATGATACTGGTAAAGTCCTTTGTGAGTGTTTATCGTGAGATACTTCCTAGAGGACTCTTCAACCTCCATCTGCAAATATGCTTGTGCCAGGTCAATTTTTGTAAAACGCTTTCCTCCAGACAGCGAGGCGAAGATGTCTTCTATCCTTGGAAGAAGATATTGTACTGTGCGAAGGACAGGGTTCACCGTCACCTTGAAATCCCCACAGATGCGAATCTTCCTTGGCTCTCCGGACTTATTGCTTAACGTTTTCTTCATGACAGGAACGATGGGTGTCACCCACTCGCTCCAGTCGACCTTAGACAACACGCCCGCCTTCTCCAGATTCTCCAGCTCTGCCTCGACAGCTGGGCGAATTGCATATGATACCGGTCTCGCTTTGAAAAACTTGGGAACTGCATTCTCTTCTATTTTTATGGAGGCGGTTATGCCTTTAAGCGTGCCCAGTTCTTGTTGAAATACCTCTTTGGCGTTAGCTAAGATTGTTGACAATCGTCCAGGAGTGACGTCTTCATCATTTTTTACCGTCCACCGTCATTGCATGAATGGAATGCCAATCTAAGTTTATCTTCCTGATCCATTCCCGTCCCAATAACAGTGGTCCACCATTTGGCAGTATGTAGAGATACAATTTCCGTATTTTCTTGCCATTGTATTCGACAGGCACCCTTAATTTTCCTCTGGGGTATACTTTTTGCCCCGTATACGTCGTCAAGACGATGGATGTCTCTCTCAAGGGTATGTGTGAAAATAGCCGCTCGTAGTCTCGTCGATTCATGACGGTTAGCGCTGATCCTGTATCCAATTCCATTTTAACTTGGGACCCTGCTATCGTGAGGGTGACCCAAATGGTTCGGTGATCCTCTTTTGCGATTACATTGTGAAGTTTGAGACAGCTTAATCTCCTGTTCTCGGATTCACTATCGCTCATCTGGTCTTTGGAACTACTGTCCGTCATCTTTTGTACTTTCTTGTATGGTTCCTTAGTAGCCTTTTTGTTGTCGCTGGTCTTCTTCCCAGACCTACAAACTCGTGCAATGTGTCCAATCTTCCCACATTGTCTGCATATTTTGTCTTTGTACCAGCAGTCCTTCTGGTCATGGTTAGTTCTGCCGCAGCGATAACATTTTGCAAATCCCCATGTCATCTCGTGGGTGCCGTATTCCTGTGGTTTTTGTTGAATTTCTGCAGCTCCCCTGGCTGCTGCTTCATACGATACTGCCACGCTGAAAGCCTTATCTAGCATCAGCTCTTTTTCTGCGAGTAACTTCTTCTGTGTTCCTTCACTCAGGAGTCCACAGACAAATTTGTCCCGTAGGGTATCTGCCAGTCCTGCTCCAAACTGGCAGTGCTTTGATAGCTTGCGTAGTTCCGTAAGATACTCAGCATTGCTCTCATCTTTGTGCTGAGTTCTCCTGTGGAATTTAAATCTTTCTGCTATCAACAGCGGTGCAGGGTTTAAGTGTTCCTGTAGGACAGCAACAATTTCGTTAAAACTCTTCGCCTTCGGTTTGGCTGGTGTAATCAGGTCCCACAATAGGCCGTACGTTCTAGCGCCCATTAAGTTTAACAATATCGATGCCTTTTTCTCCTCCGCTATATCGTTTGCCTTGAAATATACCTCGACTCTTTCCACATACGTGGTCCAGTCCTCTAATGTATTATCAAAAGCAGTGATACAGCCAGTCTTCGGCATCTTGCAAATCTAAAATGGCGCCTCCCGTGCTTTGCCTTCTTCCCCAATTTAACAAAATGGCGCCTCCCGCGCTTTGCCTTCTTCCCCGCTGTTGTTAGCGCTGCTTTCCACGGTTTCTTGCGCGTATTCTTTTACTTTTATTATCTTCCCGTCGTGGAGCGGACCCTCTGGGACACTTCCCTCCCTCTTCTGAGGTCCGAACGCTGCCCAGCTTCGAAACACCGGCCGCGCCCTGTATGCTCCACCCTCTCTCTCTCTCCTTGCTTCCCGACTCGCTGCCCGGCCCTGTTGAAAAGCCACCCAATCGAGCTTCAGCCTGCCGCAGCCCAGGAAGGATCAGAGCACTACCTGCCACCAGCCCGACTAGCTGGGAAACCACGGACCGAGGAACCCAGCCTGGCTCTGGACAGTCTCTCCTGCGAGTTTTTAAGTCGATGATTGACGGTCGACGCCCGTTTCTCGAGTTTCAATGGCCTCTTTTTTTTTCTTCTTTCTTCTGGCTCCGACCTTCAGCAACGTCGTCGGAGCTGCTGCTGAGTTGCAGGTAAGTTCGTTTCTAACTCGTCGCCAGTGTTAAGTCCGTGAATGATTGAGACACGGACTAGCAGGAGAGAAAACAAACAGATCTTTACTGGTGAAAGGCATAAACGAAACTAAACAACAGAGGCTCTCTAGCGCCTTTTATACAGGGGTGGTCACTGCCAGTACTGCAGTCTGAGACCAGTTATTCTCTTAAAGGTACATACACAACAAAAGGCGCTATATGAATACAAGTTTTTGTTGTTTGTTGTTGGTAGTGTAGTGGTTATGTTACTGGACTAGTAATCCATTAACCTGGACTCATAATCCAGTAGAATGTGGATTTAAATCCTAGTATGGCAATTGAGAATTTAAATTGAGTTAAGTAAAGCTGGTGCCAGTAAAAGTGACCATGAAGCTGTCGGATTGTTGTAAAAGCCCATCTGGTTCACTGATGTCCTTTAGGGAAGGAAATCTGCCGTCCTTACCTGGTCTGGGCTATATGTGACTCCAGACCCACACCAACGTGGTTGACTTTGAAGTGGCCTAGCAAGCCCCTCAGTTGTATCAAACCGCTACCAGCGGCTCAAGGACAAGGCTCACCACCACCTGCTCAGGGCAACTAGAGACGGGCAATGAATGCTCATGGGAAATGATCAAGTCACTAGCATCTCCGCAGGGGTAGCTACCAACCTTGTAAGCTTTTTTAATTGTATTTCTTTGGGAGAGTGCAGACAGTGAATGGGTAAGTTACAGCCTCACCCAACAAGTTCCAGATATAAATCCCTTCTTAAAGGGCACCATCGTCACCAACCTACATTTGACAACAGAACACACAGCAAAAATACTATGTCACAGCAAAACGCATTGTCGCAGCATTTGAGTGTGGCCAAAAAGGGTGTGTAACTCTGCTGGGCATTCTCGTTCCTCGTGAGGGCGATACCCCGTTAATCCTCAAACCTCCATCCAAAATCTTACGCAGTAGCATGAGCAATGTAAGATGGACATGTTGCTTTAACTCAAATTATTGATAGAAATAAAGACTTGCATTTATATAGCGCCTTCCCAAAGCACTTTACAGCCAATGAAGTACTTTTGGAGTGTGGTCATTGTTGTAATGTGGGAAATGTAGCAGCCAATTTGCGCACAGCAAGGTCCCACAAACAGCAATGAGATAGATTACCAGGTAATCTGTTTTAGTGTTGTTGCTTGAAGGATAAATATTGATCAGGACAACACAGAGAACTCTGCTGCTCTTCTTTGAAATAGTGCCACGGGATCTTTTACATTCACCTGAAAGGGCAGGCAGGGCTTCGGTTTAACATCTCATCTGAAAGACGGCACCTGCCAACAACGCAACACTCCCTCAGCGCTGCTCTGGGAGTGTCAGTCTGGATTTTGTGCTCAAGTCTCTGGAGTGGGCCTTGAACCCACAACCTTCTGACTCAGAAGGTGAGAGCACTACCCACTGAGCCACGACTGATCCTGCTGCAATTAGTATTGGACGCCCTGCTGCTGCACCATCGTAACTTAGTCGGAAGTGCAACAGAAACCCGACAAGACGGTATGGCAGGTCAGTGGCCGAGGGCCCATCGATTTCTCTTACCAAGCCCCTGAGGAATGAGCTCTTGGATCTGTATATAAGGAAGGGACCGTCAGAAATTAACAGCACGACGAGATTGGACGTAAATACCCAAGTACTGTAGACAATTCCACACTCATCATTTAACTTAGAAACCGTCTGCATAACATGACCCAACTAATCAGTTATTTGATGGAAATAATCTTTAGCCGAAGTCAGGACTGATCTCCTCAGAAGGTAATAATCTCTGCTCATTACCAGTGATTACTCACAGTCACTACCAATGGCATTTTTTGACAGGTAAAAGAGTTACTCTGATCACTGCCTTCATCACCAAGCTTCATACTTTGTAAGTACTCTATGCCCGAAGGTGTGTACAAGTCAGTCAGTGTGTCAGTGCCACAGTGTTAATGATCCATCTCTGTCCTACCTTCACTTTGAGCAAGCTTACCACCAAGAGTGGGATCAGTGTATTTACCCCGTATCACTGCACAGCTCTTACAGCAACAACTTTGATTGATCTTTTGTAATTCCAGGGTTTCAGCCGGGCTATTTTGGCATTTTTGTTTCAGTACAGGTGCGGTAGTGTTGTGGTTACATTAATCCATCACCTGACTAATAGCTGAGAATTTGAATTCAGTTTAAACAAAAAATTGGAAATAAAAATCAAGTTATCGGATTGTTGCATAAACCCAACTGGTTCACTGATGTCCTTTAGGGAAGGAAACCTGTTCTTACCCAGTCTGGGCCTACATGTGACTCCAGTCCCACACCAATTTGGTTGACTCTTAACTGTCCTCTGAAGTGGCCGAGCAAACCACTCTGTTTTATCACAAAATATCCTATTAGGGATGGGCAATAAATGCCAGCCTTGCCAGCATTCCAAGAATGAAAAAAAATGTTCAGTTTCACCCATCTCAGTGTTTCCAATTCTCTTGGTTCAAATATAGTCAAAATGAGGTTTGCTATAAGTTAGTGAAGGGAACATGAGAATGATGAGCCTCCTTCAGAGGTAATTTTATGAGTTTGGGTTTGCCGATGTGAAGTCTGGCCTGCTATCTCCCGTAGTTGGCAGAAGGTCATGGGGGAGAAGTGCTGGAATTCCTGATCGATATTCTCAGTTGGTGATGCTCGACAATGGGAGCCCAAACCTGAAATAAATGACTCCTCCCGTTACACGTTTACTGCCACAAGCACTCAGGTGGAATTTAAAATCAGGCTGATGGACTCATGGAAAGTTATTGAGGTTATTTTGTTAACTCCTTATTACCCTGGCCAGTGTCTGAGGATGAACCAGAACGTTCCCAACCTTGGCATCCTATTTGACACTTAACTGAGCTTCCGATCTCATGTCCTCTCCATCACCAAGACGGCCAACTTGCACCTCTGTAATAGTGCTCCTGCCTCAACCCAACTGCTGCTGAAATCCTCATCTATGCTTTTGTCACCTCCAGACTCAACTATTCCAATGGTCGTCTGGCCAGCCAACATCTTCCATACTCCTTAAACTTGAGTTCATCCAAAACTCAGCTGCCCATATCCTAATGGGCACCAAGTCCTGTTCACCCATCACTCATGGGCTTGCTGGCTTACATTGGCTCCCAGTCAAGCAATGTCCTGATTCTTATCTTTGTTTTCAATTCCCTCCATGGCCTCACCCCTCCGTATCTCTGTAACCTCCTCCAGCCCTACAACTCTCCAAGAACTCTGCATTCCTCCAACTCTGGCCCCTGGTGCATTCCCGATTTTCTTCACCCCACCACCGGTGGCCGTGTCCTCAGCCGTCTAGGCCCTAAGCCCTGGAATTCCCTCCCTAAACCTCTCCGCCTCTCTATCTCCCTTTCCTCCTTTAAGACGCACCTTAAAACCTACCTCTTTGGCCAAGTGTTTGGTCACCCCTCCTAATATCTCCTTCTTTGTCTCTGTGTCAGTTTGCCTGGGTGCGCTCCTGCGAAGTACCTTGGGATGCTTTCCTCGGTTAAAGGTGCTATATAAATGCAAGTTGCTGTTGTTGATGTATAAATTCAGATGATTAACCTGGTCTTTGGCATTTTCTGACCAAATTCCAAGTGTTGTATTCTGTGGGGTTTTATTTGCTGAACTTTAAACGGGGCAGCCTAGTTATAGGCCATTCACAGGCTAATTTATATTGATTTCTATTCTCCGCAGATGTGCAGAGGAAAATGAATTCAAATGAGGTTCATCAAAATTCTCTCTGCTACAGGCAACAACTTGAATGGATTCTAGGCAGTAGCGAGACCGGTTTTAATGATTCTCAGCTGAGTGATTTATTTTTGAGGAGCGCATAGAAAATAGGAAAAATGAATTCTGCCAATAAGTTGGTTTTAATTTGTCTGATTTCATAACAAGCTGAAAGACGTTCTGATCTGATTACTTTCTAATGTGCTGCGAAGGGTGTATTTACGCAATGAGTGTATAGTGGGACAAACAGTTGGCTTCTCGCTAGGGGATTACCAGCACCCCCGAAATGGTGAGGGTTGCTCATAGAAAAAGGGTGTCGCCGATAATACAGCGCGATGGAACCATTCACGGGGGGGCAGTCCCATTTTCCCACATGGCCAGTCCACCCCCCCGCTTCATGCCGAGGCTGCAGTGCGGGCCTCAGCGCCCAGTTTACAGCACACTGCTGAGATTTTCCACGACAACTTCAGCAGAACACTCCAGTGCACAATTCTAGCGACGGGCTTAAGCTGATATCACTTCTCACTGATGCTAAACCTGTAGTGTAAATGTCCCTTATGGGCCATAAAACTGACCACTTGCTTTGCTAAACCTCACAACATGTTCCTCTACATTGTCTTTGATTTATTACTGATATAGGTGTGGACATTTCCCCAGCTTTTCCTACCAAGGATTGAAAAGTCTACACATGTGTATCGTTATCTAACACCACAGCATCGAGGATTACATAAGAACATAAGAACATAAGAAATAGGAGCAGGAGTAGGCCAATCGGCCCCTCGAGCCTGCTCCACCATTCAATAAGATCATGGCTGATCTGATCCTAACCTCAAATCTTCTATCACTGTGCATCCACCCGAACCCATGTGGTCTCCCGGGAGAGGCGAAAAACCAGATAAAGACCCAATGGCCAATTTGGGAGAAAAAAATCTGGGAAATTCCTCTCCGACCCATCTAGGCGATCGAAATTCTTCCAGGAGATCACTCTGTCCCTATATTTTCTACAGTACTTACCTTCTGTAAAGGCGATCTCCACCCCAGCCAGGAACAGGAATAAAACCATCTCCTGAAATCTAACACAGAATTAGAACACAGTAGGAGCAGAGCCAGGCTACACGGCCCCTGGGCCCACTCCACTACCCACAGGGCCATGACCATTCTGAACCTAGACTCATGTCCAATTTCCTGCCCGCTCCCCGTAACCCTTAATTCCCTTTACTTCTAGGAAACTATCTATTTCTGTTTTAAATTTATTAATGATGTAGCTTCCACAGCTTTCTGGGGCAGCAAATTCCACAAACCTACCACCCTCTGAGTGAAGAAGTTTCTCCTCATCTCAGTTTTGAAAGAGCAGCCCCTTATTTTAAGATTATGCCCCCTAGTTCTAGTTTCACCCATCATTGGGAACATCCTCACCGCATCCACCCAATCAAGCCCCTTCACAATCTTATATGTTTCAATAAGATCGCCTCTCATTCTTCTGAACTCCAATGAGTAGAGTCCCAATCTACTCAACCTCTCCTCATATGACCACCCCCTCATCCCCGGGATTAACCGAGTCAACCTTCTTTGTACTGACTCGAGAGCAAGTATGTATTTTCTTAAGTATGGACACCAAAACTGTATGCAGTATTCCAGGTGCGGTCTCACCAATACCTTGTACAACTGCAGCAATACCTCCCTGTTTTTATATTCCATCCCCCTAGCAATAAAAGCCAACATTCCATTGGCCATCTTGATCACTTGCTGCACCTGCATACTAACTTTTTGAGTTTCGTGCACCAGGGCCCCCAGATCCCTTTGTACTACAGTACTTTCCAATTTCCTGCCAAAGTGCATAACCTCACACTTTCCAGTATTGTATTCCATCTGCCAAATCTCTGCCCACTTACTTAGCCTGTCTATGTCCCTTTGCAGGTTTTTTATGTCCTCCTCACTCACTACTTTCCGTCCCATCTTTGTATCATCTGCAAACTTTGATATGTTACACTCGGTCCCCTCCTCCAAATCATTAATATAGATTGTAAAGAGTTGGGGGCCCAGCACTGACCCCTGCGGAACACCACTAGTTACTGGTTGCCAATCTGAGAATGAACCATTTATCCCAACTCTCTGCTTTCTGTTAGAGAGCCAATCCTCCACCCACGCCAGAATATTACCCCCAATCCCGTGATTTTTTATCTTGAGCAATAATCTTTTGTGTGGCACCTTGTCAAATGCCTTTTGGAAGTCCAAATACGCTATGTCCACTGGTTCCCCTTTATCCACCCTGTATGTTACTTCCTCAAAAAACTCCAGCAAATTTGTCAAACATGACTTCCCCTTCATGAAACCATGCTGAGTTTGTCCTATTAAATTATGTTTATCCAAATGTCCCGTTACTGTCTCCTTAATAATGGACTCTAACATTTTACCAACCACAGATGTTAGGCTAACAGGTCTATAGTTTCCAGCCTTCTGCCTACTACCCTTTTTAAATAAGGGTGTTACATTAGCAGTTTTCCAATCTGCCGGGACCTTTGCTGAGTCCAGTGAGTTTTGGAAAATTATTACCAATGCATCCACAATCCCTACCGCTACTTCCCTCAAGACCCTAGGATGCAAGCCATCAGGTCCAGGGGATTTATCCGCCTTGAGTCCCATTATTTTACCAAGTACCACTTCCTTAGTGATTTTAATCGTATTTAGTTCCTCCCCCCCTAGAGCCCCCTGTTTGTCCAGTGTTGGGATATTCTTAGTGTCCTCTACTGTAAAGACTGATACAAAATAATTGTTCAGTGTTTTTGCCATCTCCATGTTTCCCACCATTAATTTCCTGGTCTCATCCTCTAAGGGACCAACATTTACTTTAGCCACCCTTTTTCTTTTTATATAACGATAGAAAGTTTTACTGTCTGTATTAATATTTTTTGCTAATTTACTTTCATAATCTATCTTCCCTTTCTTAATCAATCTTTTAGTTATTTTTTGCTGTCTTTTAAAGACTTCCCAATCTTCCATCCTCCCACTAGATTTGGCTACCTTATATGCCCTTGTTTTTAGTCGGATACTATCCTTAATTACTTTACTTAGCCACGGATGGCTATCTTTTCTTTTACACCCTTTTTTCCTCAGTGGAATATATTTTTTTTGGAAGTTGTAAAATAACTCCTTAAATGTACACCACTGATCATGTACCGTCTTACCCTTTAATCTATTTTCCCAGTCCACTCTAATCAATTCCGCTCTCATACCTTCATAGTCTCCTTTATTCAAGCTCAGCATGCTTGTTTGAGATCCAACCTTCTCACCCTCTAATTGAATATGGAACTCAACCATGTTATGGTCACTCATTCCAAGGGGATCCTTTACTAGGACATTTTTAATTAATCCTGTCTCATTACACAGGAACAAATCTAAGGTTGCTTGCCCCCTGGTCGGTTCAGTTACATACTGCTCAAGAAACCCATCCCTAATACACTCAATGAACTCATCCTCAAGGCTGCTCTGCCCAATTTGATTTGTCCAGTTAATATGATAATTAAAATCCCCCATAATTATAGCTGTTCCCTTATTACAAGCCTCAACTATTTCCTGATTAATACTCCGTCCAACAGAGTTGCAACTGTTCGGAGGCCTATAGACTACACCCACTAGTGTTTTTTTCCCCTTATTATTCCTTATCTCCACCCAAACTGTTTCACTATCCTGCTCCTTTGACCCAATATCATTTCTCTGTATTATAGTGATTCCTTCCTTTATTAACATAGCCACCCCACCTCCTCTCCCTTCCTGCCTGTCCTTCCTGATTGTTAAATAACCTGGTATGTTTAATTCCCAGTCATGGTCACCCTGCAGCCATGTTTCTGTAATGGCCACAAGATCATACCCATATGTCGTTATTTGTGCCGTTAACTCATTCATTTTGTTCCGAATGCTACGTGCATTCAGGTAAAGAACTTTCAAATATGTTTTGTAACACTTAGTTCCTGTTTTTTCCCTTTTTAGTACTTTACTTTTTGCTCCATACCTTCTGTCCATTCCTGTCACATTCTGTTTTTTAATTCCCCCACTGCTACCTAAGTCTATGACCTTCTCTGTTGTCATTTCTATTATTTGCTCTCTAGGAACCTCCCCCCCACTAATTAGTTTAAAGCCCTCTCTACAGCCCTAGTTATATGATTCGCCAGGACTCTAGTCCCAGCACTGGCCAAGTGGAGTCCGTCCCAACGGAACAGCTCCCTCCTGTCCCAGTGTTGGTGCCAGTGTCCCAAGAAGCAAAACCCATTTCTCCCACACCAGTCTTTGAGCCACGCATTTAACTCTTTAATGTTATTTATCCTAGCCATATTCGCTCGTGGCTCAGGTAATAACCCAGAGATTATTACCCTTGAGGTTCTGTTTTTTAATTTGACCCCTAGCTGCTCATACTCCTTTAACAGAACCGTCTTCGTTGTCCTATCTACGTCGTTTGTACCAACATGGACCACGACAACTGGATCCTCCCCCTCCCACTCCAAGTTTCTTTCTAGCCCAGAAGAGATGTCCATTACCCTCGCACCGGGCAGGCAACACAGCCTTCGGGACTCCCGCTCTTGACTGCAGAGAACCCTATCTATCCCCCTAATGATACTATCCCCTACCACAGCAACATTTCTTTTTACTCCCTCCACTTGAATGGCCCCCTGTACCACGGTGCTGTGGCCAGGTTGCTCATCCTCCCTGCAGTCCCCGCTCCCGCCCTCACAGGGAGTAAGAACCTCGATCCTGCTGGACAAGAACAAGGGCTGCGTCTCCTTCAACACTACATCCTGGATCCCTGTACCTTCCTCACTCATAGTCACACCGTCCTGTCCCTGACCATGGACTACATCTGCAGTAATTAACTTCATAGGTGTGACCATCTCCTGAAACATAGAGTCCAGGAACTTCTCCCCCTCCCTGATGTGTCGCAGTGTCTGAAGCTCGGTCTCAAGCTCCATAACATGGAACTTGAGTTCCTCTAGCAGCAAACACTTGTCGCAGATGTAATCACCGTGAGCCTCAATGGGGACCACCGGCTCCCACATCTCGCAACAGTAACACATTACCTGCTCCATTCTATATAATTAATTAAATTTCTTATTATTAGTTATGAAGACCCTGCCTGGATATAGATGATAATGTCACACCACTATTCAAAGGACTTACCAACTTAAAGGTATAAAAGAGAAGAGAAGGAAGAAAACCAACCAACCAGCTGATCACCAACCTCCTCCTTGAATACTGTCTGTGGGGCCTGTTTGGTTGACTTGTCTCGCTGCTCCGCCTCCGCAGTGTTGTCCAAGCCTGGGAGTGGGGAACAAAACAGAGCAAAAAACAGACCCTCACCTCCCACTTATCCGAACTCTCCCACTTAGCAAAACTCCAGCACTACTCAATGCACAAGGCACTCCGTGCACTGCACTAGCCCCTCCCCTTTTATACCCGGATTCTACTTCCAGTTTAAACTGCCCAAGAGTTTAAAAAACCCTTAAAAAATTAAACTTACTTCAAATAATTGACTTCTTAACACACTAAAATTCACAAAATACACTTAAATGATTTTTCTCCCACTTAGCAAAACTCCAGCACCACTCAATGCACAAGGCACTCCGTGCACTGCACTAGCCCCTCCCCTTGTATTTTTTTATTCATTCATGGGATGTGGGCATCGCTGGCAAGGCCAACATTTATTGCCCATCCCTAATTGCCCTTGAGAAGGTGGTGGTGAGCCGCCTTCTTGAACTGCTGCAGTCTGTGTGGTGAAGGTACTCCCACAGTGCTGTTCGGGAGGGAGTTCCAGGGTTTTGACCCAGCAACGGTGAAGGAACAGCGATATATTTCTAAGTCAGGATGGTGTGTGACTTGGAGGGAAATTGGAGGTGGTGGTGTTCCCATACGCCTGCTTTGCCCTTGTTCTTCTAGGTGGAAGAGGTCGCTGGTTTGGGAGGTGCTGCCGAAGAAGCCTCGGTGAGTTGCTACAGTGCATCTTGTAGATGGTACACACTGTAGCCACGGTACGCTGGTGGTGGAGGGAGTGAATGTTTAAGATGGTAGATGGGTTGCCAATCAAGCGGGCTGCTTTGTCCTGGATGGTGTCGAGCTTCTTGAGTGTTGTTGGAGCTGCACTCATCCAGGCAGGTGGTGAGTGTTCCATCACAGTCCTGACTTGTGCCTTGTAGATGGTGGAAAGGCTTTGGGGAGTCAGGAGGTGAGACACTTGTAATGATATCAGCAAATAGTGATGTTATTTGCCTGTTTGATTATGATGCCTTACCAGCATGTTTGCATGTATTGATTACTTATGCCTGACCAGCAGAGGTCATGTGACAGAGACAAGCAGTTTGGTTTAGTTTCAGTTTCGTTCTAGATGGATCACTAGCATGATGGCTCCTGTAAATGCTGTTAAAAGAGTTGAACAAGCTTTAGAATAAAGGCATTCTCTTTCATGAATGTGTCAGAATTGAACCCACAAAGAAATCAATACATGGTGTCAGAAGTGATTGAAAGAGATGAAGAGGAAAAATCTGAAGTGAAATCAGCTCTCCACATATTAGCAAGCCAAAAGATAACATTGTTACTTACCATTAGAGAATAGCTAACGAAGTGAAAAATGGAAGGTTTACTCCCACCGGTGAAGCTTCAGTCGACAGGTAATGTGGCTGAAAATTGGAGGAGATTCAAACAACGTTTAGAGTTGTATTTAGCAGCAATCGGAGCTGACGAGAAAAGTAATAAAAAGAAATCGTCACTGTTCTTACATGTCGTGGGTGATGAAGCGCTGGAGGTGTATAATAACTTCACATTCACTGCTAATGGAGACAAAATGAAGCTAGATAAAATAATGGAACAGTTTGAGGCCTACTGCATACCTAAAAGTAACGTGACGTTTGAGAGGCACAGATTTTTCACATGTGTACAGAAAACGGGAGAGACTATTGATCAGTATGTGACTGAACTGAGAAACTGAAGCAAATCGTGTGAATTTGGGGGACTGACAGACTCGCTGATAAAAGACAGACTGGTGTGTGGTATTCCGGATAATGGTCTAAGGGAAAGACTGCTAAGACAGCAAGATCTAGACCTGGGAAAAGCCATAGCACTGTGTAGGGCTACAGAGACTGTGAAGTTGCAGGCAAAGGAGCTGTTCAGTGACAGTAGCTGCAACATGGATGCAGTGAGTAAGAACGGACACAAACCGTTTAACAAAAAGAGCACCAATGTGAAAAAAGAGGCGTGGCCAGCGAACAAAAATGAAAGGGACAATCGAAAGTCATGTAGTCGATGCGGTACACAGCATCCACCAAGAAAGTGTCCAGCATATGGTAAAACATGCAATAGTTGCAACAAAAACAACCATTATGCCCGTTGCTGTAGGAACCAAGCGCAACAAAGCAAGGTCCATGCAGTGGATGAAAGCGAGATAGAGGAGTTCAATGTGGATGTTGTGTCTGAAAACAAAAAAGAAGAACGAGACTGGATGTTGACACTAAAAGTGAATGACATACACATTCCATTTAAATTGGATACTGGAGCACAAGTTAATGTGATATCAGAGACTGATTTTAAGAAAATTAGACCCAGGCCAAAGATACATGGAATCAAAGTGAAAGTGACAGGATACTCAGGTACTGATATACCAGTGAAAGGAAGATGCATTGTCAAAGTGACACACAAGGACAGAGAGCACACGCTAGCATTAATCGTGGTGCCAAAGGATGTGCAAGCCATACTAGGTTTAAAAGCCTGTGAGAGACTGAACCTGGTAAAGAGAGTCCTCGTTGTGGAAAGTGAAGGAGAGACAGTCTATGATGAACTGAATGTTGCGTACACACCTGGTAAGCTGATGTATACAGCAGACACGTTGTCCAGAGCTGTTGACCCAGGAGAGCCCGCAAACACAGTGAAAAGACTGATGTACAAGGCAAAAGACAGTGGAACTGACTTCTACCAGAGCATGCTTGTATACCGCACAACGCCGCTCGAGTGTGGTAAGTCACCAGCCCTACTCCTTATGGGACATCGGCTAAGGTCAAACCTACCCATCCCGGAGAACCTCCTGAAAACAAAAGAGGGGGAGAAAGTGAGGAAGTTTAAAGAGCAACAGAAAGAAAAGCAAAAGTACTACTATGACAGAGGAACACAAAACCTACCTGAACTCCACACTGGTGACCAAGTAAGGTTCAAAGACAAAACAAACATATGGACTCAGAAGGGAACTGTCCTGAGTGAAGTTCAACCAAAATCATACACCATTCAGACAGATGAGGGTGCTGTTCTGAGAAGAAATCATCAAGATCTTCTCATGGGACCAGCCACAGCAAGTCAGAAGACTGATACTGTTGAACAACCTGATCACACAGCTGAGAAACCATCATCTGAGGCAACAACTCAGATTCAAGGACAATCAATCAGAAAATCCTCAAGACACGTAAAGCCTCCTGAGAGACTCATTGAGCAAATTTAAGGACTATTGTTATAGAAGGAAGTAATGTTATCTTATTCTTTCTTCAAGTTCTAGTGTAGTTACATATTTCATGTGAACACACAAAGCAAGGTTAAAAAACCTTGATCATGATAATGATAATGTAAGTTCATTAAGTGTTACTGTTAAAATGCAGATGAATACAAAGAAAACATGTTGTTAGTTAAAAGTAAAATACTTTTGTTTTAAGAAAGGGAGATGTAATGATATCAGCAAATAGTGATGTTATTTGCCTGTTTGATTATGATGCCTTACCAGCTTGTTTGCATGTATTGATTACTTATGCCTGACCAGCAGAGGTCATGTGACAGAGACAAGCAGTTTGGTTTAGTTTCAGTTTCGTTCTAGATGGATCACTAGCATGATGTCTCCTGTAAATGCTGTTAAAAGAGTTGAACAAGCTTTAGATTAAAAGACATTCTCTTTCATAAATGTCTCGTCATTGAACCCACAAAGAAATCAATACAACACTCACCACAGAATACCCAGCCTCTGACCTGCTCTTGTAGCCACAGTATTTATGTGGCTGGTCCAGTTAAGTTTCTAGTCTATGGTGACCCCCCCAGGATGTTGATGGTGGGGAATTTGGCGATGGTAATGCCGTTGAAGGTTAAGAGGAGGTGGCTAGACTCTCTTTTGTTAGAGATGGTCATTGCCTGGCACTTGTGTAGTGCGAATATTGCCTGCCACTTATCAGCCTCGCAGTTATTAAACCATAAGAACATAAGAACATAGGACTGACTACCAGAGGTTCCCGTTACAATGGATCAAGTGCTCAGGCCAATCTATACTGACTCAGGAGGACATATTAACCCTTAGATTGCCAAACGCTCCAGGGAAATCTGTGCTCCTTTGACCAGGATTCTTTATCTGACAATTCAACACACATTAAATGAACAACCACTTAGCATCGTACTAATGATGTCGCTAAAGTGTAAGGAGTCTAATACTTAGGTAATATATTGGATGTATATTTAAATATTCTAGTTGACCTGTGTGTTGCTTGCACCTGGAGTACTGTGCCTAGTTTTGGTCCCCTCACATAGTGGGTGATATAGTGGCCTTGGAAAAGGATCAGAGGAGAGCTTTGATTCCTAGCTTAAAGGACGGTAGTTACTCAGATAGGGTCAAGGAGCTGGGTCTATTTATTTTAGAGCAGCATAGGCTTAAAGGTGACATGATAGAGGTTTATAAAATAATTGAAAGGGCTGGATTGTGTGCCTATTAATACATAACTTCAGTGTGACAGATTGGGGAGAACCAGGGGTCATGCATTTAAACTATGTAAGAGTAGGAATAGATTGGATGTGAGGCAGTTCTTCTTTTCCCAGACAGTAGTGAGCAATGTTCTCTTTAAGCTGCAAGCGGGCTGGTGTGATGGCGGGGGGGATAATCTCTGCACACCTTCAAGAGGGAGCTGGGCCGGTTCCTGACTGGGGCAGAGATTGCATCATATAGAAGGTAAGTGGATTAGCAGTTAAAGTACTCATGGTCAATGTGATCATTGCTGTCCTTTCCAGCAGTATCTGGTTTTATTTTTGCTTCTAAATTTCCTTGAATAGAAATCACGTTATTCCATTTTATATTTTGGTGACAAGTTTCCGGAGACTCCGCTCCCGGCACAGAAGTTTAGCTCGCGAGGAGCGCAAATCGGAAAATCAGGCGCGGAAATCGGCAAACTCCGATTTGCGGCTCTCCCGAATTTCCGCTCATTTGTTTTAATTCCAACCTTTTAATGACCAGAAAATCCAGAGCACTGTACATGGATCACACTGGCCTCCACATCCAGGGTCTGCTCCCATTGAGGGAATCTCCTCACCTGGAGTGAAGTGTCGAAAACCGTACCCCATAGTGCAAGCATTACTAAATGGAATAGTAAAATGCTGCGGATGCTGTTGACCTGCTGAGTGTTTCCAGCATTTTCTGTTATTATTACTAAATGGAGCCTAGTGTGTGGCTAAGGCACTTGCTCAATGCCTTTGTTCTGACAGTAAAGGATATATTTAAACTAAAACGATTACGTGACAAGGCATTAACCAGCATATGGCTGGCTGCAACTCATTTCAGTGACCTCTTGAGAACAGGATCGGAATCTCGTTTAATATCCAACTGTGACAGTGCCATGCACAGGAGAGCGTGCAACAACCCGAATTTAGCTCCACAGCAGGTGCTGGTAATGCAGGATGGCTGCTATGTTCATTAATAAATAGACATTCTTATTATGAACACAGCTAGCTTTTGCTAGTTACTTTATTGAGCCATGTGGACTTGGTACAGTATCTGTAGAGATGCAGCATTGTGCTCCTGTGTGCAGGCTGCCATCTTGACTGTTGCCTGTGGGTAGCCTAGCCTCATGGGTAATGTAGTCTTAATATATATACAGCTGGGTAGTGTAGTCTTATACATACAGCTCTACTGCTCCACCTAGTGTCCACCACAGAATGACATGTTATTGATCATTACATCCTCCTTTCTTTGAGTTTTAACAAAATCACTATCAATCAACTTTCAAGAAAACAATAAAGATAATATCAGTAACACTTTTGTTAGTGCTCTATAAACATAAACATTTTCAAAACAGTCAACACATTTTCAAAGCTTTACATGGTACTCAAAGATTAAGTCTATCAGGCTCTTTTACTTCACGCGTGGATCTTCGGTAAGTCTGATGTGTCTTCATGAGATTGTTCTGGCGGTGAATGACTGATGCACTATCAACAACACCAAAGACTACGAGTTGAACTTATACGAAGTAGGCTTTTATTGACTAAGAACAGGAGCATGCCTCTGCTAGTGGATCCATCCTAAGAGCTCCCGGGGGAAGGGTGGTGAGTCACCTTTATACCCGGGCTTAGGGGTGGAGCCAGGGGCGGAGACATGCCCGGACCTGTACAGAGTTAACAGTGGTTTACCACACAGACATGTACAGAGTTAGCAGTGGTTTACCACATTCACCCCTCGTTTAAAAAAGAGTCCGGCGGGGTGAAGTGTTTCAAAAGTTCGCATACGAAAGTCTCTCCGGGGGTCTTGTCTGCCGTAATGATCTTCGTGGTGCCGGTTGCGGTGGTTCTTTGCCCGCGGCCGCTTCTCGCGTGGGACGGAGCACTGGCGTGTCGTCCTCTCGGGGTAGGGATGGCACCGGCATGTCGTCAGTTCGTGGTAGACACCCCAGTGGTGCGTCGTGGGTAGTGGTGGTGGGTGGAGGTAGTGGATGGTGATCGATGGTGTTTCGGGTGATACCTGAGGGTGCGAGGTCTCAAATTGAGACTGTGTCCTCCCGCCCATCAGGATACGCCACGTATGCGTACTGTGGGTTGGCGTGGAGGAGGTGAACCTTTTCGACCAGGGGGTCCGTCTTATGGCTCCTCACATGTTTCCTGAGCAGGACGGGTCCCGGAGACGTCAGCCATGGCAGTAGTGATGTCCCCGAGGTGGATTTCCTGGGGAAGACGAACATCTTCTCGTGAGGGGTGGCGTTTGTGGCAGTACAGAGCAGTGATCGTATGGAGTGGAGCGCATCGGGGAGGACATCTTGCCAGCGGGAGATTGGGAGGCCCTTGGATTTTAGGGCGAGCATGGCGGTCTTCCACACCGTTGCATTCTCCCTCTCTACCTGTCCGTTACCCCGGGGGTTGTAGCTGGTAGTCCTGCTCGTGGCTATGCCCTTCTCGAGCAGGTACTGGCGCAGCTCGTCGCTCATGAACGACGAGCCCCTGTCGCTGTGGATGTAATTGGGGAAGCCAAATATGGCGAACAGGTCGTTGAGGCACCTGATGACTGTGGCGCTGGTCATGTCCGGGCAGGGGATGGCGAAGGGGAAACGGGAGTACTCGTCAATAATATTGAGGAAGTATGTGTTGCGGTCAGAGGAGGGAAGGGGCCCCTTGAAATCGACGCTGAGACGTTCGAAGGGGCGGGTGGCTTTAATCAGGTGTGCCCTGTCTGGCCTATAAAAATGCGGTTTGCATTCGGTGCAGACCTGGCAGTTCCTGGTCATGGTCCTGACCTCCTCGATGGAGTAAGGCAGGTTGCGAGCTTTAATAAAATGGAAGAACCTGGTGACCCCCGGGTGGCAGAGATCATTGTGGAGGGTCCGTAGCCTATCGACTTGTGCGTTGGCACATGTCCCATGGGATAGGGCGTCTGGGGGCTCATTAAGTTTCCCGGGCCGGTATAAGATATCGTAGTTGTAGGTGGATAACTCGATCCTCCACCGCAATATCTTATCATTTTTAATTTTCCCCCTTTGTCTGTTGTTAAACATAAATGCTACTGACCGTTGGTCAGTGAGCAGGGTGAAACGTTTACCGGCCAGGTAATGCCTCCAGTGCCGTACAGCCTCCACTATCGCCTGGGCCTCCTTCTTGACTGAGGAGTGTCGAATTTCGGGGCACTGGAGGGTCCGTGAAAAGAAGGCCACAGGCCTCCCCTCCTGGTTAAGGGTTGCGGCTAGGGCGAAGTCGGATGCATCGCTCTCCACTTGGAAAGGGATGGACTCATCCACTGCGTGCATTGTGGCCTTCGCAATGTCCTCTTTTATGAGGGTGAAGGCCGCACGGGCCTCTGCCGTCAGGGGGAAGGAGGTTGACTTGATGAGGGGCCGGCCTTTGTCCGCATAGTTGGGCACCCACTGGGCGTAGTAAGAGAAGAACCCTAGGCATCTCTTCAGGGCTTTTAGGCAGTGGGGGGGGGGTAGTTCCAGGAGGGGGCGCATTCGGTCGGGGTCGGGGCCGATGACTCCGTTTTCCACCACGCAGCCAAGAATAGCGAGGCGCGCGGTGCGGAACATACATTTTTCTCTGTTGTATGTCAGATTCAGCCGTTGGGCCGTACGGAGGAATTTTACTAGGTTGGCGTCGTGGTCATGCCGGTCATGGCCGCAGATGGTGACGTTGTCTAGATAGGGGAAGGTGGCCTGCAGCGCGTTCTGGTCAACCACCCGGTCCATCTCCCTTTGGAAGACCGAGACCCCGTTGGTGACGCCGAAGGGGACTCGGAGGAAGTGGTAGAGGCGACCGTCAGCCTCGAAGGCCGTGTACTGGCTGTCCTCAGGCCTGATGGGGAGCTGGTGGTATGCCGACTTCAGATCAATCATCGAGAATACCCGGTATTGTGCTATCTGGTTGACCATGTCAGATATGCGGGGAAGTGGGTATGCGTCTAATTGCGTGTATCGATTGATCGTCTGGCTGTAATCAATAACCAGGCACTGTTTTTCGCCAGTCTTCACTACCACCACTTGGGCTCGCCATGGGCTGGTGCTGCCCTCGATAATCCCTTCCCTCAGGAGTCTTTCTACTTCTGATTTAATAAAGCTCCTATCCCCGGCACTGTATCGCCTGCTTTTAGTAGCAATTGGCTTGCAGTCTTTGGCGAGGTTAGCGAACAACGGGGGGGTTTGACCTTCAGGGTGGACAGGCTGCATACTTTGCGCGGCGCCGTGTTTAAATTCTGCCGGCTGCAGACTGTAAGTGGGGGCAGGGGCCCGCCATATGCCATCGTGACGCTCTCCAGATGGCACTGGAAGTCTAATCCTAGCAGTACGGGAGCGCAGAGCTGTGGCAGGACGAGGAATTTAAAATCTCTGTACTCCACGCCGTTCACTGTCAGAGTCGCTACACAGTAGCCGCCGACGTCCGCCGTATGGGACTTTGAGGCCATAAAGACCTGGTGGCATGTGGGCATAACCGATAGGGAGTAGCGTCGCACCGTGTCGCGGTGGATGAAGCTCTCCGTTCTTCCGCAGTCAAAAAGGCAATTTGTGGCATGGCCATTTACCTTTACGTTCATCATGGACCTGGCTAGTTGATGGGGCCTAGATTGGTCCAGGGTGATGGAGGCCATCGTCGAGGTCGGTGGGTCGCTGCAGTATTCACCCACGCCGGAGGCCTGGTCCCGAAATGGTGTCCAAGATGGCGGCTCCCCCCCGGCTGGTGGTGCCCAAAATGGCGGCCCGCACGGCTCACACGTGGTTGGTGGGGTCCAAAACGGCGGCCTGCACGGTTCACACGTGGCGCTGCTAGAATTGGGGGTCGATTTCGCCCTGCACACTCTCGCGTAGTGGCCTTTCTTGCCGCATTTGGAGCAGGTCGCGTCCTTTGCTGGGCATTGCTGTCTGGGGTGCTTGGCCTGGCCGCAGAAGTAGCATTTCTGGCCTCTGGTCATTGCAGCTGTAGTTGGGCTGCTGGCGGCTTGTGGCCTTACCGGGTCCCAAGATGGCTGCTCCCGTGACATCCACGTGGCCATCCGGTCAGGGGGGTAGGCGTCCATGTTCTGGAGGGCCACGTCTAATGAGTTAGCGAGGGCCACCGTCTTCTGCAGGTCGAGCCCCCTCTGTTCCAGCAGCCTCTGCCGTGTATAGTTGGACCTGATGCCGGCTACGTAGGTGTCTCGGATCAGGTCTTCCGTGCATTCCTTGGCTGTCACCGCTTTGCAATTACAGGCCCGGCCGAGGACTCTCAGTGCCAGTAAATATTCGGCGCCCGATTCCCCGGGGCGCTGTTTTCGGGTAGCCAGGAGGTGTCTGGCGTTGACCTCGTTAACAGGCCTCACGTATTGTTCCTTTAGCGTCGCGATGGCGGCCGCGTAAGTTGTGGCGTCTCGGATGATCGAGTAGACTCGGTGGCTCACCCGTGAGTTCAAGACAAGCCATTTCGCGGCATCTGTAGTGACGGTAGTGCTGGAGGCCTCCAGGAAGGCTTCGAAACAGCTCAGCCAGTGTTCAAAGTTATTGGCTGCATCTGCTGCTTGAGGATCCAGGTCTAAATGTTCCGGCTTCAAGATTTGCTCCATGTCGAAAATTTAGTCAATAAAATTGATGCACTATCAACAACACCAAAGACTACGAGTTGAACTTATACGAAGTAGGCTTTTATTGACTAAGAACTGGAGCATGCCTCTGCTAGTGGATCCATCCTAAGAGTTCCCGGGGGATGGGTGGTGAGTCACCTTTATACCCGGGCTTAGGGGTGGAGCCAGGGGCGGATACATGCCCGGACCTGTACAGAGTTAACAGTGGTTTACCACACAGACATGTACAGAGTTAGCAATGGTTTACCACAATGACAAGATGCAGTTGCGGCATTGTCATCAATCTGCTCTTGTATAGATCGAGGTCTCCTTGCGATCTTTGCTTGGAGAGGGTTTCAGTGTTTCCTTCACTCTTCATGCCATAACTCTCAATGTAGTCAATGCACTCTTGAAAAACTGCTGGCAGCTGGATCCCATCATACAGCATAGTCCTCTCAGCAGCCTTGGCTAACGGAACACCAAAGATTGGCCTGAGGGAAGAAGGAGTATCCACCGGAACTGCTTCCTGCTCTGGTGCAGGCTTCTTCTTTTTCTTTTTCTCTTTCCACTGCTTAACAACATCTGCTGCGGTTATATCTTTGGACTTTTCCTCCTTGTGTTTTTCCTCTTTGTGCTTTTCTTCCTTTGGCTTCTCTTTGAGCTTAAAGTCTTTTTCTTTCTTCTTGGAGAAACTAGGCTTTTTGAAGACATGGATACCCTTTGGCCTTTTCATCCTTGATGGGCTCTCTGCTTCATCACCTGAGTCATCTGGTCTGCTTATGGCACAGTTTATACGGTAGACTCTCTTGACCAGTTCTAAGTCTTCACAAGCTTTGTCTCCCAGTAGTGAATCAAGCCTTTCAGCCACAACAGAAAACATGAGATGATGCACTTTGTCTTTGACTGTCACTTTAAGTCTGCATACACCTAAGCTATCTATTTTCTGTCCATTATAGCTCTTCAGTAGTACTGACTTTTTCTGTATTTTGGGCTTTTCTTTCATATTTTTTATGTCACTCATACTGATTAAGTTTGCTTTTGCCCCAGTGTCCAGTTTCAATGTAACTAATGCTCCATTTATCTGCAGTGGGATCATCCATTTGTCCTCTTTTACTGCATTAACTTTATGTTCAGCATTGTCTATTTCTGAGGGCTGCACATTTTCTGTATCTTTTTTGATGTCGTCACATGACACCATTCCTACAAAAATGTCTCACTTAAATCAGTGTCCTCAATCACATTAACTCGTTGCCCTTTCATCGTTTTTACTTTTGAAAAGCATTGTTTGGCAAAGTGATTCTTTCCATTACACTTTGTGCACATTTTTCCAAACGCTGGGCATTGTTTTAACTGGTGTTTGTAACCACAGCGTTTACAATTAAAAATGTCATCCTCCGATTGCTTTTCATTTCTGTTCTGCCCACGTTTCTTCCCATTGTAGGACACAGCACCGACAGCAGCATTATCACTCATTACATTCGCATCATTATTGATTTCACTGAAAGTCTTCGCGTGATTTCGAGCTAGCTCACTGACTTGGCATATTTTCACCGCATTTTCCAAATTTAGTTCGGTTTCTCTCAACAGACATTCCCTGACTTTTTTATCATGAATACCAAACACAATCTGGTCACGAATCATGGATGCTTTGAGCTCAGAGAAATTACATGTCTGTGCTTTCAGTTTCAGATCAGTTATAAAGCTATCAAAAGTCTCATTTTGTTGCTGTGTCCGAGAACAGAAGATGTATCTTTCATAGGCCTCATTCTTTTTGGGAGAGCAATGTGCATCAAATTTTTTTAGCACATCTTCTAATTTTTCTCTGTTCTCCGCTGGATTATATACAAATGCATTAAATACCTCTATCGCCTGTGGGCCTGCAATCGTAAGCAGCAACATTATCTTCCTTGCATCTGGCTTCGTACTGAATCCGATGGCTGCAATGTAGAGTTCGAATTGCTGTTTAAAAGTCTGCCAATTGTAGTCGATTTTTTCTGTGAGATTCAAACGCTCTGGTGGCTTCAAATTCTCCATGTCGCTTTTCACAATTTTCAGCAGATCTTCACCACCCTGGTACCATGTTATGTTCATTAATAAATAGACATTCTTATTATGAACACAGCTAGCTTTTGCTAGTTACTTTATTGAGCCATGTGGACTTGGTACAGTATCTGTAGAGATGCAGCATTGTGCTCCTGTGTGCAGGCCGCCATCTTGACTGTTGCCTTGTGGGTAGCCTAGCCTCATGGGTAATGTAGTCTTAATATATATACAGCTGGGTAGTGTAGTCTTATACATACAGCTCTACTGCTCCACCTAGTGTCCACCACAGAATGACATGTTATTGATCACTACACAACTGTGACAGTGCCATGCACAGGAGAGCGTGCAACAACCCAAATTTAGCTCCACAGCAGGTGCTGGTAATGCAGGATGGCTGCACCAGAGCCACTGGGGGTGGTGGGAGGTGTGAGCTGGTGCTTGGTGTGGGGATCCTCTATCGCGACACGGCCAGTGGGCTGGTCCGCACCCCTGGGGTCTACCCACCTTTCTCCACCACATCCCCAGGCCACGGGAGCCTCCTCCTCCTTGCTAGATCTTCCATGCTTCCCACCCCCCACCCTCTGCTGTTACCACTTACACCTCCTCTGGGCCCATCTTTTGTTTCTTTATTTGCCCCATTACCACCCCCTCTTTTGTCAATGAATCACTCCTGCCCGCCACCCTATCAGAGACCTCTATCTTTTGTTCCGATGAAGTTGGTGCCTCTCCCCTCCCCCGATCTACCCGTTCTTTGTTAATTTTGCACTTATACTTACAAACTTTTTCCCAATCTTTAAGAAGACTTGCTGATCCATGTGATAAAAGCACTGATCTAAAAGACAGTTATATCATCCTGCGCATTTCTAGGAGCAAGACTCTACACGAGGTTTTGTAATGCTGAGCCAGTATTGATTTTATCTCATCTTTGTGGACATAAAATTAACAGGAATCCACTAGTAAATCTATATGGTTAAAAGTTCTCTCTCCAGTGTATGGAGAATTTACGTTGCACTTTAAAGTGTCACACATGAAAAGTGTACACAGGCCACTCCTGATAATTCAGAGCTGTTTATTGCTGGTACAAAACCATAGATCCCTTCACAGGTTTAGTGGTGTCAGTCGCTCCGGTAAGCGGTCTATGCATCTTACTTTTATGGGAGGTAACTCCTACTTGCCCTATATCTATTTGGCAGCCTTGGCTCAGTGAGTAGCACTCTTGCCTCTGGGTCAGAATGTTATGGGTTCAAGTCCTGCTCCAGAGACCTTGCAGTTATAATACCAGGCTGACATTTGAGTGCTGCACTGCCGGAGGTGCAGTCTTTCAGATGAGATATTAAACCGAGGCCCCGTCTGCCCTCTCAGGTGGATGTAAAAGATCCCATGGCTCTATCTTGAAGAAGAGAAGGGGGTTCTTCCTTCTATTTCCCACTTAAGTCAATGGAAAGGAAATTCAGGCAGAGTGTATAGCTGACTGTCGATTCCCTACCGCCTCCGCCACGGTTGAATTTGCACCCCTCCCCCCCTCTCCCCACCCCCTTCCCCCCCTCTCCCCACCCCCTCCCCCACCCTCTCCCCACCACCCCCCTCCCCCACCTCCCCACCACCCCCTCCCCCCTCCCCCCCACCACCCCCTCCCCCTCCCCCCCATAACCCTTGACTCCCCTGTTTGTCAAAAATCTGTCTATAAGGGTGCAGAAGGTCCCGATATGGACTCTCGACACCCAAGCAAAAAATCTCCCCTACTGTGCCCATCTAACCATAGAGTGGTATCTGTGCGACATTCGCATCTCCGGTTCCCACAGCAGCCTTGGCCTGGAGGTGAATGAACACGGCTCGGTCCCACTGCACCATCCTTGCCCTGATTATTGTTTTCAGTTGTGATTAAAAGCATGCTCAAAACTGTTCTTCACAACACCTCATAATAAACCACAATCTTTCCCAAGGAGAAAAGTTTTGAAGAAAGTAATTCAAAAATAGGCTCACTGTCTGGTACTCAGGATATGGTTTGTTATTTTTAAAGCTGAAAATGAAACATATAATATTAAACTGATTCTTAAAAGAAAACTTGAACATGTTGGTACTGAGGCTGTATTTTGTTCGAGTGCCAGTTAACATAACTTCATTCACAAGCCATTAAAGACTGTCCATCGTAATGACATGACACTCAAACAGCTGGTTAACGGGCTGCTTCATTTGAACGTTGGTATGAACAGTGCTTGTTCTACAATAATCATCAGCAAACTGCAGGTGAGCTTTACATTTTAAAATACAAAAGTGTGAAATTACAATTTTTGGCGCAAAAAATACCTTTGATAGATAAGTTCTAATGGCAGTTATGTGACACTGGCAGATCTCCCATTATGTTGCTGGCAATGAGTCAGAAGGGGGAGAAATTTGACGTCATTGAGCCGGTTTGCGGTTGTAAAACAAATGCAATGATGATAAGTTTATCTGTGCGATGGCCCTCCCCGAATCTGCACACGTGTTCGGGCCACTGCTATATTCGACAGGGCCTTTTTTTAGGCCATCATTTCAACATTGAAGTGAGGGTCCTGCACCCATTTCAGGACCGTTAACGTTTGCTAAATTCGTTAAGGCCAATCGGAGCTTCTGGAGCCTAACAGCTCCTTAAAGGGATCGCTGGAGGCTGCTGTGGCTCAGTTGGTAGCACACTTGCTTCTGAGTCATAAGATTGTCGGTTCAAGTCCCACTCCAGGGACTTGAACACATAAAGCTAGGCTGACACTCCAGTGCAGTGCTGAGGGAGTGCTACACTGTCGGAGCTGCCGTCTTTCGGATGAAACGTTAAACCGAGGCCCCGTCTGCTCTCTCAGGTGGACATAAAAAATCCCATGGCACTATTTTGAAGAAAGAGCAGGAGAGTTATCCCCGGTGTCCTGGCCAATATTTGTCTCTCAATCAACATAACAAAAAGCAGATTATCTGGTCATTATCACATTGCTGTTTATGGGAGCTTGCTGTGTGCAAATTGGCTGCCGCATTTCCCACATTACAACAGTGATTACACTTTTAAAGTACTTCATTGGCTGTAAAGCGCTTTGAGATGTCCGGTGGTCGTTAAAGGTGCTATATAAATGCAAGTCTTTTTTTGCTGAAGAAACCGTCAGGTAAGCTTTGTATATTTACCTCAATGTGGAGCCAGGAGGAGCAGGAGTGTGGGCCGCTGCCAGCCCAGGTTCACCTCCTTGCCCATCGCCTTCACACACCACAAGCCCCTCTCCCCACCCCACCCCCCAACCAGGACTTACCTCAGCACCGCCGCTGGTGTCCAAGCTAGCTGAAATTCATCAAGCCCCAACCGGCGAGTTGCATCGATTGGCACCCGCACCTCGTCAGTCTGAAGATAATGAGGGCCAAGGATCAATTTAGGACGGTCCTCGGCCTGCCTCTTCCAGTGCCTGATCCCAGCACGCCAGCCGGTTCATGGCCAGAAACGGGCGCTAACGAATTTAGCCGGCAGAGTTTAGAGAGTTGCAGGAATGGTGTAGGTGTGTGAATGTGGGGAGGGCTGTGTTCTGCTTTTAGCTCTTTACTCTAGAGAGTTTTCTCAGATCCAGCATGTCAGACCACTCCCATAGAGAAGCCTTTGCTCCCTAGGTGCCTTTAGCTGCCTAATATCGAGGTAATTGTCAGCGAGCCCAGGGATCATACAGAGAGTCCTTACCACTGAATCTTGGTTACATCACATGAGTTTCCTGAACTTCCAAAGGTAGTGGAATAAACATTTCAATCAACAATGGCTTACGTTTCCCATATTTTCAATAATAAATACAAAAGCAAAATACTGCGGCTGTTGGAAACCTGAAATAAGAACAGAAAATGCTGAAAATACTCAGCAGTCAGGCAGCATATGTGGAGAGAGACAGAGTTAACGTTTCAGGTCGATGACCTTTCATCAGAACTGGAAAAAGTTAGAGATGTAACAGATTTTAAGCAAGTGCAGGGGCAGGGAAAGGGGGGAGGGGAGGAAAGAACTAAGGGGAAGGCCTGTGATAGGGTGGAAGGCAGAAGAGATTAAATGACAAAAGGTATGATTGTACAAATCAAAGCATTTTCAATCTCAGTGTTCCGCTCACAGCCAGCCAGTTGGAGAGGCTGGCTGGCTGTCGGGCGGGTAGGCCTCCGGCACCAGGCAGCAGAGAGAAGGGAGGAAGAGATTGGGGTGGTCAGAGTCTAGAGGAGGATCGGGACATGGGGGGGAGACCGGAGGAGGGTTGGGGACAGAGGGGGGAGACCAGAGGAGGATTGGGGACAAAGGGGGGAGACCGGAGGAGGATTGGGGACAGAGGGGGGAAACCGGAGGAGGATTGGGGACAGAGGGAGAGATCGGAGGAGGATTGGGGACGGAGGGGGTGACCGGAGGAGGATTGGGGACAGAGGGGGGAGACCGGAGGAGGATTGGGGACAGAGGGGGGAGACCAGAGGAGGATTGGGGACAGAGGGGGGAGATCGGAGGAGGATTGGGGACAGAGGGGGAGACCAGGGGAGGATCGGGGACAGAGGGAGTGACCGGAGGAGGACTGGGGATCGAGGGGGTGACCGGAGGAGGATTGGGGACCGAGGGGGTGACCGGAGGAGGATTGGGGACAGGGGGGAGACCAGAGGAGGATCGGGGACAGAGGGAGTGATCGGAGGAGGACTGGGGATCGAGGGGGTGACCGGAGGAGGATTGGGGACCGAGGGGGTGACCGGAGGAGGATTGGGAACCGAGGGGGTGACCGGAGGAGGATTGGGGACAGAGGGGGCAGACCGGAGGAGGATCTGGGACAGAGGGGGGAGACTGGAGGAGGATTGGGAACAGAGTGGGGAGACCAGAGGAGGATTAGGGACAGAAGGGGGAGACCGGAGGAGGATCGGGGACAGAGGGGGGAGACCGGAGGAGGATTGGGGGCAGAGGGGGGAGACCGGAGGAGGATTGGGGGCAGAGAGGGTGACCGGAGAAGGATTGGGGATGGAGGGGGAGACCGGAGGAGGATTGGGGACAGAGGGGGGAGTCTGGAGGAGGATTGGGGACAGAGGGGGGAGACCGGAGGAGGATCGGGGACAGACGGGGTGACCGGAGGAGGATTGGGGACAGAGGGGGGAGACCGGAGGAGGATCGGGGACAGAGGGGGGAGACCAGAGGAGGATTGGGGACAGAGGGGGTGACCAGAGGAGGATCGGGGACAGAGGGGGTGAACGGAGGAGGATTGGGGACAGAGGGGGGAGACCGGGGGAGGATTGGGGACAGAGGGGGGAGACCAGAGGAGGATCGGGGACAGAGGGGGTGACCGGAGGAGG
>NC_140994.1:86157528-86160028 GCF_052327205.1 Somniosus microcephalus | reverse complement strand
GAATCGGTGGAGGAGTTCCTAAGCACCCTGAAAATGCTTGGCAAAGACTGCAAGTGCCGAGATGTAAAAGCCGCAGTGTACACTGACGAGCTTGTTCGCAATGCCTTCATCACAGACCTCAGCTCCACTTACATCCAGCAAAGACTGCTGGAAAAAACGGGGTTGGACCTGAAACAGGCTGCGGACACCGCGCGATCCCTGGATGTGGCCCAGAGAAACTCGGACGCCTACTCTTCAGCCCGCGCCGTCCACGCCACCACGTGTGCACCGAGGGCGCCGCCATCTTGGAAGGCAACTTCCCCGCCAGACAGCCCAACACCGGCTGGGCCCCGCTCTCCCCCCAGAAGCCCTACGACAGCCGCGACGCGTCAGGGACCCAACTGCTACTTCTGCGGGCAGCCAAAGCACACCAGAAACCTGTGCCCGGCGAAAGGCACCACCTGCTTTAAGTGCGGTAAGAAGGGGCACTTCGGGAAGGTGTGCAGCGGGAACCCCACCGGAAAACCAACCGCCGGAAAACCCGCCACCGCCGCGTGTGCGCCGTGGGAGCGGCCATCTTGGACGCCATCTTGCCCGACCTCGTGGGGTCCGCCATCTTGTGAGCAGACAGCGTGGACGCCATCTTGTATCGATCAGGGCCCTACAGTGGCATCGGTCACAGTGGACCAGACCAGGCCGCACCCGCTATCCAGATCAATGGTGGACATCGAGGTAAACGGGTGCCGGGTTAAATGCTTAATTGACAGTGGAAGCACGGAGAGCTTTATCCACCCAGAACTGGCACAACAACTCTCCCTAAAGGTGGTCCCTACTCAGGGTACCATCTCTATGGCTGATAAAACCCAGACATCGACCATTCTGGGTTACTGCACGGTACAATTGTGCGTTAACGGAACTGTATATGATAATTTTAAAGTATTAATCATGAAGAACCTATGTGCGAGCGTGATCTTGGGCCTGGATTTCCAGTGCAACCACCAAAGCATCACGCTCAAGTACGGTGGGTCCCAGCCGCCCCTCACAGTGTGCGGTCTGGCTACCCTGAAGGTAAAGCCGCCTTCGCTATTCACGAACCTTACCCCTAACTGCCGGCCAATAGCAACCAAAAGCAGGAGGTACAGCTGGGAGGACAGGCGGTTTATCGCGACCGAGGTAGACAGGCTCCTGAAAGAGCGCATTATTGAACGCAGCAACAGCCCGTGGTGCACCCAAGTGGTAGTGGTAAGGGGTAGCGAGAAGAAACGGATGGTGATCGACTATAGTCAAACGATCAACAGGTACACCCTACTAGACGCCTACCCGCTACCCCGCATATCAGAAATGGTGAACCAAATCGCCCAATACCGGGTGTTCTCCACCATCGACCTCAAGTCAGCATACCACCAGCTCCCTATCAGACCAGAGGACCGCCCGTACACCGCCTTCGAGGCGAACGGACGCCTCTACCAATTCCTCAGAGTCCCCTTTGGGGTGACGAATGGGGTCTCGGTCTTCCAGAGGGAGATGGACCGCATGGTCGATGACCACCACTTGCAGGCAACCTTCCCCTACCTCGACAACGTCACCATCTGCGGTCACAACCAGCAGGATCACGACTCGAACCTCGAGAGGTTCCTGAAAACCGCACAAAAACTCAACCTCACCTACAACGAGGACAAGTGCGTTTACAACACCACGCGCCTCTGCATACTAGGCAGCGTGGTGGAGAATGGGGAAATCGGGCCAGACCCCGACCGATTGCGCCCCCTACGGGAGCTGCCCCTGCCCAACACTCCCAAAGCCCTGAAAAGGTGCCTGGGGTTATTTTCTTATTATTCCCAATGGGTCCCCAACTACTCCGACAAAGCCCGCCCCCTCTTGAAAGCATCCTCTTTCCCGCTCTCTGCTGAGGCCCACGCCGCCTTCAAAAGCATTAAGCAGGATATTGAGCGGGCCACGCTACAGGCAGTGGACGAGAACACTCCATTTCAAGTGGAAAGTGATGCGTCTGACTTCGCCTTGGCGGCCACCCTCAACCAGGCGGGGCGGCCCGTAGCTTTCTTCTCGAGGACCCTCCAAGGGCCCGAGATCAGACACTCCTCCGTGGAAAAGGAGGCCCAAGCCATCGTGGAGGCAGTGCGCCACTGGCGCCACTACCTAGCCGGCAAACGCTTCACCCTACTTACCGACCAGCGGTCGGTAGCATTTATGTTCAAGAATAAACAGAGGGGGAAGATTAAAAATGATAAGATTCTTAGGTGGCGGATCGAGCTCTCCACCTTCGAGTACGACATCATTTACCGGCCAGGGGCCCTTAACGAATCCCCTGACGCCCTCTCACGAGGGATGTGTGCCAGCGCCACCGGGGATCGGCTACAGACCCTCCACAACGACCTCTGCCACCCAGGGGTCACGCGGCTGTTCCACTTCATAAAGTCCCGTAACTTACCCTACTCGATTGAGGAAGTTCGGTCCCTGACCAGGAACTGCCGCACTTGCGCTGAGTGCAAGCCTCGGTTCT
>NC_140994.1:86127528-86152528 GCF_052327205.1 Somniosus microcephalus | reverse complement strand
AGTGCATTCACTGCTATGCTGAAGCTCCCTGATGCTGTAATAGTTAGACCAAGGTAGGTGTAGCTCATAGTGTGTCCTATAGTGATATCACTGAGGGTAAACTGGTATTTGTTTTCCTGACATCTGGGCCTTTTTTGAAAAATCATGATGTTGGTTTTCTTTAGATTTACTGTTAGAGCCCAATTTTGGCAGTATTTGTCGAGTAGGTCTAGTTGTTGCTGTAATCCCTGTTCTGTGGGAGACAGCAGAACCAGGTCGTCCGCATAGAACAGGGATTTCACTTCTCCATCTAGGAGACGGAGACCTGGTGACTCGCTTTGCTCCAGCATGTCTGCTAATTCATTTATGTATATGTTGAACAGGGTCGGGCTCAAATTGCAGCCCTGCCGGACGCCTCTTCTCTGGGTGAAGAAATCGGTGCGTTTGTCTCCAATTTTGACCCCGCATTTGTTTTTCAGATACATTGATTTAATAAGGTCATAGACTTTGCCCCCTATTCCACATTGAAGAAGTTTATAATAGAGCCCTTCGTGCCATATAGAGTCAAAGGCTTTCTTGAAGTCGATGAAACAGGCGAATATTTTCCCATTTTTTGTTTGGTGTATATGTTTTTCAATGAGGGTGTGAAGGGTATAGATATGGTCGGCGGTGCGGTGTTTTGGAAGAAAGCCTATTTGGTTTTTTCTGAGGATATTATGTTTGTTAAGAAAATCAAGTAATCTACTATTTAGAATACTGCAGAATAACTTCCCTAGACAACTGTTGACACAGATGCCGCGGTAGTTATTTGGGTCTGATTTGTTTCCGCTTTTATATATGGGGGAGATTAGTCCTTGGCACCAGATATCGGGAAAACAGCCTGAACGTAATATGATGTTGAATAATTTGAGTACCGCACCCTGCATCTCCATATTGCTGAACTTGAGCATTTCATTTTTGATGTTGTCTGGGCCACAGGCTTTCTTTAGGTGGAGAGATTTTGTTTTTGTGGCCATTTCTTTCCATGTGATTGGGGAGTCTAGAGGGTTTTGGTTGTCTTTGATTGTTGCTTCTAATGTGTGGAGTTTTTCTGTGACCTGATGTTGACTTGGGTTTGTTTCGTTTATTGGGATGTCTTTGTAGAGGTTTTCAAAATGTGTTCTCCAGATGTCGCCATCTTGGATTGGTAATGCTTGCAATTGTGTTGTACTCAGGTTATTCCACATTTCCCAGAATTGTTTTGGGTTGGTGGAGTTTTCAATTTCTTCTAGTATTTTGTGGGTATAGTTTTGTGTTTTGTTCCTAATGGTGTGTTTATATCTTTTGAGGGTTTCATTGTATCTAGTACGTAGGTCCGGATTGTTTGGTTGGCGATGCTTTTGGTTTGATATTTTTCTCAGGTCTTTTCTGGCATTTTTGCATTCGTGGTCAAACCATTTCTTATTTCTCTCTCTCTCTCCCTCTAACCACACTCTCTCTCGCTCTCTCTCCCTCACACACTCTCTCTCTCTCTCCCTCCCTCACACACTCACTCTCTCTCTCCCTCCCACACGCACTGTCTCTCTCTCTCTCTCTCTCCCTCGCACACTGTCTCTCTCTCTGTCCCTCCCTCACACACTGTCTCTCTCTCTCTCTCTCCCTCACACACTGTCTCTGTCTCTCCCTCACACACACTCTCTCTCTCTCTCTCTCCCTCACACACTCTCTCTGTCTCTCTCTCTCCCTCACACTCTCTCTCTCTCTCTCTTTCTCTCCCTCACACTCTCTCTCTCTCTCTCCCTCCCTCACACACTGTCTCTCTCTCTCTCTCTCTCCCTCACACACTGTCTCTCTCTCTCTCCCCTTCACACACTGTCTCTCTCTCTCTCTCTCTCTCTCCCTCACACACTGTCTCTCTCTCTCTCTCTCTCCTTCACACACTGTCTCTCTCTCTCTCCCCCTCACACACTGTCTCTCTCTCTCTCTCTCCCTCACACACTGTCTCTCTCTCTCTCTCTCTCCCTCCCTCAGACACTGTCTCTCTCTCTCTCTCTCCCTCACACACTGTCTCTCTCTCTCTCTCTCTCTCCCTCACACACACTCTCTCTCTCGCTCCCACCCTCACACACTCTCTCCAATTCCAATTCCAATTCAAATGCTTTATTGGCATGAAAGTTTACAGAGAACCATATTGCCAAAGCTTACATAGCAAAAAAGTACAGTTTTCCAACATTCTGTAGGTGTCAATCGATTTGACATTTGTTGGGTACATACAATATTACTTTTAAAAAATATTAATTTTAAACAGTCTTTCTACTTCATTTGGTACGTTCAATATTAATTTTAAACAGTCTTACTTTTAAACAGTCCTCAGGTTGTGACATGTTGTTACATATTTGGCCCCAAGGTATGGTCTGTCTCCTTCTCCTAGGACTAATCTCAATTTTGACAGATCATCCAATTCCTTGAAATCTGGGGTTGTTTGGCTTAGCTTGTTGAATAATATGTTTCTTGATGTGTTGAATTTTTCGCATTTTAGGAGGAAATGCATTTCTGTTTCAACCTCGCCAGCCAGACATTGATCGCATATTCTATTCTCTCTAGGCTGCCAGGATTTCTTGTATCTGCCTTTTTCAATTTCCAGTTGGTGGTCGCTTAGTCTGTACCTGGTGAGGGTCTGTCTCTGTTTTGTGTCTCTGATGGTCGTGAGGTAGTCTGCCAGTTTATATTCTCTTTTTAGGGCCCGGTAACATTCTAATCTGCTTTGGCTTTCGGTTATTTTGTTCCAATGTTCCAGGTAGGTTTCTTTGCATTTTTTAATGATTTGGTTCACTCGGATTGGTGTTTGGACGGCTGTGTTGGTCTGGGGCTGGTCAGGGTCCGGCTGAGTACTTAGTTTCAGTAGCAGCTGACTCAGGGGACTCTTTTCTGGGTTTAGCTCTTGGGTCTGAAAGGCTTTGAAATGAAGGGTGTCTGGGGAGCTAGATTTGAGGTGATTTAGGAAGTTTAGTGCTCGTTTTTGGATGTTTATTATCAGTGGGTATCTGCCTAGTTCGGCTCTGCATGCATTTGTTGGCGTTTTTCTTTGGGTGCGAAGGATGCTTCGGCAGAATTCTGCATGTAGGGCTTCTATTGTGTGTTTTTCCCATTTAGTGTAGCTTTGGTGATTTAGCGGGCCCCATACTTCACTACCGTACAGTGCAATGGGCAGGATTATGCTGTCAAATATTTTGAGCCAGATTTTGATTGGGATTTGGATGTTGTAGAATTTTCTTTTTATTGCATATAGGGCTCTTCGGGCTTTTTCTTTTAGTGCATTCACTGCTATGCTGAAGCTCCCTGATGCTGTAATAGTTAGACCAAGGTAGGTGTAGCTCATAGTGTGTCCTATAGTGGTATCACTGAGGGTAAACTGGTATTTGTTTTCCTGACATCTGGGCCTTTTTTGAAAAATCATGATGTTGGTTTTCTTTAGATTTACTGTTAGAGCCCAATTTTGGCAGTATTTGTCGAGTAGGTCTAGTTGTTGCTGTAATCCCTGTTCTGTGGGAGACAGCAGAACCAGGTCGTCCGCATAGAACAGGGATTTCACTTCTCCATCCAGGAGACGGAGACCTGGTGACTCGCTTTGCTCCAGCATGTCTGCTAATTCATTTATGTATATGTTGAACAGGGTCGGGCTCAAATTGCAGCCCTGCCGGACGCCTCTTCTCTGGGTGAAGAAATCGGTGCGTTTGTCTCCAATTTTGACCCCGCATTTGTTTTTCAGATACATTGATTTAATAAGGTCATAGACTTTGCCCCCTATTCCACACTGAAGAAGTTTATAATAGAGCCCTTCGTGCCATATAGAGTCAAAGGCTTTCTTGAAGTCGATGAAACAGGCGAATATTTTCCCATTTTTTGTTTGGTGTATATGTTTTCCAATGAGGGTGTGAAGGGTATAGATATGGTCGGCTGTGCGGTGTTTTGGAAGAAAGCCTATTTGGTTTTTTCTGAGGATATTATGTTTGTTAAGAAAATCAAGTAATCTACTATTTAGAATACTGCAGAATAACTTCCCTAGACAACTGTTGACACAGATGCCGCGGTAGTTATTTGGGTCTGATTTGTTTCCACTTTTATATATGGGGGAGATTAGTCCTTGGCACCAGATATCGGGAAAACAGCCGGAGCGTAATATGATGTTGAATAGTTTGAGTATCGCACCCTGCATCTCCATATTGCTGAACTTGAGCATTTCATTTTTGATGTTGTCTGGGCCACAGGCTTTCTTTAGGTGGAGAGATTTTGTTTTTGTGGCCAGTTCTTTCCATGTGATTGGGGAGTCTAGAGGGTTTTGGTTGTCTTTAATTGTTGCTTCTAATGTGTGGAGTTTTTCTGTGACCTGATGTTGACTTGGGTTTGTTTCGTTTATTGGGATGTCTTTGTAGAGGTTTTCAAAATGTGTTCTCCAGATGTCGCCATCTTGGATTGGTAATGCTTGCAATTGTGTTGTACTCAGGTTATTCCACATTTCCCAGAATTGTTTTGGATTGGTGGAGTTTTCAATTTCTTCGAGTATTTTGTGGGTATAGTTTTGTGTTTTGTTCCTAATGGTGTGTTTATATCTTTTGAGGGTTTCATTGTATCTAGTACGTAGGTCCGGATTGTTTGGTTGGCGATGCTTTTGGTTTGATATTTTTTTCAGGTCTTTTCTGGCATTTTTGCATTCGTGGTCAAACCATTTCTTATTTTTATTTTGTCTTTTGTGACGCTTCCTCTTTTGTTTCACAAGGTCGGCTTTTACAGCTGCCTCATGGAAGATCATATTTATATCCTCTATGGCCATGTTTACACCATCTCTGGTGATCTCGTATGGGTTTTCTTTAAATTTTGATATTTTACTTGTGAGATCAGGTGACTTTAGTGCTGTGATGAATTTTTCTCCACTGTCTGGGGCCCATCTGTATGTCTGGTTTATTTTATGGAGCTTACTGGGTTCCTTTTTTGTGTCTGTAGTTTGGGCAGAAAGTTTAAGGTACATATTTATTTGGTTATGGTCTGAGAGGGGGGATTGCTGCCTGACAGTGAATGAGTTGATATCGCAGGGGTCCAGGTCAGTGATTGTATAGTCCACCACACTAGACCCAAGAGTTGAGGAGTATGTGAGTCTCCCTAGGGAGTCCCCTCTGAACCTACCGTTAACTATGTACAGGCCTAAGGCTCGGCAGAGTTGCACTACCTCCCTACCGTTTTTATTTATTTCACGATCAAGGTTGTTCCGATTTGCGATGGCTGGTGTGACATCTAAAGGGGTCTGGCCAAACACATGGTTGTTTCCCTGTGGGTCTATGAAGTCAGGTTCACAACCGGTCCTTGCATTTAGGTCCCCACATATTATCACCTTTCCTTGGGCCTGGAAATGGCTGATTTCCATGTGGAGAGTATCAAATAACTCCTCTTCGAAATATGGCGATTCTATTGGAGGTATGTAGATCGCACATAAGTAAACATCTTTTTTTTTCTATTCCTATATTTTTATCTAGTTTTAGCCATACGTGTGATTTTCCCTGTTTTACCGGTGAGATGTGTTTGTCCAGTTCTCCCTTATACCACACCAATATTCCCCCGGAGGTTCTGCCCTTGCGTGTTTTAGTGTTCTTTACTGAGGGCACAATGATTTCATGGTACATTGGAGGACAGTGGGCCGGCACGTCCTTTTGGCACCATGTTTCTGTTAACACAATTATATCAATGTCTTTTATAGCTTTTAGGAATTCAGGGTCTGTACTCTTCATCCCAAAAGTTGAGGAGCGGAGGCCCTGGATATTCCAGCAGCTTATGTGGAAAGAACGCATTTATATAGTTCAATAAAACAAAATAAAATGGACCTATTTTGTGGGATGAGTGTGGAAACACTATTTTCTATAATGCTAAATGATGATTTAGTATAAATTTCATGAGGCATGCACATATATCTATCTAATAATAGTAATAATACTGATAAGATAACAATAATGATAATGATAAATAACAATATTAATAATTTCTCCGGCTTTCTATCAAGCTGTTCAGCATCGTCATGATCTTTCTCAGTTCTTGGTCTACAGTCTGTGGTCTAGAGGGGGGTCTTGGGTCAGGTATAAAAGCACGGTTCTGTTGTTGGTTTTGTAATGGGGGGTGGGGGACATTGGTGGTCCTGTTTGGGCTCCCAATGGTAGAGGGGGTGGGAGGGCTGCGTCTTTTGGCAGTGTTTATGATGTCTCTCTCTCTCCCTCACACACTGTCTCTCTCTCACTCTCTCTCTCCCTCACACTCTCTCTCCCTCACACACTGTCTCTCTCTCTCTCTCTCCCTCACACACTGTCTCTCTCTCTCTCTCTCTCTCCCTCACACACTGTCTCACTTTCTCCCTCCCTCACACACTGTCTCTCTCTCTCTCTCTCCCTCACACACTGTCGCTCTCTCTCTCTCTCCCTCACACACTGTCTCTCTCTCTCTCTCTCTCCCTCACACTCTCTCTCTCTCTCTCTTCCTCACACATTCTCTCCCTCACACACTGTCTCTTTCACTCTCTCTCCCTCACACTCTCTCTCCCTCTCTCTCTCCCTCACACACTCTCTCTCTCTCTCTCTCCCTCACACACTCTCTCTCTCTCTCTCTCCCTCACACACTCTCTCTCTCTCTCTCTCTCTCCCTCACACACTGTCTCTCTCTCTCTCTCCCTCACACACTGTCTCTCTCTCTCTCTCTCCCTCACACACTCTCTCTCTCTCTCTCTCCCTCACACACTGTCTCTCTCTCTCTCTCTCACACACACTATCTCTCTCTCTCTCTCCCTCACACACTGTCTCTCTCTCTCTCTCTCCCTCACACACTCTCTCTCTCTCTCTCTCTCCCTCACACACTGTCTCTCTCTCTCTCTCTCCCTCACACACTGTCTCTCTCTCACTCGCCCTCACACACTGTCTCTCTCTCTCTCTCTCCTTCACACACTGTCTCTCTCTCTCTCCCTCACACACTGTCTCTGTCTCTCTCCCTCTCTCTCCTTCACACACTGTCTCTCTCTCTCTCTCTCCCTCACACACTGTCTCTCTCTCACTCTCCCTCCCTCACACACTCTCTCTCTCTCTCTTTCTCTCCCTCACACACTCTCTTTCTCTCTCTCTCCCTCCCTCACACACTGTCTCTCTCTCTCTCTCTCTCCCTCACACACTGTCTCTCTCCCTCTCTCCAATTCCAATTCCAATTCAAATGCTTTATTGGCATGAAAGTTTACAGAGAACCATATTGCCAAAGCTTACATAGCAAAAAGGTACAATTTTCCAACATTCTGTAGGTGTCAATCGATTTGACATTTGTTGGGTACATACAATATTACTTTTAAACAATATTAATTTTAAACAGTCTTTGTACTTCATTTGGTACGTTCAATATTAATTTTAAACAGTCTTAATTTTAAACAGTCCTCAGGTTGTGACATGTTGTTACATATTTGGCCCCAAGGTATGGTCTGTCTCCTTCTCCTAGGACTAATCTCAATTTTGACAGGTCATCCAATTCCTTGAAATCTGGGGTTGTTTGGCTTAGCTTGTTGAATAATATGTTTCTTGATGTGTTGAATTTTTCGCATTTTAGGAGGAAATGCATCTCTGTTTCAACCTCGCTGGCCAGACATTGATCGCATATTCTATTCTCTCTAGGCTGCCAGGATTTCTTGTATCTGCCTTTTTCAATTTCCAGTTGGTGGTCGCTTAGTCTGTACCTGGTGAGGGTCTGTCTCTGTTTTGTGTCTCTGATGGTCGTGAGGTAGTCTGCCAGTTTATATTCTCTTTTTAGGGCCCGGTAACATTCTAATCTGCTTTGGCTTTTGGTTATTTTGTTCCAATGTTCCAGGTAGGTTTCTTTGCATTGTTTAATGATTTGGTTCACTCGGATTGGTGTTTGGACGGCTGTGTTGGTCTGGGGCTGGTCAGGGTCCGGCTGAGTACTTAGTTTCAGTAGCAGCTGACTCAGGGGACTCTTTTCTGGGTTTAGCTCTTGGGTCTGAAAGGCTTTGAAATGAAGGGTGTCTGGGGAGCTAGATTTGAGGTGATTTAGGAAGTTTAGTGCTCGTTTTTGGATGTTTATTATCAGTGGGTATCTGCCTAGTTCGGCTCTGCATGCATTTGTTGGCGTTTTTCTTTGGGTGCGAAGGATGCTTCGGCAGAATTCTGCATGTAGGGCTTCTATTGTGTGTTTTTCCCATTTAGTGTAGCTTTGGTGATTTAGCGGGCCCCATACTTCACTACCGTACAGTGCAATGGGCAGGATTATGCTGTCAAATATTTTGAGCCAGATTTTGATTGGGATTTGGATGTTGTAGAATTTTCTTTTTATTGCATATAGGGCTCTTCGGGCTTTTTCTTTTAGTGCATTCACTGCTATGCTGAAGCTCCCTGATGCTGTAATAGTTAGACCAAGGTAGGTGTAGCTCATAGTGTGTCCTATAGTGGTATCACTGAGGGTAAACTGGTATTTGTTTTCCTGACATCTGGGCCTTTTTTGAAAAATCATGATGTTGGTTTTCTTTAGATTTACTGTTAGAGCCCAATTTTGGCAGTATTTGTCGAGTAGGTCTAGTTGTTGCTGTAATCCCTGTTCTGTGGGAGACAGCAGAACCAGGTCGTCCGCATAGAACAGGGATTTCACTTCTCCATCCAGGAGACGGAGACCTGGTGACTCGCTTTGCTCCAGCATGTCTGCTAATTCATTTATGTATATGTTGAACAGGGTCGGGCTCAAATTGCAGCCCTGCCGGACGCCTCTTCTCTGGGTGAAGAAATCGGTGCGTTTGTCTCCAATTTTGACCCCGCATTTGTTTTTCAGATACATTGATTTAATAAGGTCATAGACTTTGCCCCCTATTCCACACTGAAGAAGTTTATAATAGAGCCCTTCGTGCCATATAGAGTCAAAGGCTTTCTTGAAGTCGATGAAACAGGTGAATATTTTCCCATTTTTTGTTTGGTGTATATGTTTTTCAATGAGGGTGTGAAGGGTATAGATATGGTCGGCGGTGCGGTGTTTTGGAAGAAAGCCTATTTGGTTTTTTCTGAGGATATTATGTTTGTTAAGAAAATCAAGTAATCTACTATTTAGAATACTGCAGAATAACTTCCCTAGACAACTGTTGACACAGATGCCGCGGTAATTATTTGGGTCTGATTTGTTTCCACTTTTATATATGGGGGAGATTAGTCCTTGGCACCAGATATCGGGAAAACAGCCTGCATCTCCATATTGCTGAACTTGAGCATTTCATTTTTGATGTTGTCTGGGCCACAGGCTTTCTTTAGGTGGAGAGATTTTGTTTTTGTGGCAGTTCTTTCCATGGAATTGGGGAGTCTAGAGGGTTTCGGGAGAATATATAATGGAGAATAAGGAAATGGCAGACCAATTAAACTCATACTTTGGTTCTGTATTCACAAAGGAGGACACAAATAACCTCCCAGGAATATCGGCAAACATAGGGACTAATGAGAGGGAGGAGCTGACAGAAATTAGTATCTCTAGGGATATGGTGTTGGGTAAGTTGAGGGGACTGAAGGCCGACAAATCCCCGGGGCCTGATAAACTACATCCTAGGGTACTTAAGGAGGTGGCCCTGGAGATAGCAGATGCTCTAAGGATCATCTTCCGGAACTCCATTGACTCGGGAACAGTACCCGTGGATTGGAGGGTAGCTAATGTTACCCCAATATTTAAAAAGGGGGGTAGAGAGAAAGCAGGGAATTATAGACCAGTAAGCCTTACATCGGTTGTGGGCAAAATGCTAGAGTCCATTATTAAGGATAAAATAGCGGAGCACTTGACAAATGGGGAAAGGATCGGACAGAGTCAACATGGATTTACAAAGGGTAAATCGTGTTTGACTAATCTGCTGGAATTTTTTGAGGAAGTAACTGGTAAAATAGATGGGGGAGAGCCAGTGGATGTGGTGTACCTTGACTTCCAGAAAGCCTTCGATAAGGTTCCACACAAAAGATTATCATGCAAAATTAAGGCTCATGGGATTGGGGGCAAAGTATTAACGTGGATAGAGAACTGGCTGGCAGATAGAAAACAGAGAGTTGGAATAAACGGCTCGTTTTCGGAGTGGCAGGCAGTGACCAGCGGGGTGCCGCAAGGATCTGTCCTGGGACCCCAGCTGTTCACAATATATATAAATGATCTGGATCAGGGAATTGGATGCAATATTTCCAAATTCGCTGACGACACTAAACTAGGAGGAGGGGTGGGCTCTGATGAGGATGTCAGGAGGCTACAGTGCGATTTGGACAGGTTGGGGGAATGGGCGGATACGTGGCAGATGCACTATAATGTGGATAAATGCGAGGTTATCCACTTTGGGGGTAAAAACAGGAGGGTAGATTATTATCTAAATGGCAATAGATTGGGAGATGGGGAAGTGCAGAGGGACCTGGGTGTTCTTGTGCACCAGTCACTGAAGGAGAGCATGCAGGTGCAACAGGCGATTAAGAAGGCAAATGGTATGTTGGCCTTCATATCAAGGGGGTTCGAGTATAGGAATAGGGATACCTTACTACAGCTGTACAAGGTGCTGGTGAGACCGCATCTGGAGTATTGTGTACAGTTTTGGTCGCCCCATCTGCGGAAGGATGTTCTTGCCATGGAAAGAGTGCAACGGCGATTCACCAGGCTGATACCTGGAATGGCGGGAATGACCTACGAAGAGAGATTAAATAGTTTGGGCTTGTACTCACTGGAGTTTAGAAGATTGAGAGGGGATCTCATCGAAACATATAAAATTATGGCAGGCCTGGACAGGCTGAATTCAGAGAGAATGTTTCCAATGGCCGGGGAGCACAGAACCAGGGGCCACAGTCTAAAAATAGCGGGCAAATCATTTAAAACAGAGATGAGGAAGAATTTCTTCACTCAAAGAGTGGTGAGCCTGTGGAATTCCCTGCCACAGAGGGCTGTGAAGGCTAATTCAATAAATATTTTCAAGAGAGAATTGGATATATTTCTGAAGGCTAAGGGGATTAAGGGTTACGGAGAAAAGGCGGGGACGGGGTACTGAACTGGTAAGATCAGCTATGATCTCAGACGAAGATCAGCCATGATCTCATTGAATGGCGGAGCAGGCTCGAAGGGCCGAATGGCCTACTCCTGTTCCTATCTCTATGTTTCTATGTTTTGGTTGTCTTTAATTGTTGCTTCTAATGTGTGGAGTTTTTCTGTGACCTGATGTTGACTTGGGTTTGTTTCGTTTATTGGGATGTCTTTGTAGAGGTTTTCAAAATGTGTTCTCCAGATGTCGCCATCTTGGATTGGTAATGCTTGCAATTGTGTTGTACTCAGGTTATTCCACATTTCCCAGAATTGTTTTGGATTGGTGGAGTTTTCAATTTCTTCGAGTATTTTGTGGGTATAGTTTTGTGTTTTGTTCCTAATGGTGTGTTTATATCTTTTGAGGGTTTCATTGTATCTAGTACGTAGGTCCGGATTGTTTGGTTGGCGATGCTTTTGGTTTGATATTTTTCTCAGGTCTTTTCTGGCATTTTTGTGGTCAAACCATTTCTTATTTTTATTTTGTCTTTTGTGACGCTTCCTTTTCTGTTTCACAAGGTCGGCTTTTACAGCTGCCTCATGGAAGATCATATTTATATCCTCTATGGCCATGTTTACACCATCTCTGGTGATCTCGTATGGGTTTTCTTTAAATTTTGATATTTTACTTGTGAGATCAGGTGACTTTAGTGCTGTGATGAATTTTTCTCCACTGTCTGGGGCCCATCTGCATGTCTGGTTTATTTTATGGAGCTTACTGGGTTCCTTTTTTGTGTCTGTAGTGTGGGCAGAAAGTTTAAGGTACATATTTATTTGGTTATGGTCTGAGAGGGGGGATTGCTGCCTGACAGTGAATGAGTTGATATCGCAGGGGTCCAGGTCAGTGATTGTATAGTCCACCACACTAGACCCAAGAGTTGAGGAGTATGTGAGTCTCCCTAAGGAGTCCCCTCTGAACCTACCGTTAACTATGTACAGGCCTAAGGCTCGGCAGAGTTGCACTACCTCCCTACCGCTTTTATTCATTTCACGATCAAGGTTGTTCCGATTTGCGATGGCTGGTGTGACATCTAAAGGGGTCTGGCCAAACACATGGTTGTTTCCCTGTGGGTCTATGAAGTCTCTCTCTCCCTCCCTCACACACTCTCTCTCTCTCTCTCTCTCTCTCTCCCTCACACACGGTCTCTCTCTCTCTCTCCCTCACACACTGTCTCTCTCTCTCTCTCTCTCTCCCTCACACACACTCTCTCTCCCTCCCTCACACACTGTCTCTCTCTCCATTCCAATTCTCTCTCTCCCTCACACACTGTCTCTCTCTCTCTCTCTCTCCCTCCCGTCACACACTCTCTCTCTCTCTCTTTCCCTCACACACTCTCTCTCTCTCTCTCTCCTCCCTCACAACACTGTCTCTCTCTCTCTCCCTCACACACTGTCCTCTCTCTCTCTCTCCCTCCCTCACACACTCTCTCTCTCTCTCTCTCTCTCTCCCTCACACACGGTCTCTCTCTCTCTCTCCTCTCTCTCTCTCTCCCTCACACACTCTCTCTCTCTCTCCCTCCCTCACACACTCTCCCTCTCTCCCTCTCTCTCCCTCACACACTCTCTCTCTCCTCTCTCTCTCCCTCACACACTGTCTCTCTCTCTCTCTCTCCCTCCCTCACACACTCTCTCTCTCTCTCTCTCCCTCCCTCACACACTCTCTCTCTCTCTCTCTCCCTCACACACTCTCTCTCTCTCTCTCTCTCCCTCACACTCTCTCTCTCTCTCTCTCTCCCTCACACACACTCTCTCTCTCCCTCCCTCACACACTGTCTCTCTCTCTCTCTCCCTCACACACTGTCTCTCTCTCTCTCTCCCTCACACACTGTCTCTCTCTCTCTCTCCCTCCCTCACACACTCTCTCTCTCTCTCTCTCTCCCTCACACACTGTCTCTCTCTCTCTCTCCCTCACACACACTCTCTCTCTCTCCCTCCCTCACACACTCTCCCTCTCTCTCTCTCTCTCCCTCACACACTCTCTCTCTCTCTCTCTCCCTCACACACTGTCTCTCTCTCTCTCTCTCCCTCCCTCACACACTCTCTCTCTCTCTCTCTCTCCCTCACACACTCTCTCTCTCTCTCCCTCCCTCACACACTCTCTCTCTCTCTCTCTCCCTCACACACTCTCTCTCTCTCTCTCTCCCTCACACTCTCTCTCTCTCTCTCCTCACACACTCTCTCTCTCTCTCTCCCTCCCTCACACACAGTCTCTCTCTCTCTCTCCCTCACACACTGTCTCTCTCTCTCTCTCCCTCACACACTGTCTCTCTCTCTCTCTCTCTCCCTCACACACTGTCTCTCTCTCTCTCTCTCCCTCACACACTGTCTCTCTCTCTCTCTCCCTCACACACTGTCTCTCTCTCTCTCTCCCTCCCTCACACACTCTCTCTCTGTCGCTCTCTCCCTCACACACTGTCTCTCTCTCTCTCTCTCCCTCACACACTCTCTCTCTCTCTCTCTCCCTCACACGCACTCTCTCTCTCTCTCTCCCTCCCTCACAGACTCTCTCTCTCTCTCTCTCTCCCTCACACACTGTCTCTCTCTCTCTCTCTCCCTCACACACTCTCTCTCTCTCTCCCTCCCTCACACACTGTCTCTCTCTCTCTCTCCCTCACGCACTGTCTCTCTCTCTCTCTCCCTCCCTCACACACTCTCTCTCTCTCTCTCTCCCTCGCACACTGTCTCTCTCTCTCTCCCTCCCTCACACACTGTCTCTCTCTCTCTCTCTCCCTCACACACTGACTCTGTCTCTCTCTCTCTCCCTCACACACTGTCTCTCTCTCTCTCTCCCTCCTCACACACTCTCTGTGATGAAATATTCCATTCACCACTGCCTGTGACTGAGATCGGTTTCAGTGTCATTTCCCTTCCCCCAGACCTCATTGTATTGTGTACTGGAATGTGCTGTATTGTATACTGGAATGTGCTGGAATGTGCTGTGTGTAGGGCTCCGCCCATACCTGGCCCCGTTTGTAAGCTAGCTTCAGTCTGGCCTCAGTCTCCAGAAGGAAGACATCTCTCTCTCTTACGTGTTACTTTCTAAGTTAATAAAAGCCTTGTTTTTGTTCTGCTAACTTCGAGTCTCGGAATTATTGAGGCACATCAATTTTATTAACTTATTTTTCAACACTATGGATCAACTCCTGAAACCCGAACGTTTGGATTTGGATCAACATGCTCCGGACGCATCAGCACGCTTCGGACACTGGTTTGAGTGTATGGATGAGACTCGGAATTCTGCGGAATTGGGTAAGCCACCGGGTTTACCCCCTCATCCAAGACGCCGAGACGTACCTGGCCGCCTGCGACATCTTAAAGGCGCATTACCAGCAGCCTACGAATGAGGTGTATGCTAGGCACCTGCTCGCTACCCGCGCACAGCGACCTGGGGAATCGGTGGAGGAGTTCCTAAGCACCCTGAAAATGCTTGGCAAAGACTGCAAGTGCCGAGATGTAAAAGCCGCAGTGTACACTGACGAGCTTGTTCGCAATGCCTTCATCACAGGCCTCAGCTCCACTTACATCCGGCAAAGACTGCTGGAAAAAACGGGGTTGGACCTGAAACAGGCTGCGGACACCGCGCGATCCCTGGATGTGGCCCAGAGAAACTCGGACGTCTACTCTTCAGCCCGCGCAGTCCACGCCGCCACGTGTGCACCGAGGGCGCCGCCATCTTGGAAGGCATCTTCCCCGCCCGACAGCCCAACACCGGCTGGGCCCCGCTCTCCCCCCAGAAGCCCTATGACAGCCGCGACGCGTCAGGGACCCAACTGCTACTTCTGCGGGCAGCCAAAGCACACCAGAAACCTGTGCCCGGTGAAAGGCACCACCTGCTTTAAGTGCGGTAAGAAGGGGCACTTCGGGAAGGTGTGCAGCGGGAACCCCACCGGAAAACCAACCGCCGGAAAACCCGCCACCGCCGCGTGTGCGCCGTGGGAGCGGCCATCTTGGACGCCATCTTGCCCGACCTCGTGGGGTCCGCCATCTTGTGAGCAGACAGCGTGGACGCCATCTTGTATCGATCAGGGCCCTACAGTGGCATCGGTCACAGTGGACCAGACCAGGCCGCACCCGCTATCCAGATCAATGGTGGACATCGAGGTAAACGGGTGCCGGGTTAAATGCTTAATTGACAGTGGAAGCACGGAGAGCTTTATCCACCCAGAACTGGCACAACAACTCTCCCTAAAGGTGGTCCCTACTCAGGGTACCATCTCTATGGCTGATAAAACCCAGACATCGACCATTCTGGGTTACTGCACGGTACAATTGTGCGTTAACGGAACTGTATATGATCATTTTAAAGTATTAATCATGAAGAACCTATGTGCGAGCGTGATCTTGGGCCTAGATTTCCAGTGCAACCACCAAAGCATCACGCTCAAGTACGGTGGGTCCCAGCCGCCCCTCACAGTGTGCGGTCTGGCTACCCTGAAGGTAAAGCCGCCTTCGCTATTCGCGAACCTTACCCCTAACTGCCGGCCAATAGCAACCAAAAGCAGGAGGTACAGCTGGGAGGACAGGCGGTTTATCGCGACCGAGGTAGACAGGCTCCTGAAAGAGCGCATTATTGAACGCAGCAACAGCCCGTGGTGCGCCCAAGTGGTAGTGGTAAGGGGTAGCGAGAAGAAACGGATGGTGATCGACTATAGTCAAACGATCAACAGGTACACCCTACTAGACGCCTACCCGCTACCCCGCATATCAGAAATGGTGAACCAAATCGCCCAATACCGGGTGTTCTCCACCATCGACCTCAAGTCAGCATACCACCAGCTCCCTATCAGACCAGAGGACCGCCCGTACACCGCCTTCGAGGCGAACGGACGCCTCTACCAATTCCTCAGAGTCCCCTTTGGGGTGACGAATGGGGTCTCGGTCTTCCAGAGGGAGATGGACCGCATGGTCGATGACCACCACTTGCAGGCAACCTTCCCCTACCTCGACAACGTCACCATCTGCGGTCACAACCAGCAGGATCACGACTCGAACCTCGAGAGGTTCCTGAAAACCGCACAAAAACTCAACCTCACCTACAACGAGGACAAGTGCGTTTACAACACCACGCGCCTCTGCATACTAGGCAGCGTGGTGGAGAATGGGGAAATCGGGCCAGACCCCGACCGATTGCGCCCCCTACGGGAGCTGCCCCTGCCCAACACTCCCAAAGCCCTGAAAAGGTGCCTGGGGTTATTTTCTTATTATTCCCAATGGGTCCCCAACTACTCCGACAAAGCCCGCCCCCTCTTGAAAGCATCCTCTTTCCCGCTCTCTGCTGAGGCCCACGCCGCCTTCAAAAGCATTAAGCAGGATATTGAGCGGGCCACGCTACAGGCAGTGGACGAGAACACTCCATTTCAAGTGGAAAGTGATGCGTCTGACTTCGCCTTGGCGGCCACCCTCAACCAGGCGGGGCGGCCCGTAGCTTTCTTCTCGAGGACCCTCCAAGGGCCCGAGATCAGACACTCCTCCGTGGAAAAGGAGGCCCAAGCCATCGTGGAGGCAGTGCGCCACTGGCGCCACTACCTAGCCGGCAAACGCTTCACCCTACTTACCGACCAGCGGTCGGTAGCATTTATGTTCAAGAATAAACAGAGGGGGAAGATTAAAAATGATAAGATTCTTAGGTGGCGGATCGAGCTCTCCACCTTCGAGTACGACATCATTTACCGGCCAGGGGCCCTTAACGAATCCCCTGACGCCCTCTCACGAGGGATGTGTGCCAGCGCCACCGGGGATCGGCTACAGACCCTCCACAACGACCTCTGCCACCCAGGGGTCACGCGGCTGTTCCACTTCATAAAGTCCCGTAACTTACCCTACTCGATTGAGGAAGTTCGGTCCCTGACCAGGAACTGCCGCACTTGCGCTGAGTGCAAGCCTCAGTTCTACCACCCAGATAGAGCCCACTTAATCAAAGCTACACGGCCCTTTGAGCGGCTCAGCTTAGATTTCAAGGGCCCCCTCCCGTCCGTCAACTGCAATGTTTACTTCCTGAACATTGTGGACGAATACTCCCGGTTCCCATTCGCCTTCCCCTGCCCAGACATGACCAGCGCCACGGTCATTAAATGCCTCAACAGCCTGTTCTGCCTGTTCGGTATGCCGAGCTACATCCATACGGATAGGGGGGCGTCCTTCATGAGTGAAGAGCTACGCCAGTACATGCTGTCCAAGGGGATCGCCACGAGCCGTACCACCAGCTACAACCCCCGGGGTAACGGCCAAGTGGAGCGAGAGAACGGAACAGTATGGAAAGCAGTCACTCTAGCTCTAAGGACCAAGGGCCTCCCTATCTCCCGCTGGCAGGAAGTCCTCTCGGATGTGCTCCATTCGATACGGTCGCTATTGTGTATGGCCACTAATAACACGCCTCATGAACGAATGTTTGTCTTTCCCCAGAAATCCACCTCAGGCGTATCCATGCCGTCATGGCTCTCCACCCCAGGTCCGGTACTCGTGCGAAGGCATGTGAGGGGCCACAAGACGGACCCTCTCGTGGAGCCAGTACACCTACTCAACGCCAACCCCCAATACGCATATGTCCGGCACGCCGACGGAAGGGAGGACACCGTGTCCATAAAAGACGTCGCCCCAGCCGGCATCGACAACAACCACGGCAATAGCGGCAACGACAATCACAGCAACTCTTACCCACCCACTACTCTTTCATCACCCCCGGAAGAACACCGACCAACGGCACCCCCACCAACTACCCCTCCAAAAACCCTGGCGGCACCCCCGGCAGAGACCCAAGAGGCTACCGGGGACACCCAGCCAACACCCGCGGCACCGCAACAGCCACGTCGGTCGCAGAGGACTATCAAACCCCCGAACAGACTAAATCTATAGAAGGGGTGAATGTGATGAAATATTCCATTCACCACTGCCTGTGACTGAGATCGGTTTCAGTGTCATTTCCCTTCCCCCAGACCTCATTGTATTGTGTACTGGAATGTGCTGTATTGTATACTGGAATGTGCTGGAATGTGCTGTGTGTAGGGCTCCGCCCATACCTGGCCCCGTTTGTAAGCTAGCTTCAGTCTGGCCTCAGTCTCCAGAAGGAAGACATCTCTCTCTCTTACGTGTTACTTTATAAGTTAATAAAAGCCTTGTTTTTGTAATGCTAACTTCGAGTCTCGGAATTATTGAGGCACATCACTCTCTCTCTCTCTCTCTCCCTCACACACTCTCTCCCTCTCCCTCTCCCTCCCTCACACACTGTCTCTCTCTCTCTCCCTCACACACTGTCTCTCTCTCTCTCTCTCCCTCACACACTCTCTCTCTCTCTCTCTCTCTCCCTCACACTCTCTCTCTCTCTCTCTCCCTCACACACTCTCTCTCTCTCAATTCAATTCAATTCAATTCAATTCAAATGCTTTATTGGCATGAAAGTTTACAGAGAACCATATTGCCAAAGCTTACATTGCAAAAAGGTACAGTTTTCTAACATTCTGTAGGTGTCAATCGATTTGACATTTGTTGGGTACATACAATATTACTTTTAAACAATATTAATTTTAAACAGTCTTTGTACTTCATTTGGTACGTTCAATATTAATTTTAAACAGTCTTAATTTTAAACAGTCCTCAGGTTATCACATGTTGTTACATATTTGGCCCCAAGGTATGGTCTGTCTCCTTCTCCTAGGATTAATCTCAATTTTGACACTCTCTCCCTCACACACTCTCTCTCTCTCTCTCTCTCCCTCACACTCTCTCTCTCTCTCTCTCCCTCACACACTCTCTCTCTCTCTCTCTCCCTCCCTCACACACTCTCTCTCTCTCTCTCTCTCTCCCTCACACACTGTCTCTCTCTCTCTCTCTCCCTCACACACTCTCTCTCTCACACTCCCTCCCTCACACTCTTTCTCTCTCTCTCTCCCTCACACACTCACTCTCTCTCTCCCTCCCTCACACACTGTCTCTCTCTCTCTCCCTCACGCACTGTCTCTCTCTCTCTCTCTCTCCCTCGCACACTGTCTCTCTCTCTGTCCCTCCCTCACACACTGTCTCTCTCTCTCTCTCTCCCTCACACACTGTCTCTGTCTCTCCCCCACACACACTCTCTCTCTCTCTCTCTCCCTCACACACTCTCTCTCTCTCTCTCTCTCCCTCACACTCTCTCTCTCTCTCTCTCTTTCTCTCCCTCACACTCTCTCTCTCTCTCTCTCCCTCCCTCACACACTGTCTCTCTCTCTCTCTCTCTCCCTCACACACTGTCTCTCTCTCTCTCCCCCTCACACACTGTCTCTCTCTCTCTCTCAGTTCAGTTCAGTTCAAATGCTTTATTGGCATGAAAGTTTACAGAGAACCATATTGCCAAAGCTTACATAGCAAAAAGGTACAGTTTTCCAACATTCTGTAGGTGTCAATCGATTTGACATTTGTTGGGTATATACAATATTACTTTTAAACAATATTAATTTTAAACAGTCTTTCTACTTCATTTGGTATGTTCAATATTAATTTTAAACAGTCTTACTTTTAAACAGTCCTCAGGTTGTGACATGTTGTAACATATTTAGCCCCAAGGTATGGTCTGTCTCCTTCTCCTAGGACTAATCTCAATTTTGACAGATCATCCAATTCCTTGAAATCTGGGGTTGTTTGGCTTAGCTTGTTGAATAATATGTTTCTTGATGTGTTGAATTTTTCGCATTTTAGGAGGAAATGCATTTCTGTTTCAACCTCGCCAGCCAGACATTGATCGCATATTCTATTCTCTCTAGGCTGCCAGGATTTCTTGTATCTGCCTTTTTCAATTTCCAGTTGGTGGTTGCTTAGTCTGTACCTGGTGAGGGTCTGTCTCTGTTTTGTGTCTCTGATGGTCGTGAGGTAGTCTGCCAGTTTATATTCTCTTTTTAGGGCCCGGTAACATTCTAATCTGCTTTGGCTTTCGGTTATTTTGTTCCAATGTTCCAGGTAGGTTTCTTTGCATTTTTTAATGATTTGGTTCACTCGGATTGGTGTTTGGACGGCTGTGTTGGTCTGGGGCTGGTCAGGGTCCGGCCGAGTACTTAGTTTCATTAGCAGCTGACTCAGGGGACTCTTTTCTGGGTTTAGCTCTTGGGTCTGAAAGGCTTTGAAATGAAGGGTGTCTGGGGAGCTAGATTTGAGGTGATTTAGGAAGTTTAGTGCTCGTTTTTGGATGTTTATTATCAGTGGGTATCTGCCTAGTTCGGCTCTGCATGCATTTGTTGGCGTTTTTCTTTGGGTGCGAAGGATGCTTCGGCAGAATTCTGCATGTAGGGCTTCTATTGTGTGTTTTTCCCATTTAGTGTAGCTTTGGTGATTTAGCGGGCCCCATACTTCACTACCGTACAGTGCAATGGGCAGGATTATGCTGTCAAAAATTTTGAGCCAGATTTTGATTGGGATTTGGATGTTGTAGAATTTTCTTTTTATTGCATATAGGGCTCTTCGGGCTTTTTCTTTTAGTGCATTCACTGCTATGCTGAAGCTCCCTGATGCTGTAATAGTTAGACCAAGGTAGGTGTAGCTCATAGTGTGTCCTATAGTGGTATCACTGAGGGTAAACTGGTATTTGTTTTCCTGACATCTGGGTCTTTTCTGAAAAATCATGATGTTGGTTTTCTTTAGATTTACTGTTAGAGCCCAATTTTGGCAGTATTTGTCGAGTAGGTCTAGTTGTTGCTGTAATCCCTGTTCTGTGGGAGACAGCAGAACCAGGTCGTCCGCATAGAACAGGGACTTCACTTCTCCATCCAGGAGACGGAGACCTGGTGACTCGCTTTGCTCCAGCATGTCTGCTAATTCATTTATGTATATGTTGAACAGGGTCGGGCTCAAATTGCAGCCCTGCCGGACGCCTCTTCTCTGGGTGAAGAAATCGGTGCGTTTGTCTCCAATTTTGACCCCGCATTTGTTTTTCAGATACATTGATTTAATAAGGTCATAGACTTTGCCCCCTATTCCACACTGAAGAAGTTTATAATAGAGCCCTTCGTGCCATATAGAGTCAAAGGCTTTCTTGAAGTCGATGAAACAGGCGAATATTTTCCCATTTTTTGTTTGGTGTTTATGTTTTTCAATGAGGGTGTGAAGGGTATAGATATGGTTGGCGGTGCGGTGTTTTGGAAGAAAGCCTATTTGGTTTTTTCTGAGGATATTATGTTTGTTAAGAAAATCAAGTAATCTACTATTTAGAATACTGCAGAATAACTTCCCTAGACAACTGTTGACACAGATGCCGCGGTAGTTATTTGGGTCTGATTTGTTTCCACTTTTATATATGGGGGAGATTAGTCCTTGGCACCAGATATCGGGAAAACAGCCTGAGCGTAATATGATGTTGAATAGTTTGAGTATCGCACCCTGCATCTCCATATTGCTGAACTTTAGCATTTCATTTTTGATGTTGTCTGGGCCACAGGCTTTCTTTAGGTGGAGAGATTTTGTTTTTGTGGCCAGTTCTTTCCATGTGATTGGGGAGTCTAGAGGGTTTTGGTTGTCTTTAATTGTTGCTTCTAATGTGTGGAGTTTTTCTGTGACCTGATGTTGACTTGGGTTTGTTTCGTTTTTTGGGATGTCTTTGTAGAGGTTTTCAAAATGTGTTCTCCAGATGTCGCCATCTTGGATTGGTAATGCTTGCAATTGTGTTGTACTCAGGTTATTCCACATTTCCCAGAATTGTTTTGGATTGGTGGAGTTTTCAATTTCTTCGAGTATTTTGTGGGTATAGTTTTGTGTTTTGTTCCTAATGGTGTGTTTATATCTTTTGAGGGTTTCATTGTATCTAGTACATAGGTCCGGATTGTTTGGTTGCCGATGCTTTTGGTTTGATATTTTTCTCAGGTCTTTTCTGGCATTTTTGCATTCGTGGTCAAACCATTTCATATTTTTATTTTGTCTTTTGTGATGCTTCCTCTTCTGTTTCACGAGGTCGGCTTTTACAGCAGCCTCATGGAAGATCATATTTATATCCTCTATGGCCGTGTTTACACCATCTCTGGTGATCTCATATAGATTTTCTTTAAATTTTGAAATTTTACTTGTGAGATCAGGTGAATTTAGTGCTGTGATGAATTTATCTCCACTGTCTGGGGCCCATCTGTATGTCTGGTTTATTTTATGTAGCTTACTGTGTTCCTTTTTTGTGTCTGTAGTTTGGGCAGAAAGTTTAAGGTACACATTTATTTGGTTATGGTCTGAGAGGGGGGATTGCTGCCTGACAGTGAATGCGTTGATATCGCAGGGGTCCAGGTCAGTGATTGTATAGTCCACCACACTAGACCCAAGAGTTGAGGAGTATGTGAGTCTCCCTAGGGAGTCCCCTCTGAACCTACCATTAACTATGTACAGGCCTAAGGCTCGGCAGAGTTGCACTACCTCCCTACCGCTTTTATTTATTTCACGATCAAGGTTGTTCCGATTTGCGATGGCTGGTGTGACATCTAAAGGTGTCTGGCCAAACACATGGTTGTTTCCCTGTGGGTCTATGAAGTCAGGTTCACAACCGGTCCTTGCATTTAGGTCCCCACATATTATCACCTTTCCTTGGGCCTGGAAATGGCTGATTTCCATGTGGAGAGTATCAAATAACTCCTCTTCGAAATATGGCGAATCTATTGGAGGTATGTAGATCGCACATAAGTAAACATCTTGTTTTGCTATTCCTATATTTTTATCTAGTTTTAGCCATACGTGTGATTTCCCCTGTTTTACCGGTGAGATGTGTTTGTCCAGTTCTCCCTTATACCACACCAATATTCCCCCGGAGGTTCTGCCCTTGCGTGTTTTAGTGTTCTTTACTGAGGGCACAATGATTTCATGGTACATTGGAGGACAGTGGGTCGGCATGTCCTTTTGGCACCATGTTTCTGTTAACACAATTATATCAATGTCTTTTATAGCTTTTAGGAATTCAGGGTCTGTACTCTTCATCCCAAAAGTTGAGGAGCGGAGGCCCTGGATATTCCAGCAGCTTATGTGGAAAGAACGCATTTATATAGTTCAATAAAACGAAATAAAATGGACCTATTTTGTGGGATGAGTGTGGAAACACTATTTTCTATAATGCTAAGTGATGATTTAGTATAAATTTCATGAGGCATGCACATATATCTATCTAATAATAGTAATAATACTGATAAGATAACAATAATGATAATGATAAATAACAATATTAATAATTTCTCCGGCTTTCTATCAGGCTGTTCAGCATCGTCATGATCTTTCTCAGTTCTTGGTCTACAGTCTGTGGTCTAGAGGGGGGTCTTGGGTCAGGTATAAAAGCACGGTTCTGTTGTCGGTTTTGTAAAGGGGGGTGGGGGACATTGGTGGTCCTGTTTGGGCTCCCAATGGTAGGGGGGGTGGGAGGGCTGCGTCTTTTGGCAGTGTTTATGAGGTTTCTTGCGAAGACCCACATCCGCTGTTTGAGTAGATGTATTTCGTCATAGAGGTCCCTTGTGTTGGTGTTTGGATGATGGGCCAGGGAGACGTTGGGGAGGACAGAACATCTCGTGTCGATCTCCCTGTTGGTGTTGTGGATTATATAGGCTGGGGTGTCCTTTCTGGGCAGTAGTGTGGAGATCACGATCCGCGCCTCGGGGAATTCCCTGCTGGCCTTTTCTGCCATCCTGCTCACCGCCCAAGCCGTGCCTTCCTGTAGGGTGCGTAGGTCGTTCGTGCCTGTGTGGATCACAATCCATTTGGGGCTTCCAAGGGATTCTTTGTTCAGGATCTTCATTGCTTGGCCTGTGTTGCTGCACCATTTTTTCAGGACTTGATGGTCTGGGAACAGCCTCTGGGGGTCCAGAAACTTTCCGTTGGAGTCGGTCAGCAGGACCGCCTGAGGGGCTGGTTTTTCAGACTGGGTAACAGTAGTCTGGGTAGGACTCGCCTGGTGGCTGGTTGTTGGCTGGGTTTCTGGGATATGTTGTGTGGCAGGAGCGGGGTTTGGGGCTTTCGGTGTGTCCTCGTTTGGGGGGGTATCTGTCGGTTTTTGTGTTCCTGTGTGTGAGGACTGGGTAGCAGTAGTCTGGGCATGACTCGACTGAGGGCTGGTTGGAGCGGGGTTTGTGGCTTTCGGTGTGTCTTCGTGTGGGGTGGCATCCGGCGGGTTCTGTGTCCTTGTGTGTGTTGTTTTTGTGTCCTCAGGTTTTTGGACCTTAAGAGGTTTGTGTTGCCTGCTGAGTCTTTCTACGGTCTCCTTCATTTTGTTTAGTTGAGTACGGAGTTCTTTGATCTCATTTCTTTGCTCCTCTATGGTCTTTCTCAGCTTGTGGATGGTGGACTCGTGTTCCGTTTTTAGCTGTTTGAATTCCTCCTTCAAATTCTTGGCCAGTGTTTCTCTGTATTCGTTGAAATCAAGTTCTAGTTTGGCCAGATTCTCTTTCATCATTTTGTTTTCGTTGAGAGGTGTGGGGGGGGTGGAGATGTACAGGGAGGTGTTTTCCTCTGCTGGTCTCTCTTCTTCTTCCTCCACTTGGCTCTCCTCATCCTCTGTTCGACTCTCTTTTGCTTCCTGTCCATTGGTCCTCTTTGTGTCTGCCTTAGTTTTCAACTGGGGGAATTCCTTTTCGAAGGTGTCCAGATTTTCCACATTCCCCTGTATCATGATCTTTCTATTTTTGTTGTAGTAGCTTATGGTTAGCAGGGGGTCATCTTTATCTAGGTTTCCATCTTTACATATTTTCAGTCTGCCTCCACTGCCAATACCTTCACTGGAGACGTATGTGTAGTGTTTTTGTAAAGTCTCCTTCCAGGAGGTGACGTATTCGGTGTAGAATATGAGGTTGTTCTTCAGCTTAGTCCCTTTGTGTGTGGTATAGTCCACGTAGAGGATTTCTGGGTTATTTTTTAGTGTTGTGTACTTGTATTTTTCCTTTGCTTTATTTTTTGTGCATTGCTCAGGATATATCATTTCCCTGCTCATTGTAGTCGTTTGTTTTTTGTCTCAGATAGATAACTTTTTTTTTTC
>NC_140994.1:86117528-86122528 GCF_052327205.1 Somniosus microcephalus | reverse complement strand
CATTTGTTTTTCAGATACATTGATTTAATAAGGTCATAGACTTTGCCCCCCTATTCCACACTGAAGAAGTTTATAATAGAGCCCTTCGTGCCATATAGAGTCAAAGGCTTTCTTGAAGTCGATGAAACAGGCGAATATTTTCCCATTTTTTGTTTGGTGTATATGTTTTTCAATGAGGGTGTGAAGGGTATAGATATGGTCGGTGGTGCGGTGTTTTGGAAGAAAGCCTATTTGGTTTTTTCTGAGGATATTATGTTTGTTAAGAAAATCAAGTAATCTACTATTTAGAATACTGCAGAATAACTTCCCTAGACAACTGTTGACTCTCTCTCTCTCCCTCACACACTGTCTCTCTCTCTCCCTCCCTCACACACTGTCTCTCTCTCTCTCACACACTGTCTCTCTCTCTCTCTCCCTCCCTCACACACTGTCTCTCTCTCTCTCTCTCTCTCTCTCCCTCACACACTCTCTCTCTCTTCCTCCCTCACACACTGTCTCTCTCTCTCTCTCTCTCTCCCTCACACACTGTCTCTCTCTCCAATTTTTCCAATTCCAATTAAAATGCTTTATTGGCATGAAAGTTTACAGAGAACCATATTGCCAAAGCTTACATAGCAAAAAGGTACAGTTTTCCAACATTCTGTAGGTGTCAATCGATTTGACATTTGTTGGGTACATACAATATTACTTTTAAACAATATTAATTTTAAACAGTCTTTGTACTTCATCTCTCTCTCTCCCTCACAAACTGTCTCTCTCTCTCTCTCTCCCTCACACTCTCTCTCTCTCTCTCCCTCACACTCTCTATCTCTCTCTCTCTCTCTCCCTCACACACTCTCTCTCTCTCTCTCTCCCTCACACACTGTCTCTCTCTCTCTCTCTCTCTCCCTCACACACTCTCTCTCTCCCTCCCTCACACACTGTCTCTCTCTCTCTCTCTCTCCCTCCGTCACACACTCTCTCTCTCCCTCTCTCAAACACTCTCTCTCTCTCTCTCTCTCCCTCCCTCACACACTGTCTCTCTCTCGCTCTCTCTCTCCCTCACACACTGTCTCTCTCTCTCTCTCTCCCTCACACACACTCTCTCTCTCGCTCCCTCCCTCACACACTCTCTCTCTCTCTCTCTCTCTCCCTCACACACTCTCTCTCTCTCTCTCTCTCTCTCCCTCACACACTCTCTCTCTCTCTCTCCCTCCCTCACACACACTCTCTCTCTCTCTCTCTCCCTCACACACTCTCTCTCTCTCTCTCTCTCTCTCCCTCACACTCTCTCTCTCTCTCTCCCTCACACACTCAATTCAATTCAATTCAATTCAAATGCTTTATTGGCATGAAAGTTTACAGAGAACCATATTGCCAAAGCTTACATAGCAAAAAGGTACAGTTTTCCAACATTCTGTAGGTGTCAATCGATTTGACATTTGTTGGGTACATACAATATTACTTTTAAACAATATTAATTTTAAACAGTCTTTGTACTTCATTTGGTACGTTCAATATTAATTTTAAACAGTCTTAATTTTAAACAGTCCTCAGGTTGTGACATGTTGTTACATATTTGGCCCCAAGGTATGGTCTGTCTCCTTCTCCTAGGACTCATCTCAATTTTGACAGGTCATCCAATTCCTTGAAATCTGGGGTTGTTTGGCTTAGCTTGTTGAATAATATGTTTCTTGATGTGTTGAATTTTTCGCATTTTAGGAGGAAATGCATCTCTGTTTCAACCTCGCCGGCCAGACATTGATCGCATATTCTATTTTCTCTAGGCTGCCAGGATTTCTTGTATCTGCCTTTTTCAATTTCCAGTTGGTGGTCGCTTAGTCTGTACCTGGTGAGGGTCTGTCTCTGTTTTGTGTCTCTGATGGTCGTGAGGTAGTCTGCCAGTTTATATTCTCTTTTTAGGGCCCGGTAACATTCTAATCTGCTTTGGCTTTCGGTTATTTTGTTCCAATGTTCCAGGTAGGTTTCTTTGCATTGTTTAATGATTTGGTTCACTCGGATTGGTGTTTGGACGGCTGTGTTGGTCTGGGGCTGGTCAGGGTCCGGCTGAGTACTTAGTTTCAGTAGCAGCTGACTCAGGGGACTCTTTTCTGGGTTTAGCTCTTGGGTCTGAAAGGCTTTGAAATGAAGGGTGTCTGGGGAGCTAGATTTGAGGTGATTTAGGAAGTTTAGTGCTCGTTTTTGGATGTTTATTATCAGTGGGTATCTGCCTAGTTCGGCTCTGCATGCATTTGTTGGCGTTTTTCTTTGGATGCGAAGGATGCTTCGGCAGAAGTCTGCATGTAGGGCTTCTATTGTGTTTTTTTCCCATTTAGTGTAGCTTTGGTGATTTAGCGGGCCCCATACTTCACTACCATACAGTGCAATGCGCAGGATTATGCTGTCAAATATTTTGAGCCAGATTTTGATTGGGATTTGGATGTTGTCGAATTTTCTTTTTATTGCATATAGGGCTCTTCGGGCTTTTTATTTTAGTGCATTCACTGCTATGCTGAAGCTCCCTGATGCTGTAATAGTTAGACCAAGGTAGGTGTAGCTCATAGTGTGTCCTATAGTGGTATCACTGAGGGTAAACTGGTATTTGTTTTCCTGACATCTGGGCCTTTTTTGAAAAATCATGATGTTGGTTTTCTTTAGATTTACTGTTAGAGCCCAATTTTGGCAGTATTTGTCGAGTAGGTCTAGTTGTTGCTGTAATCCCTGTTCTGTGGGAGACAGCAGAACCAGGTCGTCCGCATAGAACAGGGATTTCACTTCTCCATCCAGGAGACGGAGACCTGGTGACTCGCTTTGCTCCAGCATGTCTGCTAATTCATTTATGTATATGTTGAACAGGGTCGGGCTCAAATTGCAGCCCTGCCGGACGCCTCTTCTCTGGGTGAAGAAATCGGTGCGTTTGTCTCCAATTTTGACCCCGCATTTGTTTTTCAGATACATTGATTTAATAAGGTCATAGACTTTGCCCCCTATTCCACACTGAAGAAGTTTATAATAGAGCCCTTCGTGCCATATAGAGTCAAAGGCTTTCTTGAAGTCGATGAAACAGGCGAATATTTTCCCATTTTTTGTTTGGTGTATATGTTTTTCAATGAGGGTGTGAAGGGTATAGATATGGTCGGCGGTGCGGTGTTTTGGAAGAAAGCCTATTTGGTTTTTTCTGAGGATATTATGTTTGTTAAGAAAATCAAGTAATCTACTATTTAGAATACTGCAGAATAACTTCCCTAGACAACTGTTGACACAGATGCCGCGGTAGTTATTTGGGTCTGATTTGTTTCCACTTTTATATATGGGGGAGATTAGTCCTTGGCACCAGATATCGGGAAAACAGCCTGAACGTAATATGATGTTGAATAATTTGAGTACCGCACCCTGCATCTCCATATTGCTGAACTTGAGCATTTCATTTTTGATGTTGTCTGGGCCACAGGCTTTCTTTAGGTGGAGAGATTTTGTTTTTGTGGCAGTTCTTTCCATGTGATTGGGGAGTCTAGAGGGTTTTGGTTGTCTTTAATTGTTGCTTCTAATGTGTGGAGTTTTTCTGTGACCTGATGTTGACTTGGGTTTGTTTCGTTTATTGGGATGTCTTTGTAGAGGTTTTCAAAATGTGTTCTCCAGATGTCGCCATCTTGGATTGGTAATGCTTGCAATTGTGTTGTACTCAGGTTATTCCACATTTCCCAGAATTGTTTTGGATTGGTGGAGTTTTCAATTTCTTCGAGTATTTTGTGGGTATAGTTTTGTGTTTTGTTCCTAATGGTGTGTTTATATCTTTTGAGGGTTTCATTGTATCTAGTACGTAGGTCCGGATTGTTTGGTTGGCGATGCTTTTGGTTTGATATTTTTCTCAGGTCTTTTCTGGCATTTTTGCATTCGTGGTCAAACCATTTCTCATTTTTATTTTGTCTTTTGTGACGCTTCCTTTTCTGTTTCACAAGGTCGGCTTTTACAGCTGCCTCATGGAAGATCATATTTATATCCTCTATGGCCATGTTTACACCATCTCTGGTGATCTCGTATGGGTTTTCTTTAAATTTTGATATTTTACTTGTGAGATCAGGTGACTTTAGTGCTGTGATGAATTTTTCTCCACTCTCTGGGGCCCATCTGCATGTCTGGTTTATTTTATGGAGCTTACTGGGTTCCTTTTTTGTGTCTGTAGTGTGGGCAGAAAGTTTAAGGTACATATTTATTTGGTTATGGTCTGAGAGGGGGGATTGCTGCCTGACAGTGAATGAGTTGATATCGCAGGGGTCCAGGTCAGTGATTGTATAGTCCACCACACTAGACCCAAGAGTTGAGGAGTATGTGAGTCTCCCTAAGGAGTCCCCTCTGAACCTACCGTTAACTATGTACAGGCCTAAGGCTCGGCAGAGTTGCACTACCTCCCTACCGCTTTTATTTATTTCACGATCAAGGTTGTTCCGATTTGCGATGGCTGGTGTGACATCTAAAGGGGTCTGGCCAAACACATGGTTGTTTCCCTGTGGGTCTATGAAGTCTCTCTCTCCCTCCCTCACACACTCTCTCTCTCTCTCTCTCTCTCTCTCCCTCACACACGGTCTCTCTCTCTCTCTCCCTCACACACTGTCTCTCTCTCTCTCTCTCTCTCTCCCTCACACTCTCTCTCTCTCCCTCCCTCACACACTGTCTCTCTCTCCAATTCCAATTCTCTCTCTCCCTCACACACTGTCTCTCTCTCTCTCTCTCTCCCTCCGTCACATACTCTCTCTCTCTCTCTTTCCCTCACACACTCTCTCTCTCTCTCTCCCTCACTCACACACTGTCTCTCTCTCTCTCCCTCACACACTGTCTCTCTCTCTCTCTCTCCCTCCCTCACACACTCTCTCTCTCTCTCTCTCTCTCTCTCTCTCCCTCACACACGGTCTCTCTCTCTCTCTCTCCCTCACACACACTCTCTCTCTCTCTCCCTCCCTCACACACTCTCCTCTCTCCCTCTCTCTCTCCTCACACACTCTCTCTCTCTCTCTCTCTCCCTC
>NC_140994.1:86110028-86115028 GCF_052327205.1 Somniosus microcephalus | reverse complement strand
CGTGGGAGCGGCCATCTTGGACGCCATCTTGCCCGACCTCGTGGGGTCCGCCATCTTGTGAGCAGACAGCGTGGACGCCATCTTGTATCGATCAGGGCCCTACAGTGGCATCGGTCACAGTGGACCAGACCAGGCCGCACCCGCTATCCAGATCAATGGTGGACATCGAGGTAAACGGGTGCCGGGTTAAATGCTTAATTGACAGTGGAAGCACGGAGAGCTTTATCCACCCAGAACTGGCACAACAACTCTCCCTAAAGGTGGTCCCTACTCAGGGTACCATCTCTATGGCTGATAAAACCCAGACATCGACCATTCTGGGTTACTGCACGGTACAATTGTGCGTTAACGGAACTGTATATGATAATTTTAAAGTATTAATCATGAAGAACCTATGTGCGAGCGTGATCTTGGGCCTGGATTTCCAGTGCAACCACCAAAGCATCACGCTCAAGTACGGTGGGTCCCAGCCGCCCCTCACAGTGTGCGGTCTGGCTACCCTGAAGGTAAAGCCGCCTTCGCTATTCACGAACCTTACCCCTAACTGCCGGCCAATAGCAACCAAAAGCAGGAGGTACAGCTGGGAGGACAGGCGGTTTATCGCGACCGAGGTAGACAGGCTCCTGAAAGAGCGCATTATTGAACGCAGCAACAGCCCGTGGTGCGCCCAAGTGGTAGTGGTAAGGGGTAGCGAGAAGAAACGGATGGTGATCGACTATAGTCAAACGATCAACAGGTACACCCTACTAGACGCCTACCCGCTACCCCGCATATCAGAAATGGTGAACCAAATCGCCCAATACCGGGTGTTCTCCACCATCGACCTCAAGTCAGCATACCACCAGCTCCCTATCAGACCAGAGGACCGCCCGTACACCGCCTTCGAGGCGAACGGACGCCTCTACCAATTCCTCAGAGTCCCCTTTGGGGTGACGAATGGGGTCTCGGTCTTCCAGAGGGAGATGGACCGCATGGTCGATGACCACCACTTGCAGGCAACCTTCCCCTACCTCGACAACGTCACCATCTGCGGTCACAACCAGCAGGATCACGACTCGAACCTCGAGAGGTTCCTGAAAACCGCACAAAAACTCAACCTCACCTACAACGAGGACAAGTGCGTTTACAACACCACGCGCCTCTGCATACTAGGCAGCGTGGTGGAGAATGGGGAAATCGGGCCAGACCCCGACCGATTGCGCCCCCTACGGGAGCTGCCCCTGCCCAACACTCCCAAAGCCCTGAAAAGGTGCCTGGGGTTATTTTCTTATTATTCCCAATGGGTCCCCAACTACTCCGACAAAGCCCGCCCCCTCTTGAAAGCATCCTCTTTCCCGCTCTCTGCTGAGGCCCACGCCGCCTTCAAAAGCATTAAGCAGGATATTGAGCGGGCCACGCTACAGGCAGTGGACGAGAACACTCCATTTCAAGTGGAAAGTGATGCGTCTGACTTCGCCTTGGCGGCCACCCTCAACCAGGCGGGGCGGCCCGTAGCTTTCTTCTCGAGGACCCTCCAAGGGCCCGAGATCAGACACTCCTCCGTGGAAAAGGAGGCCCAAGCCATCGTGGAGGCAGTGCGCCACTGGCGCCACTACCTAGCCGGCAAACGCTTCACCCTACTTACCGACCAGCGGTCGGTAGCATTTATGTTCAAGAATAAACAGAGGGGGAAGATTAAAAATGATAAGATTCTTAGGTGGCGGATCGAGCTCTCCACCTTCGAGTACGACATCATTTACCGGCCAGGGGCCCTTAACGAATCCCCTGACGCCCTCTCACGAGGGATGTGTGCCAGCGCCACCGGGGATCGGCTACAGACCCTCCACAACGACCTCTGCCACCCAGGAGTCACGCGGCTGTTCCACTTCATAAAGTCCCGTAACTTACCCTACTCGATTGAGGAAGTTCGGTCCCTGACCAGGAACTGCCGCACTTGCGCTGAGTGCAAGCCTCGGTTCTACCACCCAGATAGAGCCCACTTAATCAAAGCTACACGGCCCTTTGAGCGGCTCAGCTTAGATTTCAAGGGCCCCCTCCCGTCCGTCAACTGCAATGTTTACTTCCTGAACATTGTGGACGAATACTCCCGGTTCCCATTCGCCTTCCCCTGCCCAGACATGACCAGCGCCACGGTCATTAAATGCCTCAACAGCCTGTTCTGCCTGTTCGGTATTCCGAGCTACATCCATACGGATAGGGGGGCGTCCTTCATGAGTGAAGAGCTACGCCAGTACATGCTGTCCAAGGGGATCGCCACGAGCCGTACCACCAGCTACAACCCCCGGGGTAACGGCCAAGTGGAGCGAGAGAACGGAACAGTATGGAAAGCAGTCACTCTAGCTCTAAGGACCAAGGTCCTCCCTATCTCCCGCTGGCAGGAAGTCCTCTCGGATGTGCTCCATTCGATACGGTCGCTATTGTGTATGGCCACTAATAACACGCCTCATGAACGAATGTTTGTCTTTCCCCGGAAATCCACCTCAGGCGTATCCATGCCGTCATGGCTCTCCACCCCAGGTCCGGTACTCGTGCGAAGGCATGTGAGGGGCCACAAGACGGACCCTCTCGTGGAGCCAGTACACCTACTCAACGCCAACCCCCAATACGCATATGTCCGGCACGCCGACGGAAGGGAGGACACCGTGTCCATAAAAGACGTCGCCCCAGCCGGCATCGACAACAACCACGGCAATAGCGGCAACGACAATCACAGCAACTCTTACCCACCCACTACTCTTTCATCACCCCCAGAAGAACACCGACCAACGGCACCCCCGCCAACTACCCCTCCAACAACCCTGGCGGCACCCCCGGCAGAGACCCAAGAGGCTACCGGGGACACCCAGCCGACACCCGCAGCACCGCAACAGCCACGTCGGTCGCAGAGGACTATCAAACCCCCGAACAGACTAAATCTATAGAAGGGGTGAATGTGATGAAATATTCCATTCACCACTGCCTGTGACTGAGATCGGTTTCAGTGTCATTTCCCTTCCCCCAGACCTCATTGTATTGTGTACTGGAATGTGCTGTATTGTATACTGGAATGTGCTGGAATGTGCTGTGTGTAGGGCTCCGCCCATACCTGGCCCCGTTTGTAAGCTAGCTTCAGTCTGGCCTCAGTCTCCAGAAGGAAGACATCTCTCTCTCTTACGTGTTACTTTCTAAGTTAATAAAAGCCTTGTTTTTGTAATGCTAACTTCGAGTCTCGGAATTATTGAGGCACATCACTCTCTCTCTCTCTCTCCCTCACACACTCTCTCCCTCTCCCTCTCCCTCCCTCACACACTGTCTCCCTCTCTCTCCCTCACACACTGTCTCTCTCTCTCTCTCTCCCTCACACACTCTCTCTCTCTCTCTCTCTCTCTCCCTCACACTCTCTCTCTCTCTCTCTCCCTCACACACTCTCTCTCTCTCAATTCAATTCAATTCAATTCAATTCAAATGCTTTATTGGCATGAAAGTTTACTGAGAACCATATTGCCAAAGCTTACATTGCAAAAAGGTACAGTTTTCTAACATTCTGTAGGTGTCAATCGATTTGACATTTGTTGGGTACATACAATATTACTTTTAAACAATATTAATTTTAAACAGTCTTTGTACTTCATTTGGTACGTTCAATATTAATTTTAAACAGTCTGAATTTTAAACAGTCCTCAGGTTGTGACATGTTGTTACATATTTGGCCCCAAGGTATGGTCTGTCTCCTTCTCCTAGGACTAATCTCAATTTTGACAGGTCATCCAATTCCTTGAAATCTGGGGTTGTTTGGCTTAGCTTGTTGAATAATATGTTTCTTGATGTGTTGAATTTTTCGCATTTTAGGAGGAAATGCATTTCTGTTTCAACCTCGCCAGCCAGACATTGATCGCATATTCTATTCTCTCTAGGCTGCCAGGATTTCTTGTATCTGCCTTTTTCAATTTCCAGTTGGTGGTCGCTTAGTCTGTACCTGGTGAGGGTCTGTCTCTGTTTTGTGTCTCTGATGGTCGTGAGGTAGTCTGCCAGTTTATATTCTCTTTTTAGGGCCCGGTAACATTCTAATCTGCTTTGGCTTTCGGTTATTTTGTTCCAATGTTCCAGGTAGGTTTCTTTGCATTTTTTAATGATTTGGTTCACTCGGATTGGTGTTTGGACGGCTGTGTTGGTCTGGGGCTGGTCAGGGTCCGGCTGAGTACTTAGTTTCATTAGCAGCTGACTCAGGGGACTCTTTTCTGGGTTTAGCTTTTGGGTCTGAAAGGCTTTGAAATGAAGGGTGTCTGGGGAGCTAGATTTGAGGTGATTTAGGAAGTTTAGTGCTCGTTTTTGGATGTTTATTATCAGTGGGTATCTGCCTAGTTCGGCTCTGCATGCATTTGTTGGCGTTTTTCTTTGGGTGCGAAGGATGCTTCGGCAGAATTCTGCATGTAGGGCTTCTATTGTGTGTTTTTCCCATTTAGTGTAGCTTTGGTGATTTAGCGGGCCCCATACTTCACTACCGTACAGTGCAATGGGCAGGATTATGCTGTCAAATATTTTGAGCCAGATTTTGATTGGGATTTGGATGTTGTAGAATTTTCTTTTTATTGCATATAGGGCTCTTCGGGCTTTTTCTTTTAGTGCATTCACTGCTATGCTGAAGCTCCCTGATGCTGTAATAGTTAGACCAAGGTAGGTGTAGCTCATAGTGTGTCCTATAGTGGTATCACTGAGGGTAAACTGGTATTTGTTTTCCTGACATCTGGGCCTTTTTTGAAAAATCATGATGTTGGTTTTCTTTAGATTTACTGTTAGAGCCCAATTTTGGCAGTATTTGTCGAGTAGGTCTAGTTGTTGCTGTAATCCCTGTTCTGTGGGAGACAGCAGAACCAGGTCGTCCACATAGAACAGGGACTTCACTTCTCCATCCAGGAGACGGAGACCTGGTGACTCGCTTTGCTCCAGCATGTCTGCTAATTCATTTATGTATATGTTGAACAGGGTCGGGCTCAAATTGCAGCCCTGCCGGACGCCTCTTC
>NC_140994.1:86077528-86107528 GCF_052327205.1 Somniosus microcephalus | reverse complement strand
TTCTGCCCGCCAAAATTAATACAAAGACAGGACTATGATTTGGCGGGAGATAAGACTGTCCCAAAAGAGTATAACTATGGATTGAAAGTCCATCTAAGTTACTTCGGACTTCGGGTTACTTGAACAACTTCACTTGACTGGACGGCGGCTGCTTCTTCTTCTTGGACGACTTCAACTTCTTGGGACGGTGGCAGGATCGGCGCCTCTTCCACTTCGGCAGATGCAGAATCGATGAAAACGTTTTCGTCTTTTTAAAGACGGACGGTTTCGGTAAAAAGACAATGTGGTCGGTGTTCAGCCAAACAAGGCTCGGCCACGACGAGAAGTCGACGAGGGTGGCCCGGGTACTGGGGTCGGGAGATCATCAATGACCCAGGCCGACGGAGAAGAAACCCTCTGGAGAACCGACCAGGCCGGAGACAAAAGGACAGTCCGGGCCTGACACTTCCGTGTCTCAACATCCCATTGGGTTGTTGTTCTACTCCACGAACAAAAATCCACGACAGGCTTAGTGGATCTCAACCTTGACGAGCGCTCATCGAGGCTGTGTCTACCCCATCACCTCGAGAGAGAGAGAGAGAGAGAGAGAGAGAGAGAGAGAGAGAGAGAATGTCGACTGCGCCAGAAGTTTCCAAATCCACGTGACGACGGAAAGCGGTGCCAAAAGGGCTGCGAACCCCCCTTTCTCGCGATTTCGAGAGTGGTGAGCATGATCCCAGGTTCCCCAGGTCGAAACTTAGTTTAGGTATAGGGGAGGGAGTTAAGGGAAATTGTAATGTGTTTCCCCTTTTACGATGTGCCGTGTGTTCCCCATTTCCATAGAGTCAAGTTCATAAATTTGTGCATGATTGTAGTTACTTTAATCTGTGCCTATGACATGTATTTTGTAATGCTTCAAACTGTTTAAAAATAAAAGCATCCATTTCGTGCTATTCAGCCTGGTCTATTGAGTCCTTTTCTCTGCACTACTGTTCTCTGCATCTAAGTCCAAGGTCTAGAACCGTAGGGGGAGTGGGTCGAACCACTCAAGGGTAATTCTTGCACGAAGCCTGGCAGGAGGCCAGAACGGGCAAGAGAGCAGGAAAAAAAACCCTACAGAAATGGCGACCGCAGCAGGACCTTGGCAGCAGGAAAGTAGTGTGTTAGATCAAGATCTGAATAAACGAAATGTGATGGATGAAAGAATAGCAGATTATGTTTTCGGAAAAGTCAACCTCACAAAACAATGGATATCTGATCTATTAAGGGATAGGCGCCCGCTAGACGCAGCCATCAAGTGGGCAGCGGGTAGAGAGCATAAGAAATCTGTAGAAAAGGCGGTCTGGCTGATGTGCTACAAGAAGCAAGTCCAGCTTTTGGACCAGGTAGTTGCAGCACAGACAGTCCAGATCAACGGCTTGCTTAAAGACGTAGAGGAAAAGGTTGCGGGAGGTCAAAAACTGATTGAATCGCTTGACGCGCTGAATCAGGAACGCCGCTCTGTAATTCGCTGCCACGAAACCCGGGTAGAATATTTAAAATGTCAGGTCGTTGAGGCCAAGGCCAGTGAAGGTAGAATGAGAGAGAGGTGTTTCCGTCTAGCCAAACAAGTAGATGCCCAAGAGGAAAAGCTCCTGGGAGCCAGGGCAGCATATAAGATGGCCATGGAGGATAGATCTGAGAACACCGACCACAACGCTTGCCGCCGGGAGCTAGAGGACCTGAGAAAGGCCCAAGCGAAGGCAAACGGGTTGGTGTGTCTCATAAATCCACCAGCGAGTCAGCTGTTGCTAGCCAAGGAATCCAAAAGACCGATTCCACAAGAGGCAGTTGGGGTACCAACCCCCGAACCCTCTGCGCCTCCTGCCTATGAGGAGTCTTGGACTCCGGGACAGGAGACGGAGACGGTAGAGGAAGAGAGCCCTGAGGTAGAGCAACCCCAGACAGTAGAGTCGGGGCCAGCGCCATTGTGTCCAACGAGGCACCGGAAGCTCGGTCCAAATGAAGAAAATGGCGATGACGGACCCCTTGAGAGTCAGATCATAATGCCTCATAGCGCACGACAGCTAAGAGAGATGATAAGTCACATCCCAAAACTCTCCGAGTCAGGAGATCCCTCCGTGCATTTCAGGGACGTGGAGCAGACCGCAGCAGTCAATGACTGTGATGGGGTTGAACAGTCTAAAATGCTGCTGTTCTCCCTGGACAGTTCGCTCCTCCAGTGTCTCCCTGACGAGAGCAAGAGAGGGCACAGGGAATATGAGTTGTTACGGGATGAGATTCTGGAGATCATGGGAGAGGGGGACGGAACTCCGTTCCTCCATTTAGAAAAGACAGTGCAGCTAGAGGGAGAACCCCCACGGGTTTTCGCCGACAGGTTGTGGCCAGTGTATCGGCGCAGCTGCCCGGGCGGACCGGCCCGGGCCGGGCTGGATGGTGAACAGAGAGCTCATTGGCTTCGATGCCTGGTGGCAGGTTGCTTGCCAATAGTGAGGGAACAGGCCAAAGCATGGTTTGACCCCACTAACCCCCGTTCCACGGAGGAACCAGTACTTGATCAGCTCACGATAGGTTACAGGAACAACAAGAGTAGGGATGTGCCTTCCTCAAAGGGAAAGGTGCATGAGGCGAGGCCTGCAGCTCCTGCTAAAAAGGAATGGCATCAGGAGGGGAATCGCCCTCCCCAAGCCAAGAGCAGTTGTTACGGGTGTGGGAAGGAAGGTCACTGGCGCCGGGACTGTAAAAATCCCTGGAAGGATTTAAAGGGAAAAGCTCCCTCAGCCCCAGCCCAAACGCCCATCCGGGAGAAAGGAGCCGATGTGTCGATCCATCCCGCTGCGATCGAGTCAGTTTTAGAGGCAATGCGGTCTCTAATGACCTCGCAGGGGAAGGTGGCAGTCGCCAACGGCCCTGTTGCTCCCCCAGCCCCAACCGATGTGCCCAATTGACTAGAGCCAGCGCAGCCTGTCGACCTGTGTCCCCTAGAAAGACATACACAGGAAGAGACCTCCTGTAAAATGGAGGAATACCTGCGGTGCCAGGTTGCGGAGGCTAAGTTAGTTGAGCAGGTTTTAAGGGAGGAGAACGCCAGGTTAACAGCGAGGGCTGGCAGTTTAGAGGGTCAGCTAAGGGTTTTTAAAATGGTTCATGACCAGTGTAAACTGTTTAAGCCAGGTGCAAAAGAACCAGCAGGGAAAGCCAGGTCTGAGAGTAAAAGCAATAAACCTGAGGCAAGTAAAGTGTCACAGACCACACAAGCTGGCGTTGCAGCCTGCTTGAGGGGAGGAGGCACCCCGCCCACCTGGGAGGCATCCCCGATGGCCTGGGACTCGGACGAGGAGGGACCCGAACAGCAAGGTCCCGCCCTCGACACGATTCTGGAGGAGGAGGAGTCGGAGGACGGAGGTTCCGCCCTCGACTCGAGCGTGGGGGCGGTAGAAATTGGGGGCAGAGATCCTCCACCTGTAAGGACAGGTGGGGAGGAGCCGTCTGCCACAGACCCAATTCCCGAAGGGGCGGAGCCTGAGGGGAGGGAGCCGAAGCCCACAGTCGTGGAAGAGCCACGGGCTGTGAGAGCCAAAGTCCCACCCAAAGGTCCACTCGCCAAGGGAGCCTGCCCAAATCCCAAAGGGGCGGAGCCTGAGGGAAGGGAGCCAAAGCCTACTGTCGTGGAAGAGCCACGGGCTGCGAGAGCTGAGGTCCCACCCGAAGGCCCACTCGCTAAGGGAGCCACGCCCAAAGTACCTTCTCGCAGGTCGGCCCGAACGCCTCAGCCTGTAAAGTCTTGGCCCGAGTCACCCACTCCCAGTAGACACCGACTTCAGAAATCATTAAGAAAGCACAGTCCCCGTTTAACAGCAAAAGGCTGCGGGGAACCAGAGATACAGGTCACTGCAGCCCCACCACAGGGAGCGGTGAGCTGCAGTCCGATCAGGGATTAGGCAAGCCGCCCGGGGAGGGCGGCGCTGTACATAGGTTAAGTTAGGTAATTATAGCAATAATTTAAGGAAATGTACACAGCGTTAAGATATATTAAGAGTACGATTTTCAAAGTCTGCCCGATATGTGTGTTTTGTTTGGGAGCGGGGTCCAGGAACCCGCGGGTCCAGTTAATTAGGCCAGCACCTATTGGGAGCCCGGCTACATCATTTTGTTGGTTACAGAAACCTGGGATATGATGGAAAAGATTCTCATCACGTTCATGACGATCGGGTGCGGGTGGGCCTACCGAGGCCGCACCAAGGACGTTATCATTTTCGGGTGCTCCGGGGACATGGCCCCCATCGCAACGGATGGGACAGGGGAGCGAGAGGTTGAGGAAACCGCCACCTACTTCCACCAAGGGAGATGGCCAGGTTGGCTGGGAACGAATTCTACGGAATATTCCAGCAATTTCGGTTTTGCCTACCAAGAGACTTCGTTAACGTGCCCTCGGGTGAGGATCCTTGCACCCAGAGTCAGCGTTACCGTGGGAAAGAGGATTTGTCTGGTGTGCAATGGGAACGTACCACTAAGGCGATGGTGGTGGTTACGAAAGCTGGGAAAGGACATGAGAAACTCTACGGTCGAGTGGGAGCGACTGGGTAATAATACCCATCGGACTATTACGGGGACTCACGGACAATTACGTGTGTGTTGGGACAAATGGTGGGAACCAGATGAAGGAATATATGTCTGTATGTGGGGTTCGAGACACGTTTGCCCCAAGGGCGTATCCATCTTCTTCCAGAGGCAGTGGCAGGATGAAGGGAAGGGGATGAGATGGGATGTTAGCACTCGAGCGTGCGGAGCCGCATACTCCCCTATTCCGGTGAACGCCACTGAGTTCAAAACGGGCAAGAGAGCAGGAAAAAAAACCCTACAGCACACTGTCTCTCTCTCTCTCCCTCCCTCACACACTGTCTCTCTCTCTCTCTCTCCCTCACACACTGTCTCTGTCTCTCTCTCTCTCCCTCACACACTGTCTCTCTCTCTCTCCCTCCCTCACACACTCTCTCTCTCTCTCTCCCTCACACACTCTCTCTCTCTCTCTCTCCCTCCCTCACATTCTCTCTCTCTCCCTCACACACTGTCTCTCTTTCTCTCTCTCTCCCTCACACACTGTCTCTCTCTCTCTCTCTCCCTCACACACTGTCTCTCTCTCACTCTCTCTCTCCCTCGCACACTGTCTCTCTCTCTCTCTCTCCCTCACACACTGTCTCTCTCTCTCTCTCTCTCCCTCACACACTGTCTCTCTCTTTCTCTCTCCCTCACACACTCTCTCTCCCTCTCCCTCACACACTGTCTCTCTCTCTCTCTCCCTCCCTCACACACTCTCTCTCTCCCTCACACACTGTCTCTCTCTCTCTCTCTCTCTCCCTCACACACTCTCTCTCTCTCTCTCTCTCCCTCACACACTGTCTCTCTCTCTCTCTCTCTCCCTCACACACTCTCTCTCTCTCTCTCCCTCACACACTGTCTCTCTCTCTCTCTCTCCCTCACACACTGTCTCTCTCTTTCTCTCCCTCCCTCACACACTGTCTCTCTCTCTCTCTCTCTCCCTCACACACTCTCTCTCTCTCTCTCTCCCTCACACACTGTCTCTCTCTCTCTCTCTCCCTCACACACTGTCTCTCTCTCTCTCTCTCACCCTCACACACTCTCTCTCTCTCCCTCCCTCACACACTGTCTCTCTCTCTCTCTCCCTCACACACTGTCTCTCAATTTCAATTTCAATTCAATTCAATTCAAATGCTTTATTGGCATGAAAGTTTACAGGGAACCATATTGCCAAAGCTTACATGACAAAAAGTACAGTTTTCCAACATTCTGTAGGTGTCAAACAATTTTGACCTTCGTTGGGTACAGACAATATTAATTTAAACAGTCATTGACCCTCGTTGGGTACATTCAGTATTAATTTTTAAACAGTCGTTAGGTACATTCGGTATTGATTTAAACATTCTTAATGTTTATTTATGCTATGGGTGTGCTCGTTAGTCCCTCACTGTTCCTCAGGTTGTGACATGTTGTTACATATTGGGGACCAAGGTATGGTCTGTCTCCTTCTCCCAGGGCTAATCTTAATTTTGACAGGTCATCCAATTCTTTGAAATCTAGGGTTGTTTGGCTGAGCTTGTCAAAATATATGTTTCTTGTTTTGTTGAATTTTTTGCATTTTAGGAGGAAGTGCATCTCTGTCTCAACCTCGCCGGCCTCACACACTCCCTCCCTCACACACTCTCTCTCTCTCTCTCTCCCTCACACACTGTCTCTCTCTCTCTCTCTCCCTCACACACTGTCTCTCTCTCTCTCTCTCCCTCACACACTGTCTCTCTCTCTCTCACACACTGTCTCTCTCTCTCTCTCTCTCTCCCTCACACACTGTCTCTCTCTCTCTCTCTCTCTCCCTCACACACTGTCTCTCTCTCTCTCTCTCCCTCCCTCACACACTCTCTCTCTCTCTCTCTCCCTCCCTCACACACTCTCTCTCTCTCTCTCTCCCTCACACACTGTCTCTCTCTCTCTCCCTCACACACTGTCTCTCTCTCTCTCTCTCTCCCTCACACACTGTCTCTCTCTCTCTCTCTCTCTCCCTCACACACTGTCTCTCTCTCTCTCCCTCCCTCCCTCACACACTGTCTCTCTCTCCCTCCCTCACACACTCTCTCTCTCTCTCTCTCCCTCACTCACACACTCTCTCTCTCTCTCTCTCTCCCTCACACTGTCTCTCTCTCTCTCTGTCTCCCTCACACGCTGTCTCTCTCTCTCTCTCTCTCCCTCACACTGTCAATTTCAATTCAATTCAATTCAATTCAAATGCTTTATTGGCATGAAAGTTTACAGGGAACCATATTGCCAAAGCTTACATAACAGAAAGTACAGTTTTCCAACATTCTGTAGGTGTCAAAGAATTTTGACCTTCGTTGGGTACATACAATATTAGTTTAAACAGCATTAATTTAAAGTCGTTGAACATCATTGGGTACATTCAGTATTAATTTTAAACAGTCCTCAGGTTGTGACATTACATATTTGGCACCAAGGTGTTGTGTATGTAATATGTGTGCTACTTTGAACCTATGGACAGGACTGCACTACTTGTTGGGCGTAGTGATACGCAGTACCACTCCTGGCCATAGGGGTATAAATAGTACTGTGGGTACTGATCCCCCTCAGTTCCCGCCTGTGGGCATGAAGTAAAGACCTATGTATAGTCCCTACCTCCAACCAGTAAAGACCTGTTTGAGTTATACGTTTAAGTCTTTGTGTTAATTGTTCAATACAATACACATACTTAACACTGGCGACGAGTCGGTTCGAACCCTGTGGCAGTTATTCCACAGCGGCTTCGTCCAAAGACAGGACGTTGAAGAGAGGTTCCAATCCTCAACACCCCACTGAAAACTGAAGGGCAGCAGAAATCCTGACAGCTTCCAGCGACTGGAAGCGACAGGCATTAGGACCCTGAAGCCTCCATAACCTCGTGGGTAAGCCAGAGCCCGGGAGGGTGCGAGCGGGTAAGCCAGAGCCTGGGAGGGAGCGAGCAAGAGCCGCCGAGTGGGTGAGCCAGAGGCCGGGAGCCGCTTCAAGCGGGAGGCGCTTAGCGGGCCAGCGATCGCACCGGTGATAAGGGCTGAGAACCGTTTTGGGCGGGCGGCGCACCAGCGATCGCACAGGAGATAAGAGCCGCAGTCAGGCTGAAAGTCAGCGATGAGAAGCGTGGGAAAACCGCCATTGAAGTGGGCGGGGAGAGCGAGAAGCGCGGGAAAGCCGCCATTTTTCGCGGGAAAACCGCTGGGGAAGAAGGCAGAAGCGGGAAAACCGCCATTTTGTGGGCGGAGGACGACAGCAAGAGCGGGAAGCCGCCATCTTTGATAACAAGTAAACAAAATAAAATCTGAGAAATTGCAAATCTACAATGCCTAAACACGGGAATATTAGCACCTTTGATAGTGACCTCGAAGATTGGGCCATATATGTTGAAAGAGTAAAAAATTATTGTAAGGCCAATAAAATTCATGACCAAGATAAAGCTCTAACATTATTAAATTTAATGGGTGCGAAGACATACGGGCAATTGAAACACCTGTTATCACCAGATGAACCGGCGGATAAGACGTTCGATGAGATTGTTACTGTCCTGAAAGATCATCTAAACCCCACGCCGCTGATGCTAGCGGAACGATTTAAATTTTACGACAGAAGGCAGCTACAGCATGAAAGCAATGCTGATTATTTGCTGGAATTGCGTAAATTAGCGAAATATTGCCAGTTTGGAACGGGACTGACAGAGGCACTTCGAGACAAATTTGTGTGTGGTTTATTTAAACAGGATACACAAAAGCGACTGCTCGAGGAGAATGAGCTGACGCTTGAGAAGGCGGTCACTATGGCAGCAGCACACGAAGCCGCAGCGAGAGGCACGGCAGTAATGCAGCTACGGTCACCGGAGCTCAGTGCACACAAATTGGGTGTGAGTTCTGGCAAATGTTATCGTTGTGGAAAGACAACGCATGATCAGAACCAGTGTTGGTTTAAAAACCAAGAATGTAGAACTTGTGGTAGGCTTGGACATATAGCTAGAGTATGCAGGTCAGGGAAGAAGACCAGCAACAAGAAGTCACCGCAAGGAAAATACGCAAAGGTACACAAGGTGACCGAACAGGAGTCCGATTCAGACGCTAGCAGTAATGAACTGGCTAGCTTAAGAGTACTCAACGCTGGTAAGGGTGCAGACCTCCAGACAATTTGGGTCACTCTTCAGATAGAAGGAGTCCAAGTAAAACTGGAATTGGACACTGGATCGGCATTGACGGTCATAAATAAGAAAGATTACGGAAAGTTATTCCAACATGTTCCCCTACAGGATACGGGGATTATATTGAAAACATACACGGGGCAAAGAGTGTACCCCATCGGGAAAATAGAGGTTGCAGTGGTCCACAAGGGCGAAGACAGTCAAATAATGGACTTATATGTGATATCTGAAGGAGGTTCTCCACTACTAGGACGGGAGTGGATTAGGAAAATGAATATGGACTGGCATTTCCTACAAACAATAACGAGTGAGAACTCGGTGAAGATAGTCGGCCCAGACTCTGGAACGGATGATGGTAAGCCCAACTCAGGTGCAAAAGACAAAGTTTCAGCACAGAATTCCACTGAGCAACAACAACATAGTTTAACTGTGGATTCTGAGTCTGGCAAGTCTACTGATGTGCCCATTTCTGAGGGACACCGGGCTCGAACTCAACTCCATTTCAAACTACAACAGCAATTAGAACAAATGCTTCGCCGTTGTGAGCAAGAGTTGAATGCAACGAAAGAGTTCTTTGATATAGAGTTGGAGAATCTGGAAAGACAACAGAAGCAGCTGATGGAAAAAATGGAGCAGGAGCACACAAAACGTCTGATGTCAGAGGAGTTAACGGTCAGCCAACTCCTGCATATGCTGAAGGACAGGACTCTGAAATGGGAAAAACCTGAACACGAACTTCAATATTCAAAGGAAAGGGGTTCGGAGCTATCAAAGGTTATTGGAAGAGCTGAGGTGGCAACACAGACTGAGATGACTGCAACAGAGCAGCCCTTGGATGCCAAAAGTACGCTGACTCACGTCAACGTAGAACAACAGACCGCTGAAACAGCTGCTCCGGTAGAGGGATTGAATAGTCCGATCAATCAATCTCCAAAAGAAGTTGAAGTAGTAAAATCTCAAATGAGGTCATTAGTAAACGACTTGCTGAAAGCCCAGAAAAAGCTGGATGAAGAGGTACGCATGAAGAAGTCTCTTCAGGAAAGATGTCTGGACTTGGAACAAAAGCTGGCTAACGCCCAGCTGGGTATGGAGGAAATAGAAGACCCTCTCGCTGGCCTAGATCAGGACGACACCGAATATTACGATGTCCTGTCCTGCCCAACTTGTAACTTCGACTCCCACCATACAGAAATCATGGAGGAGCACCGAAAGTCTACAGAACATCGGGAGAAGGTGGCTCTACTACGGAAAAAGGAGGGAGAGAAGGAGGAACTGCGCATGCAGCTGGCAGCTGACAGTGGAGCCCAGAGAGTCTCCAAGAAGCAGAAAAGGAAAAGTCGAAACAGAAGATGACCCATCTGAACCATTATTACCTCTACCAGATCACACACGTGGTCCCTCCGAACGGAGCCAATTCAGTTCGGAAGTTCAAACTGTTAAATCCATGGAAGGACTATTGAATGAGTCACTCCAGCAACGTGAACCGACTCCACCACAGAGATTGAATCTGTGAACTGTTTTCCGCAGAGACTGAATCTGTGATCTGTTTTGACATGAACTTATCTATGTTATTCTGTTATGTAAACCTGAAGTTATATATGTATATATGTTATTACGTTATGTTAAATGGGGAGATGACTGTAAAGCTAGGAAGGGAGGAATGTTGTGTATGTAATATGTGTGCTACTTTGAACCTATGGACAGGACTGCACTACTTGTTGGGCGTAGTGATACGCAGTACCACTCCTGGCCATAGGGGTATAAATAGTACTGTGGGTACTGATCCCCCTCAGTTCCCGCCTGTGGGCATGAAGTAAAGACCTATGTATAGTCCCTACCTCCAACCAGTAAAGACCTGTTTGAGTTATACGTTTAAGTCTTTGTGTTAATTGTTCAATACAATACACATACTTAACACAAGGTATGATCTGTCTCCTTCTCCCAGGACTAATCTTAATTTTGACAGGTCATCCAATTCTTTGAAATCTGGGGTTGTTTGGCTGAGCTTGTCAAATAATATGTTTCTTGTTGTGTTGAATTTTTCGCATTTTAGGAGGAAATGCATCTCTGTCTCAACCTCGCCGGCCAGACATTGATCACATATTCTATTCTCTCTAGGCTGCCAGGATTTCTTGTATCTTCCTTTTTCAATTGCCAGTTGGTGGTCGCTTAGTCTGTACCTGGTGAGGGTCTGTCTCTGTTTTGTGTCTCTGATGGTCGAGAGATATTCTGCCAGTTTATATTCTCTTTTTAGGGCCCAGTAACATTCTAATCTGCTTTGGCTTTTGGTTACATTGTTCCAATGTTCCAGGTAGGTTTCTTTGCATTGTTTAATGATTTGGTTCACTCGGATTGGTGTTTGGACGGCAGTTGGTCTGGAACTGGTCAGGGTCCGGCTGAGTAGGAGTACTTAATTTCAGTAGCAGCTGACTCAGGGGACTCTTTTCTGGGTTTAGCTCTTGGGTCTGGAAGGCTTTAAAATGAAGGGTGTCTGGGGAGCTAGATTTGAGGTGATTTAGGAAGTTTAGTGCTCGTTTGTGGATGTTTATTATCAGTGGGTATCTGCTTAGTTTGGCTCTGAATGCATTTGTTGGTGTTTTCCTTTGGGTGTCTCTCTCCCTCTCTCTCTCCCTCACACACTCTCTCTCTCTCTCTCTCTCTCTCCCTCACACACTGTCTCTCTCTCTCTCTCTCCCTCACACACTGTCTCTCTCTCTCTCTCTCCCTCACACACTGTCTCTCTCTCTCTCTCTCTCTCTCCCTCACACACTCTCGCTCTCTCTCTCTCTCCCTCACACACTGTCTCTCTCTCTCTCTCTCTCCCTCGCACACTGTCTCTCTCTCTCTCTCTCCCTCACACACTGTCTCTCTCTCTCAGTTCAGTTCAGTTCAGTTCAAATGCTTTATTGGCATGAAAGTTTACAGAGAACCATATTGCCAAAGCTTACATAGCAAAAAGGTACAGTTTTCCAACATTCTGTAGGTGTCAATCGGTTTGACATTTGTTGGGTACATACAATATTACTTTTAAACAATATTAATTTTAAACAGTCTTTCTACTTCATTTGGTACGTTCAATATTAATTTTAAACCGTCTTACTTTTAAACAGTCCTCAGGTTGTGACATGTTGTTACATATTTGGCCCCAAGGTATGGTCTGTCTCCTTCTCCTAGGACTAATCTCAATTTTGACAGATCATCCAATTCCTTGAAATCTGGGGTTGTTTGGCTTAGCTTGTTGAATAATATGTTTCTTGATGTGTTGAATTTTTCGCATTTTAGGAGGAAATGCATTTCTGTTTCAACCTCGCCAGCCAGACATTGATCGCATATTCTATTCTCTCTAGGCTGCCAGGATTTCTTGTATCTGCCTTTTTCAATTTCCAGTTGGTGGTCGCTTAGTCTGTACCTGGTGAGGGTCTGTCTCTGTTTTGTGTCTCTGATGGTCGTGAGGTAGTCTGCCAGTTTATATTCTCTTTTTAGGGCCCGGTAACATTCTAATCTGCTTTGGCTTTCGGTTATTTTGTTCCAATGTTCCAGGTAGGTTTCTTTGCATTTTTTAATGATTTGGTTCACTCGGCTTGGTGTTTGGACGGCTGTGTTGGGCTGGGGCTGGTCAGGGTCCGGCTGAGTACTTAGTTTCAGTAGCAGCTGACTCAGGGGACTCTTTTCTGGGTTTAGCTCTTGGGTCTGAAAGGCTTTGAAATGAAGGGTGTCTGGGGAGCTAGATTTGAGGTGATTTAGGAAGTTTAGTGCTCGTTTTTGGATGTTTATTATCAGTGGGTATCTGCCTAGTTCGGCTCTGCATGCATTTGTTGGCGTTTTTCTTTGGGTGCGAAGGATGCTTCGGCAGAATTCTGCATGTAGGGCTTCTATTGTGTGCTTTTCCCATTTAGTGTAGCTTTGGTGATTTAGCGGGCCCCATACTTCACTACCGTACAGTGCAATGGGCAGGATTATGCTGTCAAATATTTTGAGCCAGATTTTGATTGGGATTTGGATGTTGTAGAATTTTCTTTTTATTGCATATAGGGCTCTTCGGGCTTTTTCTTATAGTGCATTCACTGCTATCCCTCACACACTGCCTCTCTCTCTCTCTCCCTCACGCACTCTCTCTCTCTCTCTCTCTCCCTCACACACTGTCTCTCTCTCTCTCTCTCTCCCTCACACACTGTCTCTCTCTCTCTCTCTCCCTCACACACTGTCTCTCTCTCTCTCTCTCCCTCACACACTGTCTCTCTCTCTCCCTCCCTCACACACTCTCTCTCTCTCTCTCTCCCTCACACACTGTCTCTCTCTCTCTCTCTCTCCCTCACACACTGTCTCTCTCTCTCTCTCTCTCTCCCTCACACACTGTCTCTCTCTCTCTCTCTCCCTCACACACTGTCTCTCTCTCTCTCTCTCTCTCTCTCCCTCACACACTGTCTCTCTCTCTCTCTCTCTCCCTCACACACTGTCTTTCTCTCTCTCTCCCTCCCTCACACACGGTCTCTCTCTCTCTCTCTCCCTCACACACTCGCTCTCTCTCCCTCGCACACTGTCTCTCTCTCTCTCTCTCTCCCTCACACACTGTCTCTCTCTTTCTCTCTCTCTCCCTCACACACTGTCTCTCTCTCTCTCCCTTACACACTGTCTCTCTCTCTCTCTCTCCCTCACACACACTCTCTCTCTCTCTCTCCCTCACACACTCTCTCTCTCTCTCCCTCACACACTGTCTCTCTCTCTCTCTCTCTCCCTCACACACTGTCTCTCTCTCTCTCTCTCTCTCCCTCACACACTCTCTCTCTCTCTCTCTCTCCCTCACACACTGCCTCTCTCTCTCTCTCCCTCACACACTCTCTCTCTCTCTCTCTCTCCCTCACACACTGTCTCTCTCTCTCTCTCTCTCCCTCACACACTGTCTCTCTCTCTCTCTCTCCCTCACACACTGTCTCTCTCTCTCTCTCTCCCTCACACACTGTCTCTCTCTCTCTCTCCCTCCCACACTCTCTCTCTCTCTCTATCTCCCTCACACACTGCCTCTCTCTCTCTCTCCCTCACACACTCTCTCTCTCTCTCTCTCTCCCTCACACACTGTCTCTCTCTCTCTCTCTCTCCCTCACACACTGTCTCTCTCTCTCTCTCTCCCTCACACACTGTCTCTCTCTATCTCTCTCCCTCACACACTGTCTCTCTCTCTCTCTCTCTCTCTCTCCCTCACACACTCTCTCTCTCTCTCTCTCTCCCTCACACACTGTCTCTCTCTCTCTCTCTCTCCCTCACACACTGTCTCTCTCTCTCCCTCCCTCCCTCACACACTCTCTCGCTCTCTCCCTCACACACTGTCCCTCTCTCTCTCTCTCCCTCCCTCACACACTCAATTTCAATTCAATTCAATTCAAATGCTTTATTGGCATGAAAGTTTACATGGAACCATATTGCCAAAGCTTACATAACTAAAAGTACAGTTTTCCAACATTCTGTAGGTGTCAAACAATTTTGACCTTCGTTGGGTACAGACAATATTAATTTAAACAGTCGTTGACCCTCGTTGGGTACATTCAGTATTAATTTTTAAACATTTGTTGGGTACATTCGGTATTGATTTAAACATTATTAATGTTTATATATGCTATGGGTGTGCTCGTTCGTCCCTCACTCTTCCTCAGGTTGTGACATGTTGTTACATATTGGGCACCAAGGTATGGTCTGTCTCCTTCTCCCAGGGCTAATCTTAATTTTGACAGGTCATCCAATTCTTTGAAATCTGGGGTTGTTTGGCTGAGCTTGTCAAAATATATGTTTCTTGTTTTGTTGAATTTTTCGCATTTTAGGAGGAAGTGCATCTCTGTCTCAACCTCGCCGGCCAGACATTGATCACATATTCTATTCTCTCTAGGCTGCCAGGATTTCTTGTATCTTCCTTTTTCAATTGCCAGTTGGTGGTCGCTTAGTCTGTACCTGGTGAGGGTCTGTCTCTGTTTTGTGTCTCTGATGGTCGAGAGATAGTCTGCCAGTTTATATTCTCTTTTTACGGCCCGGTAACATTCTAATCTGCTTTGGCTTTTGGTTATTTTGTTCCAATGTTCCAGGTAGGTTTCTTTGCATTGTTTAATGATTTGGTTCACTCGGATTGGTGTTTGGAAGGCAGTGTTGGTCTGGGACTGGTCAGGGTCCGGCTGAGTAGGAGTACTTAATTTCAGTAGCAGCTGACTCAGGGGACTCATTTCTGGGTTCAGCTCTTGGGTCTGGAGGGCTTTAAAATGAAGGGTGTCTGGGGAACTAGATTTGAGGTGATTTAGAAAGTTTAGTTCTCGTTTTTGGATGTTTATTATCAGTGGGTATCTGCCTAGTTCGGCTCTACATGCATTTGTTGGTGTTTTCCTTTGGGTGCGAAGAATGCTTCGGCAAAATTCTGCATGTAGGGCTTCTATTGTGTGTTTTTCCCATTTAGTGTAGCTATGGTGATTGAGTGGGCCCCATACTTCAATACCGTACAGCGCAATCGGCAGGATTATGCTGTCAAATATTTTGAGCCAGATTTTGATTGGAATTTGGATGTTGTAGAATTTTCTTTTTATTGCATATAGGGCTCTTCGGGCTTTTTCTTTTAGTGCATTCACTGCTATGCTGAAGCTCCCTGATGCTGTGATGGTTAGACCAAGGTAAGTGTAGCTCATAGTGTGTCCTATGATGGTATCACTGAGAGTAAACTGGTATTTGTTTTCCTGACATCTGGGCCTTTTTTGAAAAATCATTGTGATAAAAATGATAACTTCCGGGAAGTTATGTCATCACTTCCTGTGAACTATGAACTATGAACTATGAACTGTGTACATACCTCACTTCCTGTCATATGTCACTTCCTGTTGGACTGGTATAAATACTGGTCTGTTCAGTATTGTAAGAGGCTTCTACCAGAGGCATGGTAAAGACCTCTCTTGTGTATATAGTGTGTTTATAAGTTACTTAAAGCTTACTTTAAAGTTACTTGATGGTAAGTCTCCTTTTTCTTACATCAATTTAAGTAACTTAGTATTTACACTGACAAATACTAGACCTTCAGACAAACTCGGAAGTTAAGGATCCAGGGAACCACCCATCATGGAGAAAATCCTTAGACCTATTCGTCTGGACTTGGACCCGAATACACCAGCAGCTGGCAGGGTATGGAAGCATTGGTATCGTACTTTTGAGAATTTTCTGGATGAATGTAAAGCGGATGCTCCTGCTAAATTGAAGATACTTGTCAATTATGTGACCCCAAAAGTGTTCGAATATGTTGATGACTGGGATAATTACGAAGAGGTGATTCGGGCACTTAAGAAACTGTATACGAAGACCCCAAATGAGGTCTATGCTAGACATCTACTGGCCACAGCCCGACAAGGGCCAGGGGAATCAATTGACGAATTCCTGCAAGAACTTCGCAGGCTCAGCGTAGATTGTAACTTTCAGGCAGCCTCAGCTGAGCTGTACCGCCAAGAAATGATTCGTGATGCTTTCATCTGCGGGATTGCCTCTCCATTTATACGCCAGCGTCTACTAGAAAGTAAAACACTTGAGCTACAAAAAGCTTTTGACCTAGCTTGTTCACTGGATTTGGCAAAGAGAAATGCAGACCTCTATCAGCTGCCCAGATCTCGATCTGCTGCTGTAGCTGCAACCAGACAATTGAAGCGGTCTCAGGTGAACCCTATCATGGGGGAATCTAATTCTGATAATTCTGATGAAGAAGAGGAGGACGACCCCACTTTAGCAGCTTCTTGGCAATCTAGGAAGGAATGCTTCTTTTGTGGAGATGCTTTTCACCCTAGGAAAACCTGCCCTGCTCGCAATGCAATCTGCAGTTATTGCGGGAAAAAAGGACACTTTGCTAAAGTTTGCCTATCAAGGGCCTCTACGAGGGCCAATCCAGCTAAGGCCTACCGAACTGCCCCAATTAGGGCCTATCAAGATGCTCCAGCTAGGACCTATCAAGCTTCCTCTCGAGCTCTCTCCCGAAGAAGCACACCGAGAGTTTTAGCCACTCTCTGTGCAACGACACCAATTACAGCTGCTTGCCCACAGAACCTGTCTCAGGCAGCCACAAAAATTTCAATTAAAGGGCATACCTTAGATGCCTTAATTGACTCAGGAAGTACTGATAGTTTCATTAAGGAACAGATTGTTGCGAAATTGAAACTACATGTCTTCCCATCGGACCAGGCAATTGCGATGGCCCAGTCATCACTTAATACCAGAATCTCCAGCTTTTGTGTTGTTGATATGACACTTCATGGTCGTATGTATCCCTCCACCCGACTTTCGGTGCTCAAAGACTTATGTAGTGATCTCCTCTTAGGGCTGGACTTCCAAAAACAGCATAAGAAACTCACCATTGAGTTTGGTGGATCCAAACCCGGACTTACTATTTCTAATATACCATCTAAATTACCATTTTGTGCATTATCAGCAGCTTCACTTGATGAACCCTCATTATTTGCCAGTATTCCGCCTCAATGCCAACCGATAATAACGAAATCGCGGCGCTTTAATCAGGAAGACCAATCTTTTATTGCGGCTGAAATCTCTCGACTTCTAGCAGAGGATATCATTGAACCATGTTCGTCGCCCTGGCGGGCTCAAGTCGTCATTGTCAAGAACCCTCTAAAACCTCACAAACAGCAACTATGCATCGATTATTCGCAAACCATCAATCAATATACCGACTTGGACGCCTACCCATTGCCACGCATTGATGATATGGTTAATAAACTGGCCGAATACAAAGTGTTCTCAACTTACGATTTAAAAAGTGCCTATCATCAGTTACCCTTGAAGGTCTCGGATAAGCAGTACACAGCCTTTGAGGCTAATGGACGGCTGTACCAATTTCGTCGCCTCCCATTCGGGGTTACTAATGGAGTGGCTGTCTTTCAACGGGCAATGGATGGCCTGGTTAAGCAGGAAAACCTAAGGGACACTTTTCCCTATCTTGATAACATTACCATTGCAGGTCACGATCAACAGGAACACGACTCCAACCTCCAAAAATTTCGGGATGCCCTCCATCGCCGTAATTTGACCCTGAATGAATCCAAATCTGTTGAGTCGCAACCGACCATCAACATCCTTGGCTACTGCGTAGGCAATGGTATCATTAAGCCAGACCCAGAAAGACTTCGCCCGCTCCAAGAGCTCCCGTCACCTAAGAATCCGGCTTCTTTACGTCGGGCTCTCGGTCTGTTTGCATACTACGCTAAATGGATTCCTCATTTTTCGGACAAAATCCAACCCTTGCTGCATGCTAGATCATTTCCACTGGGAACAGCGGCTGTTGCAGCCTTTAACCTTCTCAAAAAACAGTTGGAGAAAGCGGCTCTTCACTCCATTGATGAGAATCTCCCTTTCATGGTTGAATGTGATGCCTCGGAGGTGGCGATCTCGGCTACTCTGAATCAGGAAGGTCGTCCTGTAGCATTTATGTCCAGGACCTTACAAGGTGCCGAGCTACATTATCCTCCGGTTGAGAAAGAAGCCACAGCCATCATAGAGGCAGTACGGAAGTGGAACCATTTTCTAGCTCGCCAGCACTTTACATTGATCACGGACCAACGATCAGTCGCCTTCATGCTCGATAATCGAAAACGAACCAAAATTAAGAATAACAAAATACAACTTTGGAGGATGGAACTGGCCTCTTTTGGTTATACCATTCTCTATCGGCCTGGCAAGGAGAATGTGGCCCCGGACACCCTCACACGGGCATTCTGCTCCACTATGTCATCCTCCACTCTCATGGATGTCCACAATGGTTTGTGTCATCCTGGCATTACGCGCATGCTACATTTCGTACGGTCACGGAATCTCCCTTTTTCCACTGGAGATGTAAAGAAAATATGCTCAGAATGCCGGCTTTGTGCGGAATTAAAACCTCAGTTCTTCCGCCCCTCAGATGGTATACTCATACATGCAACCCAACCGATGCAACGACTTAGCATCGATTTTAAGGGCCCAGTGCCCTCTTCAACTCGGAACACATATTTGCTCACCATGATCGACGAATATTCACGTTTTCCGTTTGCCTTCCCCTGCTCCAATATGCTGGCATCCACAGTAATCTGCTGCCTTGAGCAGGTATTTTCTCTCTGTGGCATGCCGGCTTATATTCACTCAGATCGGGGTCCATCCTTTATGTCAAGGGAACTCAAGGACTACCTCTCAGAACGGGGAATTGCTACAAGCAAAACAACACCATACCATCCCATCGGAAATGGGCAGGTAGAGAGGTATAACGGTATCATCTGGAATTCCGTACGTCTCGCTTTAAGATCTCGGGGCCTACCAGACCAGCAATGGGAAACAGTGCTTCCGGATGCATTGCACTCTATACGGTCCCTGCTTTCTACAGCCACAAATACTACACCTCATGAGCGGCTCTTTGGATTCCAGCGTCGCTCATCTCATGGGACATCACTCCCATCATGGCTAACTACTCCTGGACCTGTATTACTCCGAAGATACGTTCAGACGTCTAAAAATGACCCTCTTGTAGACGAGGTCGAACTAACCGATGCCAACCCCACCTATGCAAACATACGATATTCCGACGGCCGAGAATCTACCGTATCATTACGGGATCTGGCTCCCTGCCCACCAGGACCTAGTGGGACATCGGGTGATGGCATTTCACCAGGAAACTCTTGGGACCTATCGGGTACCCCTCTCCAGGATCCTGATCGGACACCAACTAGCTTGGTGCCGGTAGAACCCCGTGCTCAAGGTTGCGACCCTCCCAGTACCGCGCATGAAAGTACTGATCCGCCACAGACCAGCTCTGCACCTCCCTCTGAACAGAGGCAGTCCGACTTTGAACCTATTGGGGCTCGTACTCGAAGCCATGATCTCCCCGACCCTTCACAGGGCAATCCAGGCCACACAGACTCTGACCAATGGCCAACCGCATGTAAGTGGACCAGCGACCCTCTACGACGGGAATCCAAACGGGTGCGACTCTTCCTTGTTCGGCGGCTGCGGACCAAAAGGTAGACCACAGCCTCCTAATCCTGCAGGAGGGAAGAATGTGATAAAAATGATAACTTCCGGGAAGTTATGTCATCACTTCCTGTGAACTATGAACTATGAACTATGAACTGTGTACATACCTCACTTCCTGTCATATGTCACTTCCTGTTGGACTGGTATAAATACTGGTCTGTTCAGTATTGTAAGAGGCTTCTACCAGAGGCATGGTAAAGACCTCTCTTGTGTATATAGTGTGTTTATAAGTTACTTAAAGCTTACTTTAAAGTTACTTGATGGTAAGTCTCCTTTTTCTTACATCAATCATGATGTTGGTTTTCTTTAGATTTACTGTCAGGGCCCAATTTTGGCAGTATTTGTCGAGTAGGTCTAATTGTTGCTGTAATCCTTGTTCTGTGGGAGACAGCAGAACCAGGTCATCCGCATAGAACAGGCATTTCACTTCCCCATCTAGGAGAAAGAGACCCGGTGACTCGCTTTGCTCCAGCATGTCTGCTAACTCATTTATGTATATGTTGAACAGGGTCGGGCTCAAATTGCAGCCCTGCCAGACGCCTCTTCTCTGGGTGAAGAAACCGGTGCGTTTGTCTCCAATTTTGACACCGCATTTATTTTTCAGATACATCGATTTAATAAGGTCATAGACTTTGCCCCCTATTCCACACTGAAGAAGTTTGTAATAGAGCCCTTCGTGCCAGATAGAGTCAAAAGCTTTCTTGAAGTCAATGAAACAAGCGAATATTTTCCCATTTTTTGTTTGGTGTATATGTTTTTCAATGAGAGTGTGAAGGGTATAGATATGGTCGGTGGTGCGGTGTTTTGGAAGAAAGCCTATTTGATTTTTTCTAAGGATATTGGCCTAGAAATTCAGTCGCGCCACTTCTGGGGCGCTAAAGTCGGGCGGGCGCTAAAGTTAGCGCCCGCCGGAAAGTGTAGGCCACTTCGCCGAAATTCAGTAGATTTGGCCAAGGAGTTTGGGCGAGCACTGAAACTGGCGTTGCACTCTTATCTTTAGGCGCTAAGCCGGCGGTGCGGACTGATAACGCCGAGGCCGGGCGCAGTGCAGGTGCGGTCATGTTTTGATTGACAGCAGACACCCTGACGCCGGCCAGCTCTTAAAGGGGGAAGGGTCGACTTTGTCTGCTGCCACGCCCTGGATAGTGGAGCCCTGCAGCTAGGCCTGAACACTGCTGGTGGACCCAAATAGCGCCTGAAACCATGCAGAAGGCCCGTGAACGAGCGCAGCGCTTCTCAGAGCATGCTTTGAGGGTGCTGCTTAAGGCTTTTGAAAAGAGAAGAGAGATCTTGTGCCCGGACAGTGGCAAGAAGGCTCCCAGGAGGCAGTACAGGAGAGCCTGGAGGGAAATCGCCCACAGGGTGTCATCCACCAGCGATGTCCCCAGGAGTGCGGACCAATGCCGCAAGAAGTACAACGACCTTACTCGGATGGTCAGGGTGAGTACCCTTTCCAGTGTCCTCCTCATCCTTGCATGTGCACCTCACATTATGGGCAAAGGGACCTCAAAGGCCTAATGGCCATCCCTCCTCCCGCAGCTATGGCACTGGCATGATCATCAATAGCACTTTCTGCACTTTACACACTGGCCAAGCTATTCGACCATGGGAGGCAGTGCACACAACAACAGGGCACCACACTGGCCATGCTATTCGACCATGGGAGGCAGTGCACACAACAACAGGGCACCACACTGGCCATGCTAATCGACCATGGGAGGCAGTGCAGACAACAACAGGGCAACACACTGTACTTAGAGGCCGTCCTTTCTCTTGCAGGCCAAGCTGGCCAAGAATATGAAGAGCCGGAATGTCACCGGGGGAGGCCGTGGCCAGTTCCAGGAGCTCAGTGACCTGGAGGAGCGCGTGACTCGACTCATGCGTGGCCGGGTGGTTGGCCCCGTTGCTATTGGAGATGCCGACCCTGTGCTGGGCCCCAATGGTAAGGACATGACCGTTTGGACCTCTCTCGTTCCCCTTGCGCTTCAGATCTACATCCTTTGCCACTGTCCGACCAATGCGCATAATGCCACCACTCATGCCTCACTCGCTGACGCCCTGTCCTCACTCTAAAGCTACTCTTGTGCCTTCCTGCTTTCAGCTGGTGAGGAGGAGGTCCATGAAGCTGAGAGTGCCAGTCCCTCGGAAGAGGAGGACGACGAGGACCAAGAGGAAGGCGGCACATCGCGGGAACCCTCATCCGCGCCAGGGGATGGCAATGGAGGGGACACGTCTTGCCTGGAGGAGAGCCAGGGGGAAGTGTTGCAGGGGGGTGCAGCTCCTGGGCCCAGTGGCGTCCAGGCAGGCGGGAAGGGTCGGGCAGCACGGCTACCTTCTCCCCAGAGGGGGGAAGTGTTGCAGGGAAGGGCAGTTGCTGGGCCCAGTGGCGTCCAGGCACGCGGGAAGGGTCGGGCAGCTCGGCGGCCTTCTCCCCAGATGGAGAGTCCGCCCTCCAGTCTGGAGACGGTCCTCGCCCAGGAGGTGCGCCTCCTTGATGAAATGTCCGCGGCCTCCGAGCGGCGCCACAACGAGTTCATGGGGGTTGTGGGACAGTTGCCTCAGGCCATTGAGTCCCTGGCTCATAGTGTGGCCGCTTTCGGGGACTCACAGGCCAGGGGTGTCGAGCAACTCGCGGCAGCACAGGCCAGGGGTGTCGACCAACTCGCGGCAGCACAGGACGCGAGTCGCGAGTTCATGAGTGGTGCCGTGCAGACACTGGCTGATCTGATGCGGGCACAGAACAGGGCAGTTCGGGCACTCACTTCTGCCACACTCACTGTGTCACGGAAGCATCGACAGGGCACCCGCCGCCCTGCTGCAGCACAGCGGTCTGGCCTCCACCAGATTGCTGCGCTTGCTGCAGTGCCAGCCCGGCCGAGTGCCAATGTCTCTGGCGACCAGCGAGCGCCTGGCATCAGCCAGCTTGCCCCCATTGCTGCAGCCGCCACTGCCACTCCCCCAGCCAAGGTGCGATGAGCTGCTGCAGAGACTGATGCTGCCCAGCCACAGCTGCAGCAGTCAGCAGCCGGACCCTCCAGGGCCGGACCTCGTCTAGGCCGACCCCCAAAGGCATCTGCCGTTATGCATTGCGGCCCTCAGGAGCCTTCCCCCAGCCTTGCAACACCCACAGGGCCCAGGTTGAGGCGGAGCAACAGGTCGGGCAGGGGCCGGAGAAGCCTGCACAAGGACTCGCCCTCTCGGCACACCAAGTAGAGGGTGTCGGCAACTGTTTCTTTTATATGGGGGTGTTTGTGTTCTGGAGGGGGGGGGCTTATTTTGGAAAGGCCGAAGATGAAGGCCAATTGGATTGGCAAGTTTTGTTATTCCTCCCCAGGTTGTGGGAGTGAGATATGTTTTTCACTGTTTTTTGGGGGTCTTGTCTGTTTTTCTGTTTCATGTGGGAAGGGCCCTGAGTTTGTTAAATAAAGCTTTTTATTTATTCAGCTTGTCCAGGTGTCATGTTTCAAGTGGTTGTTGCGTTAACCGGCTGAGGGCTTGCGGAGCGGCTGCATTCAGGTGCGTTCATTGCCACAAGCCATTCCCTGACAGGGGGCCTAGAAGTGTCGTTCAATAAGCCGCTGGCGGATGGCCCTTGGACCTTGTGGCTCCCTTCTAGGCTGGTACTCCTCCTCCTCCTCCTCCTCATGGTCCTCCTGCTCGTCCTCCTGAGGTGGTGGCCCAACGTGAGGTGGCAGTGCCTGAGTCCTGCGGATAGCCAGGTTGTGCAGCATGCAGCAAACGACGATGAACTGGGAGACTCTATCCGGCGAATACTGTAGAGATCCGCCGGATCGATCCAGGCAGCGGAACCGTTGCTTCAGGACGCCAATCGTTTGCTCTATGATGTTCCTTGTAGCTTGATGGCTTTCGTTGTATGCCTCCTTCGCAGGGGTCCTGGGCGCGCGGAGCGGGGTCATGAGCCATGTGCACAAAGGGTAGCCCTTGTCCCCGATAAGCCATCCCCTTGGTGGAGGCTGTGCCTCGAACATGTCAGCCACAGTAGTCTGGCGCAGGATAAATGCATCGTGGCTGCTTCCTGGAAAGCGGGCATTGACAGCTAGGATGCGCTGCCTGTGGTCACACACCAGCTGTACATTGAGGGAATGGTAGCCCTTCCGGTTGCGGTAACCCTCGGCATTGTCGATAGGTGCCCGCATAGCCACATGCATGCAGTCAATGGCGCCCTGCACCATGGGGAAGTCGGCGATCCTGGCAAATCCGACTGCACGCTGCTCCTGCCTCTCTAGGGTCATGGGGAAGGAGATGAATTGGTGTCTCCTTGCGAAAAGGGCATCGGTGACCTGTCGGATGCAGCGATGCACGGCGAACTGGGAGATGTTCGCTATGTCCCCAGCAGCGGCTTGGAAGGAGCCGCTTGCATAAAAGTTCAGAGCCACCGTGACCTTCACTTCCACCGACAGAGACGTCCTGCACATCAGCTGTGGACGCAGATCTCTGTGAAGCAGCTGGCAGATCTCTGCAACCACCTCCCTTCTGAAGCGCAGCCTCTTAACACAATGCGCGGCAGTCATGGTGAGATAGGACACCTGCTGCCGGTATTCCCTGAGTGGGTAAGGCCTACGTTGCCGACGCCTGATGGCCCCTCTGTGTCTAGGCATGGCTGCCCCTCTCACACAGCATCTGCGAGCCCTTCGCACATAATGCTGGAACTGAGGGTTGGAACCCCATGCAGCCCCCATAATAAACTTGCAAACAGTGAAATCACAAAGAGTCAAATTTCCAAGCTCTGGCCAGAAGCCAAAAATACCTCTCCTATGTTGTCCCAAATCAGTAAGGTCTGTTCCTTGGTCTCTGTCCAGAAATCCAAAGCAGTAAAGTCATTGCAGCAAAATGGCTGGCCTTTATAGTTCAGTGTAAGTGCCCTTTAATTAGCGCTCCCCGAGGCCCGCAGGGCCTCTGCTGCGTTCCACTTCACAGTTCTTAACAGCGCCACGCCCACATTGGGCGGGCGCCACTGAATTTCCGGTTTGGGGCGCACAAACAGCGTTGCATGACGAAATGACGTCATAAGCTGCGCGCGCAGCTGAGCGGGCGCAAACACTTTGCGCCGGCGCTAAATGTCAACTGAAGTTGGGCGTTGGCGCAGACCAGCCTGCGCCCGGGCGCTAAGTGCCTAGCGCTGGAAATCTACCCCTCTTATGGCGTTAACGGCTGGCGAACGCAACTGAATTTCTAGGCCATTATGTTTGTTAAGAAAATCCAGCAATCTACTATTTAGAATACTGCAGAATAACTTTCCTCTCTCTCTCTCTCTCTCCCTCACACACTGTCTCTCTCTCTCTCTCTCCCTCACACACTGTCTCTCTCTCTCTCTCTCCCTCACACACTGTCTCTCTCTCTCTCTCCCTCCCTCACACACTCTCTCTCTCTCTCTCTCTCTCCCTCACACACTGTCTCTCTCTCTCTCTCTTTCCCTCACACACTGTCTCTCTCTCTCTCTCTCTCTCTCCCTCACACACTCTCTCTCTCTCTCTCTCTCTCTCCCTCACACACTGTCTCTCTCTCTCTCTCTCTCTTCCTCCCTCACTGAAATAAAGAATAGATTTGCCTTTCTAATCTAGGCTTTATTAACTTAAAAAGCCTGTAGCACATCTTCAACACCCAGTCCCAACTAAAGGCTGGAAAGAACTGAATTTAAGATGGCCACCACAAATCACATGACATCAACTACCAATGAGATTACAGCATATATCCCAAGGCAGGAAACAAACAACCAATCACAATACTTCTTACTAAACATAGAGAATAATCACCACATTCACCCCTCCTTTTAAAATATACTCCAACCTAAATAATCTTTACAATTTATAATTAATTATTTACAACTAAAACTATGCACAGACAAAATAAAACTATTCAACATGACACAATACTAAGTGAGCAACAACAAATAGTAACATTGCACATAAGTATTAAGTATCTCTCAACTAAAACAATATAATATAATATTTCAACAATTTTAAAACATTACTATCAATTTAAAAGTCCATTTTCAATCGGTCGACCAGATATCTTGTTCGTGTCGACCTTCTTAACCTTGGTGAAATTCCTTGCCCTCCCACACCAGGAGACACAGAAGTATCTTCTGCAGGAAGACTATCCATATCCCGATTTTCAACAGTTTCCAGATTAGAAATCCCATCAGGAGGTAAACTGGGACAGTCATGAACATCCATTGAGGGCTGACTAATAGAAGTATAATTATCTGCAGTCGGATTGGAAATATTCATAGTATCTGTAACAGCATCCACATTATCTGAATCATGACTATTGTTAATATCCTCAGAAGAGGGCTGGCCACCACAAGGAGCCAAGTCTTTAATTGAAACGGTACTTTCTTTCCCATCTTGGAATCGAATATGAGCATATTGGGAATTTGCCTCCAACAGCTCCACCTCCTCCACTAAAGGATCATATTTTGACAATCCAACATGGCGTCGAAGCAGCACAGGTCCCTGCATAGTAAGCCATGAAGGTACCGAATATCCCGTAGTAGATCTCTGCGGATAGTTAAAGAGCCTTTCATGGGGGGTCACATTAGTAGCCGTTGAAAGCAATGATCTAATGGAATGCAGGGCATCAGGCAGTACCATTTCCCACTGTGTATTCTTAAGGTTCCGGGATGTCAAAGCCAACATAACTGCCTTCCAGATCACCCCATTGTATCGTTCGCACTGTCCATTACCCTGGGGATTATACGGGGTAGTTCTGCTAGTAGAAATTCCCCGACTCTGAAGTTATTCCTTCAACTGGGAAGACATAAAAGAACTTCCCTGATCCGAATGGATATACGCAGGCATCCCAAAGATGACAAAAAGTTGAGTCAGACATTTGATAACTGTAGCAGCTGATACATCTGCGGAAGGAAAAGCAAAAGGGAACCTTGAAAACTCATCCACAACAGTAAATATATATCGGTTTTGAGTAGTTGAAGGAAGAGGCCCCTTGAAATCGACGCTCAAACGTTCAAAAGGAGAAGTAGCCTTTATAAGATGAGCTCGTTGAGGCTTAAAGAAATTCGGTTTACACCGAGCACAGATAGAACATGATGAAGTCATCCGCTTGACGTCTTCAACTGAAAAGGACAAATTCTTACTGCGTACGAAGTGTATCATCCTCGTAACCCCAGGATGGCATAAGGCATTGTGAAGATTAATAAGCGTATCTCCGTGAATCACAGAACAATAAGCCCTCAACAGCGCATCAGCAGCAACGTTATCCTTCCCCGGACGATAAACTATATCAAAATGGGAACATGCCAACTCAATCCTCCACCTCATTATTTTATCATTCTTAATCTTTCCAAAATGTTTGACATCAAACATAAAGGACACAGACTTTTGATCAGTTACCAACGTAAAATGTCGCCCCGATAAATAATGTCTCCATTTACGCAGTGCTTCTACTATTGCATACGCTTCTTTCTCTATTGAAGAATGCCTTTTTTCACTATTGTTCAAGGTACGTGAGAAAAAGGCCACAGGTCTTCCATTTTGGTTCAGAGTAGCCCCAATTGCAAAATCAGAAGCGTCCGTCTCAATCACAAAAGGAACCTGCTCATCAATAGAATGCACAACTGCTACAAGGATATCCTTTTTAAAATTATCAAAACACGTCCTGGCCTCCCATGATAGAGGATATGTCGTAACCCGAATAAGAGGCTGGATTTTCTGTGAAAAATTTGCAATCCAATTAGAATAGTAAGAAAACAGTCCAACAACTCGTTGCAAAGCCTTAGAATTAGTAGGACAAGGTAAATCAATCAATGGTCGCAGACATTCTGGGTCTGGTTTAATCTTGTTTCCCGAGATAATATACCCCAGTAGATTTACCTCAGTGGTCGAAAAGGTACACTTCTCTTTATTGAAAGTTAAACCAACTTTTTCCGCAGCTTGAAGGAATCTTTCTAAATTAGAATCATGCTCCACCCTTGATTTGCCACACACCGTGATGTCATCTAAGTATGAAAAGGTGTCAGAGAGAGAGTTATCACTTATAAAAGCACCCATTGCCCGTTGAAAACAAGCAACACCATTAGTAACACCAAATGGCATTCGGCAAAACTGATACAGCTTTCCACCAGCCTCAAAGGCCGTATATGGTTGATCCTTCTTAACAATAGGAATCTGATGATAAGCACTCTTTAGGTCAATAGTGCCAAAAACCTTATACTGAGATACTTTATTGATAAGCTCATCAATCTTAGGCAAAGGGTACGCATCTAATTGAGTATACCTATTAATAGTTTGGGAATAGTCTATCACCATTCGTTTCTTATGTCTCTCGTTAGTCGTGACAACTACCTGTGCCCGCCAAGGCGAACAACTAGGTTCAATGAATCCTTCCAATAAGAGACGTTGAACTTCAGAATTAATACATTCTCTATCCTGACTGCTATACCTTCTTGACTTGGTAGCAATTGGCTTACAATCCGGCATCAAATTGGAAAAAAGTGATAATGGAGAAATGGATAAAGAGGTTAATCCACAAATAGATAAAGGTGGCTTAGTCCCTCCAAGTGAAAGACTAAGAGACTCGTGTAACTGAAGCACATCATGACCAATCAAAATATCCGCACAGAGATTAGGCAAAACAGATAGGCGTATATCAGTATACGTATTACCTAGAAGAATCAATTTCACAAGGCAACAACCAGCTACTTGTGAAGTGAGAGTCGTCTGAGCCATACACACCTGATAGGAAACAGGCGAAATTTTCAAATGCTTCTCCTTTGCAAACTGAAGACTTATAAAACTCTCGGTACTGCCCGTATCTATAAGGGCCTTCACTTCCAACCCATTAACTTGGGCCATAACTATAGCTTTGTTTAGGCCATGAGCAAATACAGCAGAAATTGATGCAATAAACGCCCTATTTACAGGCTGAATAGTCACAGAGGAGGTAATTGAACCTGATGATTTATACACACGTGCGTAATGACCTCTCTTGCCGCATTTACTACACACAGCCTCCCGAGCAGGACACTTCAGACGAGGGTGCCGGACGTTCCCACAAAGATAACACTTCTGAATCCTAGAGGCAACAGCCGCTGAAGTAGAAACTGTTTCAGAATCTAGTAAACCACTCCTATTAAGTCCACATAATTCCTTTTCATCCGGAACTGCCGAAACCACAGTCACAGGCCGATTAAAAAGAGCATAAGAATCCGAACTTCTCTGAGCCACATCCAATGTAGAAGCTTGCTCAAAAGCACTCTTAAGATCCAAAGTCTTATTTTCTAACAACCGCTGACGAATTGATCTAGACAGTAATCCATTAATAAAAGCATCCCATACCGATTCTTCCTTATATTCTTAAGCCGTCACGGCCTTATAATTACAGTTAACACTAAGGCACCGAAGTGCTTGTAAATAAGTATCCAAAGATTCTCCCACCTGCTGCCTACGGGCAGATAGAAGGTGACGTGCAAATACCTCATTCTTTGGTTTAACAAAAATCTTTTCCAATGTAGAAATAGCCACTTCGTAAGTTTTACAGTCCAAAATATACTTATACACATCCGGAGCAATGTTGTTGATCAGCATATTCAGCTTATTTAGAGACTCTTGATCCAACACGCCCAAAAAGTTTTTAAATGTACAATACCAATGTTTCCATTTATCATCCAATCCTGCAGAATTAGGGTCAGCATTGAATCGTTCTGGTTGAAGATATCGCTCCATTCTGACATAAAGTTAATAAATTAAAATAAAGAAGAGATTTGCCTTTCTAATCTAGGCTTTATTAACTTAAAAATCCTGTAGCACATCTGCAACACCCAGTCCCAACTAAAGGCTGGAAAGAACTGAATTTAAGATGGCCACCACAAACCACATGACATCAATTACCAATGAGATTACAGCATATATCCCAAGGCACGAAACAAACAACCAATCACAATACTTCTTACTAAACATAGAGAATAATCAACACACTCACACACTGTCTCTCTCTCTCTCTCTCTCCCTCACACACTCTCTCTCTCTCTCCCTCCCTCACACACTGTCTCTCTCTCTCTCTCTCTCTCTCCCCCTCACACACTGTCTCTCTCTCTCTCTCTCTCCCTCACACACTCTCTCTCTCTCCCTCCCTCACACACTCTCTCTCTCTCTATCCCTCACACACTGACTCTCTCTCTCTCTCTCCCTCACACACTGTCTCTCTCTCTCTCTCTCTCTCCCTCACACACTGTCTCTCTCTCTCTCTCCCTCACACACTGTCACTCTCTCTCTCTCTCTCCC